>NC_134783.1:56202606-56212606 GCF_046742065.1 Oratosquilla oratoria
ACAGGAAGAGAGGAAAAGAAATTTGAAAATTTCGAGGAAAAAGAAGACAAAGAAACAGACGAAGAAGACAAAAGAGGAACACGAAGAAGACGAGGAAGAAGAAGGGGGCTAAGACAAAAGAGGAAGATGGAAAAATGAAGGCGAGGAAAAAAGAAAAAAAAAGAAAGAAAGAAAGAAAAAGAAAAAGGGAAAAGCTTTCGGTCGCACCCCACCCCCACCCCTTATTCCCTCTATTCTCCATTCACACGTTCAAGACTTTTTCGCCATTTAGCTCACTGCCATGTCTTTGTTCCCCCTTCTTGGTCCCTCCCCCCCTTTCATCTTTTTCCTCCTACTACGCCCCCCCCTTCCATCCCTTCCTCCTGTTCTTATTCAACTGGTTCGCTACCCAGGCATCCTGCCGCCCATCCGCCCCCATTTTTCCTCTTCTACCTTCTCCTCCCTGCCTCCCATTCCTTCCTCTCCCTGTCTCCCATTCCTTCCTCTCCCTGCCTCCCATTCCTTCCTCTCCCTGCCTCCCACTCCTTCTCCTCCCTGCCTCCCATTCCTTCTTCTCCCTGCCTCCCGTTCCTTCCTCTCCCTGCCTCCCATTCCTTCCTCTCTCTGCCTCCCATTCCTTCCTCTCCCTGCCTCCCATTCCTTCCTCTCCCTGCCTCCCATTCCTTCCTCTCCCTGCCTCCCACTCCTTCCTCTCCCTGCCTCCCGTTCCTTCCTCTCCCTGCCTCCCATTCCTTCCTCTCCCTGCCTCCCACTCCTTCCTCTCCCTGTCTCCCATTCCTTCCTCTCCCTGCCCCCCATTCCTTCCTCTCCCTTCCTCCTCCACCATTTTCCTCTTCGCTCTCCTTTCCCTCTTCTTCTCTACGTCTCTCTCCTTTTTCTTCTCTTTTTTATCTCACCAATTTCTTTCTCTTTAATACCTTCAATACAGTGGTACACTTCTCAGTATTTCTTTTAACTAAATTCAGCCGACTCCAGTCAACTGCTGAGAGAACCTCTTACTGGGAATATTAGCTTTCTTCACATCTTATTATCTTCCTCCCTCCAAAAATCTTCCTCCTTTTCCTTTCCTAACTCTCATTCACCTTTCCTCTCTTCTCCTCACTCTTCGTTCCTAGTCCATCCCTATGCTTTTCTTCCTCTCGCTTTCTTTTACCTCCTCCCAAAGCCACACTCCATAACCTCCCACACCTACATCGCGGCCAGCGCCCTCCTTTCTCCTCTCCTCCTCGTCCTTTGTTCCCTGTTCCCTTTTTACCAGTATCCTTACCTCCCCCTCTCCCTTTCTCATCAACTCCCTGTCTCCCCCAATCCCTCAGTCATAGTCGACAACCACGCACCCTGCCCCTGACAATAAACACCTTATCTCTGGGCGTGCTCTCCCCTGGCATAAAACAGAACAAAGACTATAAAGTGTATCAGTATGGGATCCCTTAGTCAGTAGATTTGGGGTTACGGGACAAAAACTCGGGTATTTTGAATCGCTCAACATTGTTCTCGGTCGAATTCCAGACAGCGCCAGGCCGGGAGTTCATCTACATCAAGTGGATGTCTAATTTCTTCTGTGCCAAACGGTACTTCATCCTTTCATTTCATTTGCTATCAGGTGAATCTTTTTCAGTCCTTTGGTAATATACTTTATGTATATACATATATACATACATACATATATACATATATACATACATACTGTATATATATATATATATACATATATATGTATATATATATATGTATATGTATATATATATACATATATATATATATGTATATATATAGATGAATATATATACATATATGTGTATATACATATAATATATATATATGTATAAGTATACATATATATATATGTATATATATATATATACATATATATATACATATATATATATATATTGAGGTGTAAAGACAGAATAAAAATAATCAGATTAATGGCCCTGTCACTAGCGAACTTCTCTCTCTCATTATATATATATATATATATATATATATATATATATATATATATATATATATATATATATTATATATATATATATTTATATATATATATATATATATATATATATATATATATATATATAATATATATATTTACCTGTTTGTTTATTATTCAACTATAGCTATGCATTTATTTATTCTATTTATTATCATTTATTTTATTATAATTTTTGTTTTATCTTATCTTTTTTATCATCATTATGATTTTTTCGCATCCGTCCTAGTTATAGACCAAAAGGTCTCAAGTCGGCATGCTCTGACTTTGTAATCCTTTGTATATATATATACATATATATATATATATATATATGTATACATATGATTATATACATATATATACATATGTATATATATATATATATATATATATATATATATATATATATATATATATATATTTCTCCAGTTAGCAGTAGGCCAATTTATTTATTATATATAACTTAGGAAATAAAGTATTACACCCATTGCAATGAAATTTTGGTAAACTGGTTCTCATTACAATAAAGTTTTGGTTAACTGTTGCGTGTCCTGTGCGGAAATAACATCAGAGGAGGCGTGATTTTACATATTTTACCGCTATTATTTGAACATGAACTATCTAACTCACTGTTATTGCTGTTATTAGTATTATATCTATTGATCATCCTAGCTTTCATTGCTTTTCTTTTTTTTTATCTTGGCCTACTACTGTATGTTCTGTTATATAACTTACTTTTATCTCATTATATAAAGCATAAGTACAAGTAAAATCTTGCTTATGTGTTTAATATATTAGTAACGATAGTTATTATTGTTATGTTTTATTCAGATCAATATCATGTCTTCTATTTAATTTGATTTCATTTCACTAAAGATTGGGTTAATATTTTACTTACATAATTGATATCATTCTTTTAGCTATACTTTTCTCCCTCATAGTGCAGTGGCATTACAAGAGCACCGAGCCCCAAAAACAAAATGGCGGCTGTAATGGCGGAGGGAAGGTGGGAAGATAAAAAAAAAAATATAGTCAGAACCTCAATTGCTAATGAAGGAGGAGGGAGTGGTTGGGGAGGGTGGGGAGCAATGCCGCCTGCGTCGCTCCGTTGGGCGTGAAAAGAAGTAAGAAGAAACATAATTAAAGAAAATAAGTTTCTAAAGTTATTTAGAAAGACTTGGGACTAATAAGGGTATTTTTGTCGCCTGCATGATGATTGCGGGAAATATCGGTACAAGGCCGCAAAGAAACACCACCACATGAAACTAAATGAAATCAAATACGAATAAGATATAAGAACTAATTATGATGAAATATAGAATGATTTTGAATTAAAGGGAGAGAAAATTGAATCTGATGATGAACACCAGTGATAAAAAGAAAGAAATATTAACTAAAAAAAAAAAAAAAAAAAAAAAAAAAGAATAGAAAAGAAAATAATAACGATAACGGTAATGACGATAAAAGTAATAAGGATAACGATGATAAACAATGAGATGAAGTAGAAGAAAATGAAATAGGAACAGAGGAAAGAATCAAATGTGTAAAAGAAAAAAAATACTTTCACTTGATATCAAGTCAGGGTCAAATTACTAATTCTCTTATGGCGCATATAATGTTACGGAGAAGGCGGATTCCATCTCACCTTGAGTCTCAAAATTGATATGTGAATCATACCCGACTTTTAGCTCAGTTTTCAAGTGACCTTGAAGGCCTGTGTCTGGGCGCCTCTCTCTCTCTCTCTCTCTCTCTCTCTCTCTCTCTCTCTCTCTCTCTCTCTCTCTCTCTCTCTCTCTCTCTCTCTCTCTCTCTCTTCCCGTGTGTGTGTGTGTGTGTGTGTGTGTGTGTGTGTGTGTGTGTGTGTGTGTGTGTGTGTGTGTGTGTGCGTGCGTGTATCTGTGTATGTGTATACCCACGCATATCTCACTGTCCACCCGTGTTTGCGCGCTTGTTACAATGTCAGGCCGCTGTAATCTATCAAAACAGAAGGTCTTGTCTTGGTCAAAATAGACCATACTGTACAGTAATCTATTTATCCAGCAAAGGAGGTCAGATATCGGGTGAATGAGTGAACGCATGAAGGAAGGGTGTAATCGAATGGGGGAGAGAACAGAGTAAAGGGGGTGAATTAAGTAGGAAAAGAGAAAAGGAGGGAGGGAGGAAAGGATGGAGGGAGGAAAGGAGGGAGGGAGGAAAAGAGGGAGGGAGGAAAGGAGGGAAGAGGAAGGGAGGAAATGAGGGAGACTGCAGGTTAAGGGGCTCGATGAGGAGAACATCAAAGGAATGACAGGGGCGACACAAATAGGTCTTTCGCGGTGAGCAAGGGTGTGCACATGTACACACGCACACACAATTACACACACACACACACACACACACACACACACACACACACACACACACACACACACACACACACACACACACACACACACACACACACACACACACACACACACACACACACACACACACTCGTGGCGCAGTGGTTACAGTTCTCGCTTGCCACTACGGTGGTCCGGGTTCGAATCCCGCCCAGGGATGAAATAATTTCAGTATCACTGCTCTGCGAGTAGTTACTCCAACTCCCGTGGGCGGGGAGTTGAGGGTGTGTCTGCGTATAAGGTCACAGCATTACCTAAAGATCGGTCATATATGTGCTCTGAGCTCTCTTCCGGGAGCGAAATAGCTGCCGATCACAAGTCCAACACGTGATCCAAGACCATGGTGAATCTCTCTCTCTCTCTCTCTCTCTCTCTCTCTCTCTCTCTCTCTCTCACACACACACACACACACACACACACACACACACACACACACACACACACACACACACACACACACACACACACACACACACACACACACACACACACACACTCATGGCGCTGTGGTTAGAGCTCTGGCCTGCCACTACGGAGGTCCGGGTTCGATCCTCGCCCGGGGCTGAAATAATATCAGTATCGCAGCGCTGAGGGGTGTTACTCCAACTCTCGTGGGCGGGGAGTTGGGGGTGTGTGTGTGCAAGGTCATAGCATTACCCATAGATCGGACCTACGAGCTCTGAGCTCTCTTCCAGGAGGGAAATAGCTGTCGATCACGAGTCCAACACGTGATCCAAAGACCAAGTGAATACACACACACACACACACACACACACACACACACACACACACACACACACACACACACACACACTTACAAATACATAATAATTTGGAATACTCAACATGCGTTTTCTATCTAGATGTGGACGTAGTTTTTTAAGCTACCTACTGAAAAAGGAATAAAATCACAGCTTAACAGAAAATATATTGTATAACAACCAAGGAACAAATGCAAACTAGGCTTGTTGAAATGCGCCAGTTTCCTTTCATTCTGAAATATTACAAACTGCTGGTAGTAAAAAAACAAAAACAAAAAACAAAAACAAAAAACAAATATATATATATATATATATACATATATATATATATATATATATATATATATATATATATATATAATACCTATGTTAACATCATCCTATGGAACAAACTCATATTTCGGTGAGCTGAAAAATCAGTAGCAGAAAAAACAACAACAACTAATCTACCCAGACCAACATGAATTGAAGGAGGGCCACTCTTGCAACATTTTTCTTACAAACATTACACAAATATATGTGGAATTCAACAAGAAAGCACCACCTGAAATCATGTGATAAAGTTCCTAGACACACATTTGATAAAAGAAAAAATAATAATAGAGACAGTTATTCAAAACAGTGATAAGAAATGATTAATAAGCTTCCTAGCTGATAGACAGTACAAAGATAAAGAAAAAAGAAAAAGAAAAAAAAATACCATAATAAAGTCTTCAAAAAACAGTGCTCTCACCAACACTATTCAAACTTTTCACAATTGATCTCTCAACGCCAGACAAAATAGAGTAACGGGTTGGAAACAACAGAATAGAGATTTCCTTTCAAAAGCCATCAGTAACATTACTAACTCAGAGAAATATCCAGTAGTAAAACTGAATGACCAAACCCTACCATTGGAAAAGAACCACAATTTTTTGGGCCTCACTTTTGATATTCACATAAGCTTCATCCTATACAGCAAAAATTTGATAGTGGAAAACTAACAGAAAATGTCTGGAGAGGAAGGGTATAAACATGGAGGAAGCAAACTGCGGGCCACAGGAACGGGGAGGGAAAATACGAAACGGCCAGAGAGACAGACAGGCAGAGAGAGAGAGAGAGAGAGAGAGAGAGAGAGAGAGAGAGAGAGAGAGAGAGAGAGAGAGAGAGAGAGAGAGAGAGAGAGAGAGAGAGAGATAGAGAGAAACAGAGAGACAGACAGAGAGGAGAGGCAGACAGAGAGACAGACAGACACACAGACAGACAAGCAGACGGACGGACATGCAGGTAGACAAGCAGGCAGGTAAGCAGACAGGCAGATAAACAGATAGACTGACAGACAGACAGACAGGCAGACAGACAGTCAGACAAACACAATACAATTGTCTCTGTCTGAAGACAGTGGATAAAGGTGATGTCTTAGGAAGCACAGTAGTGGCTCCTGGCGTAGAGCCTTCCTCTTGATCTGTGCGTCCAGGCTCCCACGATCCATCAGCCGTCACTGGAGAGGCCGTAAGGCGCGCACAGATACAAACACTTCGTCAGTCAGCTGTGTTCGTGAGACCACGGAAAAGATCAGGAGGGAAAAAAACACCACAACAACAACAACAACAACAACAACAACGAGATCTGAAATGGAGGGGCCGCCAAAAAAGAGGAAGAAGAGAAAAATAGTAAGCGAGGAAGGCAGGAAACAAAGAAAGAGACACAGGGGGAAGAAGAGGGGAAGACAAGGATGGGGTGAGGCGGAGTTAGCATACTAGAGTGAGGGGGAGGGGGACGGACAGGGACAGGGAAAGGGGGAGGCACAGGGAGAGGGGGATGGGATGCAGGTGGGGTGGGAGGTAAAAGGGTGTGAGAGAAAGAAGAGGGAGCGAGGGGAAGGATATGTGGGATAGGGAGTAAGCAAATAAAAGGGGAGGGAGGTCGGAGAATAAAGTAAACGAAAGTATCAGCAGCAGAAGTGGATGTACTGTAGAAGCTTGTAATTGTGTGGTACGTTTTAGCATTGTACAAATGTGTTGTGTATTATATTTATGTATTGCTCAATTGGGAGTTGTATATTTCCCCCCATTGTATTATTAATTAGTATAGGTAGTGTTGGATATTAATTTCATTATTGATTATATTGTCGATTATTATAAAGAATGTAGCTTCATGTACCACTATGCTGGGAAAACCAAAAGTTCGGCCCGACGCACGACATTTTTTCTCACCAACCCAGGGCTTGGCTTCAGTCTTGCTTGTAGCCTGCAAGGTGTGAACACAACTCCTTTGCCTCGTGTGAATTGATCAAATTGTGAATTAATACATATTATTATCAAACTAGGTACTTTTCATTGCCACCCTACAACATTTCGGTGGCACGCGGTAAAGTTAGATTTACTTTCTTTAAAAAAAAATTGAGCTTATATACGATTGTCATGTGATGCGAACTTTGGCTGGCCAGAATTCGTGTGTATTTGCATTTTCCCTTTAGGAATTATATAAAAACTGGTGCTCATAAAGTGTATTCTAAGTGTGCGTCATGTGATTTTTTTGTATACGACCCATGTGGTCTTCAGCTTGGCATCCCCGTCTGGACTTTTGGTCTATTCATCGTCATCTGTGTTAATAGAATGTTCGCCTATTATTGCTGTGTGTGTCAGCTTTAATCTGATGCCTGGATGTGAAAGGATTACTGGACCCGCCTAGATTGTGTGAAGGGCTGCCTTAGCGATAGCCATCCTTCAGTAAGCTGCCTCTTGAAAAGACTGGTTATGTTGGATTGTTGATTGACAACCTTGTGAATATATCATCAGTTTCTATTAGAGTAAAAGTGCATGTAAACTCGTTTATGACATATTGTGAATTATGCTAAATTTTGTATAAATTCAAAACAAATCTCGAGCCAGGCAGCCATATTGGCTACGTCATAGGCGGCCATATTTGTTTACGTCATTTTTTTGGACATCTTGATTAACTTTGTTATTGTATAGTCACCCCTTGCGGTGCCATTTTCATTAGCTATTCTTTTATAGAGTATTGGTGTTATTGTTTACTTCTTTTCAAGGTAAGGTTACGATCGCCAGCCCAGAGGGTTTCTTCTTTTATTCGTGGGGCATGTGTTTTTGTAAGCGGTCGCAATAATTCCTTCCTTTAAATATGTCTACTAAGTCCAAGTTGCCTTCATTTTTTAGTAACCAAACTGCATCTCAGGCGATGGCTAATGCTATATTTACACTTTTACATCAGGATCCTTCCATAGTTAAATTATCAGCTCAGGATTTTCATTATACAGCAGCTGCTTTTATCCAACAATGCAAAGACAGCATAGTTAACACTAACGTCGTTAGTGGTTCTGAGAAAATCTCATTCGTGAGATCTCAACTTGTTTTTAACTCACGGGCAGCTGAAATGATGGCAGGCCTCATGTCTTAACCCCAAAACATTAAACTATAATTATGATTACTTTTAGAGCTAATTTCCTCAAAATATTTTCTGATACGCCTGTAGACAATAATTTTCAATGGTGTTTTCAATTAGCTGATGTACTTACGTCTCATTTGGGCACACTTAACTATATGCGTGCTCAGGCCAAGCCCAGCAAGATTACTTTTGAAACCTTAGAGTCATTGTTTCATTTAGATTGGGTAGATAGAGATGCTATCACTTTGGATAGGTTTCGCCTTATCTTAGAATTTCTTTTTTATATACTGTTACTGGTACCTTTTAAGAGAAGAGCAGCATCTTTTTTCAGATATAAGACTGATGAGTCCCTATTGCCTATTGCAACAAGGCTTTCAAGTAAACTCAAGGAAGTGTCTTATGGTTCTTTATGTATTAGTAACGCACAACAACATGCCGATGTTCCTAGTTCTTCTCCTCCATCCCCTTAGTCATTACAACCTACTCATAGCACTCCTTCGTCTACATTAATACCACCTGTACTCACATGTACCTATTGTAACAGGTAAGGTCGCACAGGTGCTTTTTACTTTCGCCGTAAGCGTTACGAGCACAAGTCAAAGTCGTCTTTTGTACGTAGGAATTACCCTGATGCCTCTTCTAACATGACACATGACCACTCTAGAGTAACGCTTCAGGATAAACTTAGCTACAGTCATATCCATGGTCAATGTAGGCATTCAACTGAACAATGTTCAAAGATTTTTCTCAATTACTAACTTTCCAATTTTTAACAAAGAACACATGTATCTCAGTCACAGTAGATACTGGTGCAGAATGTAGTCTTACAGGTAGAAGGGCATATTATGCTCTAAGGGAATTGTATAATCTCCTTTCATCTCCTTTTTGTAAAGGATTGTATTCTGTACAAGGTTCTCCCTTGCCTATTCTTGGGTCTGTTCGCAATTCCTTAAGATTTTCCCCTCATGTTTCCGTTTTCCGTGTTCTTAACAAGCCTGAGTCTCATTACTCTGTTACACGTTTAGAGGCACTGGCAGTGGTGTGTGCTTCAAAGCATTTTCGAGATATCATTTTTGGATATCCTGTTACAGTCTACACGGACCACACTGCTGTCACACAACTTTTCAAGAGCAAAAATCTTTCAGGCCGCCTAGCCAGATGGTTCCTTACAACTGAAGAGTTTCACTCGATCCTTAAGAATATTCCGGGACGTGCAAACAATGTTGCTGATGCAATTTCAAGTAATATACCTGTAGATGCAGTTACAGTGATTGACAACTTTTCCATGCAGGATCTGGCCAAAGCTCAGCGTGAGGACCTTGTTTGGTCTGCTGTCATTTATGTTTTGGAATCTGGTGATGATACCACCTTAGCAGATTTGTCTGTACGCTTGTCTTAATTTTCTCTACAGGACAATGTTCTCATTCGTAATGTGGAAGTGTTTGAGGAGGATGTAGCACAGTTAGTGATGCCTGAGTCTCCAGTACCTGTTG
>NC_134783.1:56235106-56245106 GCF_046742065.1 Oratosquilla oratoria
GCGACAGCAGTGGTGAAAGGGGACCACAGAAGGGAATAGTAGACGGAATAACAGTGGTTAGATAGAGGAAGCAGGGGGAGAACGAGGAAGATATATATATATATATATATATATATATATATATATATATATATATATATATATATATAAATATATATATATATATATATATATATATATATATGTATATATATATATATGTGTATATATATATACATTATATATATATACATATTCTGTACATATAAATGGAGGTGGTGGAGGGAGCAGGGGAAGAGCGAGGTGGAGGTGGAGGAGAGGCAGGGGGAGGAGGAGGAGGAAGAGGAAATACAGGAGTAAGAAGTAGTAGAAGGGAGAGAACAAAGAGTAGAAGGAGACAGGAAAAGGAAGCGTAGGAGATGGAGGTAGAAGGGGTGGACGAGGGGAAGGCGGAACAGATGAAAGTAGAGGTAGAAGACAAGGTGGAGGAGGTGGATATAGCAGGGGATGAATGGGGAGAAGGAGGAAGGACAAAGAAGTGAAAGTGGTGGAGACAAGAGGAGGCAAACGAAGAGAAGGCAGTGGAAATAGAGGAAGAGGTGGAGTAGGAGGGATTGGAGGAAGAGGTGAAGACAGCAAGGGGAGAACGAGGAAAAGAAAGAGGCAGGGGAACAGAGGAAGAGATGGAAGAGGTGGAAGAGGAGGAGGTAGAAGAGTAAGTGGAGGAGGAAGTAGAGGCAGAGGAGATGGGGGAGAAGAATGACGATAAAGAGGCAGGAAGGCGGAATGAGGAGGAGAGGGAAGTGGGAGAAGGAAGCGGAAGTAACGTCTTCAAAATCCTCAGGTCCAGACGAAATTCTTCCAAGAGAGCTCAGAGAGTGTAAATTTGAAATCTGCAACCAGTTAACGGAAATACTTAATAAATCTGTAGACACTGGATTCGTGCTTTTTTTTTTGGGGGGGGGCGGCAGGAAAACGTTGTTCCTGTTTTCAGAAGGGGTGATAAATCGTCTATGCATAACTATAGGCTAATCAGTTTGACGTCGGTTATAGGTAAAATACTAGAATCAATTGCAGCTAATAAAACCAGAGATCACATCGAGAAAAATATTTTGATTCGTGACTCACATCATGGGCTCACCAAAGGCAAGTAACTAATATATTTTTAACAGTAATATCTACAAGACATCAGGTAACAATGATAGTTAAGATATTAGGTACCCAGATTTTATCAAAGCGTTTAACAAGGTGTCCCAACAGACTACTAAATAAGGGCAAGACCCATGGCATAAGAAGAAAAGTGTTTGAATGGATTAGAGCATGGATCAGTAACAGAAAACAGCGAGTCGCCAATAACACTCGAAAAAACAAACGGGGTAGTGTTACTAGTGGAGTTCCCCAGGGCTCTGTACTGGGTCCCTTATTGCTCATCATCTACGTAAACGACTTGGACAATGGGATTATTAGTGATGTTTAGTAAGTAGATAAGTGAGTAAGAGGAAGAGAAGGAGTAGGGGAGGAAGAAGAGGAAGAGGAGGAAAGGAGGGGGAGAAGGAAAAGTAGTAGGGAGAGCGATAGTAGTAAGAGGATGGAGAATGTGAAGAGGGAAGAAGAAGAGAGGAGGAGAAGGAGGAGGAAGAGAAGGAGGAGGAAGAGGAGGAGAGGAAGAGGAGGAGGAGGAAGAAGAAGAGGAGGAGAGGAGGAGAAGGAGGAGGAGAGGAGATTTTGGTGACACCATTAATGACGGAGACAGCATCTCTCAAAGAAGAATGTTAAAAATTTTCAACTTATACCATCCCTCCTGTCCATTACCAGAACCGTAAATCCACCTCTTTGGCACCAAGGCTAGAAGCGCTGGTCATCCCCAGCGAAATACAAATCTCTTTTAAAGTGTTTCCTGCGATTGTTTAATTATGTCGCCTTTATTTTTCGTGATGCTTCAGTGCAAAAAATATTGGTCCGCTTTCACACAAGCTGATAAGTTATCAACGAATTTGAATCTAATTATCCTTCCGGATACATAATCTAAAGAACACAGGCTTACCAAAATACAGCCGTGAAATTGAGTGAGCTAATACTATTGCTGTCCATTCTCTTTACTCCTGCCTGGAATGTCTATTTAAAATGTGCGTGTACGTACATTAGGATTAGGGGCGGTAATACCATTACCTCAACCAACATAGTATTTCTAGCATTGAGGTATTTAGAGTATTGTGATATACGGTCAATGTTTTAAAGGTTTAGGTGCCACCTCTCCGGATCAGAGTTACACAGACACAGACACACACACACACACACACACACACACACACACACACACACACACACACACACACACACACACACACACACACACACACACACACACACACACACACACACACAGACACACACACACGCACACACACACACACACACACACACACACACACACACACACACACACACACACACACACACACACACACACACACACACACACACACACACACACACACAAACAGTATCGCTGCATTTCGAGTCGTTACTCCAACTCTCGTGGGCGGGGAGTTGGGTGTATGTGTGCGTATAACGTCACAGCATTACCCATAGATCGGTCATACGAGCTCTGAGCTCTCTTCCGAAAGGGAAATAGCTATCGATCACGAGTCCAGCACGTGATCCAAAGACCAAGGTGAAAGGCCAAGGTGAAGACCAAGGTGAATACACACACACACACACACACACACACACACACACACACACACACACACACACACACACACACACACACACACACACACACACACACACACACACACACACACACACACACACACACACACACACACACACACACACACACACACACACACACACACACACACACACGTATACATACACTATGGAGGGGTGTGAGGTTATTCTCCACTTCAAACGTGGAATCCAGAGAGGAATTTTCCTGGAGAAGTTTGGAATCATGGTTCAAATCTCCCACACTAAAGAACAAGTCATCTATGCTTCGTGAGGCGTAAATTGGCGGCCGAAGCTGAGAGTATTCCTTCAAGATTTTCTCCTCCAAGGAACCCATATGAAAAATTGTCTTCCATTTTTTTCTAAGCCTCCCTTTGTGAGGATGGACCAATTTTGGTCAAAATACGTTTTGGGAAATAAAAACTAGTTACAATGTGTTTTGGATTTTAGTTGGACGTCTTTAACTCTTCCCAGAAAGATATCGCTCGGTTTTAGGCATTAAAAAAATCTTCAGTACAAACTTACAACTCCTGCGTTGCTGCCGACACTCTTATATTCATGTATTCAACATGGACTTATAACTTTCTTTCATCATACCCATGTATATGTATATGTATATGTATATGTATATGTATATGTATATGTATATGTATATGTATATGTATACGTATATGTATATGTATATGTATAAGTATATATATATATATATATATTTGCAGGAGCCACCGGGAAATTGAAAAAAAAAACGAATACCGAACGTTTTCGTCTATTTAAAACATTCGGTATTCGTTTTTTGAATTTCCCGGAGGTTTCTGCAAAAATAGTTTATCACGTGTGTTTTGTGATTTCTTTGCAAAAAAAATAAAAGAAAAAGAAATATATATATATATATATATATATATATATGTATATATATATATATATATGTATATATATATATATATATTATATAAACACACACACACACACACACACACACACACACCACACACACACATATATATATATATTATATATATATAATATATATATATACATATATATATATATATATATATATATATATGTATGTATATATACATACTGTATATATATATATATATATGTGTGTGTGTGTATGTGTGTGTATACACTTGTGAAGCGTGGCAGGAGATTCTCTCTAAGGCGTATCCTATTAAAAAACAAGGGCAAATATTAAAAAAAGTTAATGAATACCTCTTGTGCCGTCGTTTTTAACAGAATATATATATATATATATATATATATATATATATATATATATATATATATATGAGTGGAAGGGTGTGGTGAGTTAAACACAGAGATCAGTTGTAGTTTTATTCATTGACGTTTCTTCATTACCAGGACATTCTCAAAGTACATACCATTTGTCTTCCATACTTCTATATATATATATGTATATATATATATATATATATATATATATATATATATATATATATAAGAGGCTGGTAGAAAGTGGGGTAGATGGTGAAGGTTCATTTTCATGAGTTGGTTGTTTGATAAACAACATTTCGTAGGTGAAGGTTGCGCAAGCTCGCTACCCGTCTTGAGTCATAAAAATGGGCTGGAGCCTGTATAACGTATTTTGCTGACATGTAACCTAAGTAAGTTATGTAGTGATTTGAGATTCCTAAGTAAACAATATTGCATATAGACTTGTAACAACGAATCCGATTGGAGAAAGGGTTGAGGAGAAAAGTTAATTGGTTCACGATTGTAAGATTAAGCCCATAGGAGAGAATATTAAATATGAAGTTAAAGATCATTGGACTAAAGAAATCATGACGTTATTGCAGAACTTACCTGGGAGGTAACAATACAGCAACGATGATACCTCCACCTCCCCTTCTCTTCCTTCTCTTTCCCCTCTTCCTTCGACTCTTCCTCCCTCTAGTAACCACTCCCACCTCACCAGACCTTTGCGGTCACATTATTGGCTCTCTTTGAGTGCCGCCCGACCCATATATATATAACGCTCAATGCATCCCATGCTTGTAATTTACATACCTACCTTTGAATGAAGGTACCCGCTTTCTTGGCACTCTCTTGTATTGTACCTTCCCACTTATTACCAAAATTGTTCTTATAATTTTAATCGATACTTTGTGTATTTGTTTTGTATCTTATTTTCTAGAATTTTATTGTATCATACTTTACCAGAAATGTCCATGTATAATTTATTTTTGTACAATTGCCATCGTTGCTGTATTTGATTGTGTACTTTTTGTTATTGCAATCTATTATTGATAAGGTCTTCTTCAAGACAAAATGTCAAGCTCAAATAAAGGAAACGAAATGGAAGAATACGGAGACCTAGTTTCTGTTCACCCAGTTAATGGCAATTTTTTAATCAGATAGAAAACACGCGAAGAAAAAACTTAGTAATTACGGCAATGCATGCGCGTTACAGAAAATTTGTTCCCTTCTTTTACTAATATGTATGTATGTATGTATGTATGTATGTATGTATGTATGTATGTATGTATGTATGTATGTATGTATGTATGTATGTATGTATGTATGTATGTATGTAATTGGTTGAATGGTCGAAAACAGAGTTGTTTTAAATGGAAAAACTTCTGGATGGAAAAGTGTTGCAAGTGGAGTTCCTCAGGGTTCCGTTCTTGGGTCACTTCTATTCATAGTATATATAAATGATATAGACTATGGACTAAAATCTACTGTTTCCAAATTTGCTGATGATACAAAACTGTGCGGAGTGCCAAATGATCACTCAAACCAATTAGATATTCAAGAAGATTTAGATAAATTACAGCAATGGTCTGAAAAGTGGCTAATGAAATTTAACACAAGTAAATGCAAGGTAATGCACATAGGTAAAAATAACAGTAAGTACGATTACAAGTTATTTGGAAATTCGTTAACAAAAGTGGATAGTGAAAAAGATCTCGGCGTAATTATCAGTAACGACCTCAAATCATCCAAGCAGTGTATTTCAGCATATGAGAAAGCAAATAATATTCTAGGACTGATTGCGCGATCTTTTGATTTCAAAAGTCCATCACTCATTAACAAGCTATATAAATCGTTAGTTCGTCCACATTTGGAATATGCTGTTTCCGTATGGTCACCGAATCTCATTAAAGACATTGACAGACTGGAAAAAGTACAATGGCGAGCCACAAAACTGATTCCAAATATAAAAAATAAATCATACGAAAATCGACTAAAACATATGAATCTGTTTTCCCTAAAAAGCGTAGACTCAGAGGTGACTTGATACAGGTCTTTAAAATTCTAAAGGGAATTGACATCAAAAGTGACAAAATTTTTACATTGAATGAGAATCAGACAAGAAACAATGGTCTCAAACTGTCCGGAAATAGATTCAATTTGGAAGTAGGTAGAAACAACTTTGCCAACCGTGTAGTTAATAAATGGAATAAACTTCCTGCACAGGTAGTGCAATGTAGTTCAGTTCGAAGCTTTAAGAATCATTTAGATAAATACCTAAGTAAGATGCTGTAATGATTATAATTTATCTTATATTATTTGTTTTTGTTTTGTTATCATTTGTCTGTCTGATTTTCATTTATTATTAGTTATATGTCAATTTATTATTATTTACTATTTACCTGTTTGTTTATTATCTAACTATACCTATGCATTTATTTATGTATTTTATTTGTTATTTACATTATCATAGTTTTTATTTATTATTTTATTATTAATATGATTTTTTTTTCGCATCCGACCTAGATATGGATCAAAAGGTCTCCTGTCGGCATGCTCCGCCTTTGTAATCCTTTGTATGTATCTATATATATATGTATGTATAAATGTATGTATGCATGTATGTATGTATAATCAATAAGATAGAAGTAGAATAACAATTATATTAACTCTGTTTTTTAGTGCTGATATCTACATATGAAACTGTGATCTTTGTACCTCTATACTGAAAGCTAACTTAATTCAAATATTTAACATAACCATAATATTATTCATATTCAACACAAGCATTTCATTTCAGTAATCCCTGTTATTTTCTAATGAAAGCCTCCTGAATAATGCATTATATCCGGTTGATACTGGCCCACGGCTTTCAGGAATTATTGTTTCAGTTTCTCGCCCTTCGTAAGAATCGAATGAAATTGCGTCAGAAGAGAAATAGTCCTTTCAGCACAGTCATTAACATTCCGTATCTTATCAGGGGACGCTTTGAATCGTTTGTAGATGAGGTCATCATTCCGTTCCTGGGATATCCTTTGCAAAAGTTTGTTAACTTCTTCGTCTCCATCAGGAAGAAGAGCTCTGAATGTGTTCATATTCTTGGTGGTCAGAGATTTACTCAACAGCAGTTAAGGAAAAATCATCTTATATTCAAATCGTTTCATATATGTTTTTCTTTCCAAGTCTTTCCAGGTTCTTAATCATAGCATTGGCATTTATCTCCGAGACATACCAGATATATCGCTTTCACGCTCTAAGACCCGTTTCTGTGAAACTTCACTCAGGCAAGCCACTTTGGAGCTTGAAACCATGGTCGTTTTAGGAGCATATCAGGCGATCATCGCTTCGTTCCGGTAATTAATCTAGACGCAGGCAACAGATAGGCTAAAATTGCATGTGGTGCGCCTTTCTTGGTGAGAACGATTGAAATGGACCCAAAAACAGATACATTTTGAGAGTGTAAGCGGCCTTCACTATCCACCTGTCGTTCAGATGATTTTTACCCTCTGGATCTTTATCTGGTCCTCTCCTATATATGGGGGAACGGAGAGGAGGGGTCGCCGATTTAATGAAGCGGCCTTGCTGTGGATGTGCTGTGTCCTGCGACACTGCTTCTGACCCAGGGCAGTGGACAGGGTGCAGGGATGACCCGTCATCTAGGAGGTGCTAAGATGGGAGGGAGGGTGGAGGGGTGTGGAGTGTTTTCGGGGATGAAATGGGTGGGAATGTTTTGGTGCCTTGTCCTTTATGGCTACCCCCCTGGTAAGGGGGAAAAAAGCCTTGGTATATGTATGTATGTATGGATCTTTACCTAAGACCAAAAATTATAAAAGATATTATTGGTCATCCCCAGAGAGGATTTTCTGCACCAATGCTGGCTTGAGATACTCGACTGGTTATGCCTTTACTTAAGCTAGATGGCCACCGTGTTGAAATAGCTATTCAAAATCTTCAGATGTAATTGGAATCCAGCAGGTCTCACCCCACTGCATCTGCAAATACACGAAGAGTTCTATATTCGATCTAGACAATGGTCTGTATGATTTCTTGAAAACATCAGATGAGTTCATAAACAATAATTCATGTTGGTCACACTAACTCGATTTAGATTTTGTTGTATTTTCACACATGCTTCCTTACATAGGTTGGTGTTAAAAGTTGTAGTTTCAAAAACTATTCTTATGATTTTTTTTTTATAATCTTGGAGGAGGTCCAAACATGTATCTGTCTGAGGGGTACCACAGGTGCAAAGGTCTCCAAAGGTCAATGGTCACCGGAAATAATCTCACGGCTAGTTGTGAGCCGCTTGGTTAAGAATTATCACCCTCCTGACCCCGCTTCCAGCCCGCTTCCCTCCTAACTTCACACCTCCACTCACACATTCCCTCACCTCTGACTCCACCCTGCGTGACGGATTGTCCTGTTTTAGCTCTGCGTGTTCCCGTTCTACTCAAATCTTAATTGTACTTATGTCTCTGCATATTCTTGTAATCTGTACTTTCCTGAAGAGGGCTATAGCTATTAGCCGAAATATAGAAGTTACATTTTCTTCTAAAGTTTCCTTTTATTCCGACTATGGGTTCTTCGTGATTTATATATATATGTATATATATTATATATATATATATATATATATGTGTGTGTGTGTGTGTGTGTGTGTGTGTGTGTGTGTGTGTGTGTGTACATATGTATACGAGAATACTCACGAACAGAAATGACTTGAAATTTCTTCTCTCAGTGATATAGTTATCTATTTTGGCCTTGATACAGCACTATTCGAGATAAAGCATTCAACTCAAATACATGTGGTACATTTTCAAAGTTTTAATGAAATTTAGACTGAGACTGATTAAAGAAAACTTTGATTTTTTTGTTTCTTAAGTTTCTTTTTGATGTTATAATGCCTCTACTAAATCATAAATGATCCTTATCCTAGCACACAAAATAATCGTTACATAAATGCAATATAATTGCTATCGCTTATCATCACCAATCTTTAAGTAGATGTAGTAGACTATGTAAGATATCTATTATACAAATTTTGTTTTAGAAAATTTAATGGTAAACGAAATGTTTGTCAAATATTCTTTTTCTTTGATCCGGAGAATGTGTGTTTGTGTTTGTATTTTATTCAATGAAATCATGTTTCTATCCGATTCAGGGTAACTTGGATGACATACATAAAATGTGTGTGTGTGTCTTTTTAATTAGTGAAAATATGTTTCTACTTGATTGAGAATAACTTGGAGCTATTATCACTATTAGAGGGAGGGAGGAGGGTGGATGGGAGTGGAATATATAGGAAATGGAATGGGTGGGAATGTTTTTCTATGCCTTTTTCTTTTTGGCTACCCCCCATGTAGGGGGAACAGGCCTTTGGTATATGTATGTATGTGTGTATGTATGTATGTTTGTATTATCACTATTTGATAGACAAAGGCTTTTGTATATTTAGATTGTGTGTGCCTATTTTCACTTTGGGTTGGGTAGAAGACAGGAAATCAAGATGTCGTGGAGTCCTTTCTCAGTGTAGAAGCCGTCCATTTACCTCGTCTTCGTTGGCTCATATTTTCTAAGCTTGAAAATACATATTCTTGAGTCTTGCAACCCTCAGATAGCGACTGGATTAGTTGTGAGAAATGGTGCGACGATCTTGTGAAAAACATACATTTTCGGAAGATATGAATATCACGTATTTCTTCAAAATGTACATAAATTTTTGATAATGTGCATCAGAATACAACAAAAACATGTGTATGATATGGGGAAAAGATGCTTATAATATGAAATATAAGTTTACATCTGCAAAGTATGGAATAGTCGCATAATATGCAAATATAAAGGACGTGACGTTACACATTCGTATGAAATGCAGAAGCTAGTGACGTCATGTCTTCGTTTCTTACGCTCAGCCACCTCCAGGCTATGGAGCAACAAGACGCATCACAATGAACTAAAGATTCATATTTCTTCACATGACATTGACGCTCCTGATCTCTCACTATCTCGCTCTTTTTTCCTATTTGTTCCTTTGTTAAACGTTCCCTCACTTTTTGTACATAAGGTCCTG
>NC_134783.1:56252606-56255106 GCF_046742065.1 Oratosquilla oratoria
CAGGTCCTTTGGTTAGTAGTAGGTTCATTCATGCTTGTGCGTTTTCTCACCTTAATTGTATGATTTTTTTTACTTAATAGATCATTGTTTTCCATCGTGATATCTAATTAGACACTGTACAAGACTTCTTTCTTTTTACCTGGCTCCCTTTCCTCCCGACAGACCTCCTTGCGATTCAAGTCAACTCTCCTAATGAGACACTATCCAAGACTCCTTCCTTTCTACCTGGCTCCCTTTCCTCCTGACAGACCTCCTTGCGATTCAAGTCAACTCTCCTAATGAGACACTATCCAAGACTCCTTCCTTTCTACCTGGCTCCCTTTCCTCCTGACAGACCTCCTTGCGATTCAAGTCAACTCTCCAGATTACATTATCACTTTTTTGAATAGTTTTCAAGAGGAGAGATGCCACTGATGACAACATCAAATATTCTTTATCATTCCACGCCCTCGTTCTAGGTAGTACGTATGATGCCATGAAGTTCTTTTTATCCTAGCCTAATCACTGGTTTCAAGCCTCAAGTTTATTGCTTCAGCCTTTCCTTCCCTCAGAATTACTTCATTAACTTTTATGTCACTTCTACCAGCTACCATAACCCAGCCTCCCCATTTTATATTGCCTGTTCCGTCACGACAATTTATATCTACCGTTCCCCAAATTGTAAGTTTACATTTCCTGATAGTTTGATTTAATGTGTAATCATTGAATTCTAACGTGGTTGGTGTTAAGCAAGGACGTATGCTCATTCAGCTCTTGGTTTTCTTGTCCTTTCTCCTGTGCAGTATTACTCTCTGCGTTTTCGATACCATCACTTTAATTTCTGGTTTGAAACTACACGAAGCTCTTGTTTCTTTTGTTTAGTTCTGTCCTCGCTCTCAATTTTTGTTTCCTTTGTTTTTATTCCTCTTCCTTTTTCAGCAACATCTTTTCTGATCCAAATATTCTTGGATTTGTTTTATCTATTAATTTCTAAAAACTGTTACTTACCTCGTCTATTGTGACTTGTGGCTTGAATATTATACTTAAGGAACATCATCTATTTTTGATGCAATGACCTAGCCTAACCACATTTTTAATTTTTTCATGGGTATTCGAGCCATCACTTAGAATTACAAATGTAATTTCTCTAGCGTTTTGTAGTTCATGTCGTTTCCTTCATATGCATGAATCTGTTTTTCAATCAAGCATTTCCGCTGACAGAGGATTATCTCTCTTTTAAGACCTTCACTACACGTTCCTCCCCCTCTTTTTTTTGTTCCTCTTTTCTCTCTTGTTCTATAACCTCTTTAAAGTTTACTGAATCCTTTCCTTGAACAGTCATCCGGCGCTTTTGATTTCCCACAATTAATTTTATTTATTTATTTAATTTAACGCCAGGTATAATTCTCCTGCATTTTGTCCAGGACGCTGCATATTTTCTTCAACCAGCTCTTTAAACTTTAATTCATGAATATGGTTTTGGGAATTTCATATTTCAATTTCGTTTTCAGGTTCGGGACTTGAGTGTTTCGTCTTTATAAAGACTTTACAATATTTTCACTTCAACAAACATCTCATTTACTTCTTTGACAAGCTTTTTGAAGTCTGGCGTTTCGTGCCTTCATTCATCCCTAATTGTGTTTAATTCGTTATGCACATCATGCATACCATTTATATCATGTATATACTGTACGTATGTATTCATATATGTGTGTGCGTGCGTGCATGTATGTATGTATGTGTACAGGAGTGTGTATCTTTTAGCATGTCTTGGATCACGTGGTGGACTTATATTTTCCAATATCTTTGATCACGTGATAGACTTGTAATCACACATATTTCATTCACGATTAAGAGCTCAGAACTCACATATTGCCCGATCAATGGTTTATGATGTGACCTTACACACAAAAAAACACACATGCCAAACACACACACACACACACACACACACACACACACACACACACACACACACACACACACACACACACACACACACACACACACACACACACACACACACACACACACACACGGTAGAGCGGTTGATAGAGTCCCTGACTGTCATTACGGCGGCCTGGGTTCAAATCTTGCCCAGGGCTGAACTAATTTCAGTATCGCTGCGCTTCGAGTCGTTACTCCAAATCTCGTGGGCGGGGAGTTGGGTGTGTGTGTGCGTGTTAGGTCACAGCATTACCCGTAGATCGTTCATACGAGCTCTGAGCTCTCTTCCTGGAGGGAATTAGTTGTCGATTACGAGTCCAGCATTTGATCCAAAGACCAATGTGAATACACACACACACACACACACACACACACACACACACACACACACACACACACACACACACACACACACACACACACACACACACACACACACTAATACAAACACACACACACACAAACAGACACACACACGTAATAGTCTTAAATGTGGGACTACAACATTGATGGAATATTATAAACAACGATCTTTTCAATGGCTGTTTATTTTTATATACTGTCAGCACACAAG
>NC_134783.1:56260106-56267606 GCF_046742065.1 Oratosquilla oratoria
GTTGTCTAACCGTTTCTTAAAACAACATAAGAACATAGGAATGAAGGAGACTGCAAGAGACCATAAGGCCTACACTAGGCAGTTCCATATCCATCACCAACTGTTATCCCCATCCATAAAGTTGTATAACCGTTTCTTAAAACAACATAAGAACATAGGAATGAAGGAGACTGCAAGAGACCATAAGGCCTACACTAGGCAGTTCCATATCCATCACCAACTGTCATCCCCATCCATAAAGTTGTCTAACCGTTTTTTAAAACAACATAAGAACATAGGAATGAAGGAGACTACAAGAGACCATAAGGCCTACACTAGGCAGTTCCATATCCATCACCACCTGTCATCCCCATCCATAACCATAAGAACATAAGAATGAAGGAGACTGCAAGAGACCATAAGGCCTACACTAGGCAGTTCCATATCCATCACCACCTGTTGTCTCCATCCATAAACATAAGAACATAAGAATGAAGGAGACTGCAAGAGACCATAAGGCCTACACTAGGCAGTTCCATATCCATCACCACGTGTCATTCCCATCCATAAAGTTGTCTAACCGTTTCTTAAAACAACTGATAGTTTCAGCGTTCACTACATAGTTACTAAGTCTAATCCATTCATTGACCACCCTGTTAATAAACCAATTCTTGCCTATTTCCTTAGCGTCATTTTTATGTTCCTAGGTTCTTTCTTCGTTCTTTGGGAAACGAATATGCAGAACGGTTGAGACTCTTAGCGTCATTTTTATGTTGCCAGGTTCTTTCTTCGTTCTTTGGGAAACGAATATGCAGAACGGTTGAGACTCTTAGCGTCATTTTTATGTTGCCAGGTTCTTTCTTCGTCCTTTGGGAAACGAATATGCAGAACGGTTGACACTCTTAGCGTCGTTTTATGTTTCCCGGTTCTTCCTTCGTTCTTTAAGAGATTTAGCCTCCTCGCGCCTTCCTCCTTCAGCAGGTATCAGGAGCTCTTGATCGTGGTGTCCCGTCTTCTGCTGACGCCACCCAAGTGTGCTTCATCATGGTACTCCGCCCAACCGCCGCCAGAATTCCTAAGCGGTCACCGGTATTTGCTAACCTGATTGGGTTACCGGCTTAGGCAGGAGGAAAGAGAGGATGAGAAGAGGGAAGAGGAGGAAAGGGTAGAAGGTGAGGAATAGGAGGAGGAATAGGAGGAGAAGTCAGAGAAGGAGGAGGGGAAGGAAGAGTAGAAGGGAAAAAGGGGTATGGCATGGTAGGGGATGAAGAACAGAGGGTAGGAGGAGGAGGAGAAGACAGAGGAGGAGGAAGAGGAAGAGGAGAAAGATAAAAAATAGGAAGAGAAGAAAGAGGAGAAGGCAGAGGAGGAGGAGGAAGAGGAGGAGAGAAGTAAAAAACAGGAAGAGAAGAAGGAGGAGAAGATAGAGGGGGAGGAGGAAGAGGAGGAGGAGAAAAAAAAATACAGGAAGAGAAGAAGGAGGAGAAGACAGAGGGGGAGGAGGAAGAGGAAGAGGAGAATGATAAAAAACAGGAAGAGGGGAAGGAGGAGAAGACAGAGGGGGAGGAGGAAGAGGAGGAGGAGGAAGAGGAGGAGAAAGATAAAAAACAGGAAGAGGAGAAGGAGGAAAAGACAGAGGGGGAGGAGGAAGAGGAGGAGGAGAAAGGTAAAAAATAGGAAGAGGAGAAGGAGAAGAGAGAGGGGTAGGAGGAAGAGGAGGAGGAAAAAGGTAAAAAACAGGAAGAGAAGAAGAAGGAAGAGAAGACAGAGGTGGAGGAGGAAGAGGAAGAGGAGAAAGATAAAAAACGGGAAGAGGAGAAGGAGGAGAAGACAGAGGGGGAGGAGAAGACAGAGGGGGAGGAGGAAGAGGAGGAGGAGAAAGATAAAAAACGGGAAGGGAAGAAGGAGGAGAAGACAGAGGGGGAGGAGGAAGAGGAAGAGGAGAAAGGTAAAAAACAGGAAGAGGAGAAGGAGGAGAAGAGAGAAGGGGAGGAGGAAGAGGAGGAAGAGGAAGGGAAAAAACAGGAAGAGAAGAAGGAGGAGAAGAGAGAGGGGGAGGAGGAAGAGGAGGAGGAGGAAGAGGAGGAGGAAAAAGGTAAAAAACAGGAAGAGAAGAAGAAGGAGGAGAAGACAGAGTGGGAGGAGGAAGAGGAGGAGGAGAAAGATAAAAAACGGGAAGAGGAGGAGGAGAAGACAGAGGGGGAGGAGGAAGAGGAGGAGGAGAAAGGTAAAAAACAGGAAGAGAAGAAGGAGGAGAAGACAGAGGGGGAGGAGGAAGAGGAGGAGGAGAAAGGTAAAAAACAGGAAGAGAAGAAGGAGGAGAAGACAGAGGGGGAGGAGGAAGAGGAGGAGGAGAATGATAAAAAACAGGAAGAGAAGAAGGAGGAGAAGACAGAGCGGGAGGAGGAAGAGGAGGAGGAGAAAGGTAAAAAACAGGAAGAGGAGAAGGAGGAGAAGAGAGAGGGGTAGGAGGAAGAGGAGGAGGAGAAAGGTAAAAAACAGGAAGAGAAGAAGGAAGAGCAGGAGGAAGAGAAGGAAGAGGAAGAAGATGGGAGAGGTTGAGAAGATAGAGAAGGAATAGGGAGGAGAAGGCAGCGAAGAGGAGGAGGTAAAGAAGAAGAGAAGGAGGAGAAAAGAGCAGAGAATGAGAAGGAGGAGGAGGAACAGAAAGAGGAGGTGGGCGAGGAAGAGGTGAGGAGGAGAAGAAGACTAAAAAGAGGAAGAGAAAACGGAAGAGAATGGAGGTAAAGGAAGAAGAGGCAGAAGAGAAGGAGGAGTGGTAAAGGCAGTGAAAAGCAGGGGGAGGAGGAGGAGGAGGAGGAGGAGGAGGAGGAGAAAGGTGGTAGAAAAAATGGAAGAAAGGGAAGAGAAGCGAAGGAGGAGGAGGAGGAGGAGGAGGAGGAGGAGGAGGAGGAGGAGGAGGAGGGGGAGGCTGATAAAAGGGGTATGTAAAATGGAAGAGAAGGCAAAGAAGGGGAGGAGGAGGAAGAAGAAGAATAGGAACAGGAAAAGCAGTAGGCAGAGGAGGAGGAGGTAGAGAGGGAGAAGGAGAAGAAGAGAGAGAATGAAGAGTAAGAGGAGGAGGAGGAGGGTAAAGAGAAAGTGGAGACAAAGGAGGAGGAGGAGGAGGAGGAAGAGGCAGAGATGGGAAGAGGAGATTGAGGAGGAATTATAAGAGGATGTTGAGGGTAGAGGAGAGGTAAGAGAAGTAGGATTAAAATAAAGAGGAAGGAAAAGAGGAAGGAAAAGAGGAGGAGAACGAAAGAAAAGAGCAGGAAACAGAAGTAGGATTAAAATAAAGAGGAAGGAAAAGAGGAGAAGAAGGAGGTGGAGAAGGAAGAAGAAGAGCAGGAAACAGAAGTAGGATTAAGATAAAGAGGAAGAAAAAGAGGAGGAGAAGAAGGAGGTGGAGAAGGAAGAAGAAGAGCAGGAAACGGAAGTAGGATTAAAATAAAGAGGAAGGAAAAGAGGAGGGAAAAGAGGAGGAGAAGGAAGGAAAAGAGCAGGAAACAAAGTAGGATTAAAATAAAGAGGAAGGAAAAGAGGAGGAGAAGGAGGTGGAGAAGGAAGAAGAAGAGCAGGAAACAGAAGTAGGATAAATATAAAGAGGAAGAAAAAGAGGAGGAGAAGAAGGAGGTGGAGAAGGAAGAAGAAGAGCAGGAAACGGAAGTAGGATTAAAATAAAGAGGAAGGAAAAGAGGAGGGAAAAAAGGAGGAGAAGGAAGGAAAAGAGCAGGAAACAGAAGTAGGATTAAAATAAAGAGGAAGGAAAAGAGGAGAAGAAGGAGGTGGAGAAGGAAGAAGAAGAGCAGGAAACAGAAGTAGGATTAAGATAAAGAGGAAGAAAAAGAGGAGGAGAAGAAGGAGGTGGAGAAGGAAGGAAAAGAGCAGGAAACAGAAGTAGGATTAAAATAAAGAGGAAGGAAAAGAGGAGAAGAAGGAGGTGGAGAAGGAAGAAGAAGAGCAGGAAACAGAAGTAGGATTTAGATAAAGAGGAAGAAAAAGAGGAGGAGAAGAAGGAGGTGGAGAAGGAAGAAGAAGAGCAGGAAACGGAAGTAGGATTAAAATAAAGAGGAAGGAAAAGAGGAAGGAAAAGAGGAGGAGAAGGAAGGAAAAGAGCAGGAAACAGAAGTAGGATTAAAATAAATAGGAAGGAAAAGAGGAGAAGAAGGAGGTGGAGAAGGAAGAAGAAGAGCAGGAAACAGAAGTAGGATAAATATAAAGAGGAAGAAAAAGAGGAGGAGAAGAAGGAGGTGGAGAAGGAAGAAGAAGAGCAGGAAACGGAAGTAGGATTAAAATAAAGAGGAAGGAAAAGAGGAGGGAAAAGAGGAGGAGAAGGAAGGAAAAGAGCAGGAAACAGAAGTATGATTAAAATAAAGAGGAAGGAAAAGAGTAGGAGAAGGAGGTGGAGAAGGAAGAAGAAGAGCAGGAAACAGAAGTAGGATTAAAATAAAGAGGAAGGAAAAGAGGAGGAAAAGAGGAGGAAAAGAGGAGGAGAAGGAAGAAGAAGAGGAGGAAACAGAAGCTTGTTCAACACTTCCTCTGGAAAGTACGTTCTTTGTTACTTCCAATATTCTCAAGAAATTCCAGAATTCATTCCAGAGGTCAACATCTCATTCTGCCCTCGCTAACGGGGGAGGCTTACTAAGAACCGATAAAATCGCCTGTCGGAAGCCAAAATGAAATATACAGTGAGTGGATTTATCGAGTTGAGGGCTCAAATTCTTGGCTACTTCTTGGACCTTCTTCTCTTCCTGTTTTTTACCTTTCTCCTCCTCATCTTCCTCCTCCCCCTCTGTCTTCTCCTCCTTCTTCTCTTCCTGTTTTTTTACCTTTTTCCTCCTCCTCTTCCTCCTTCCCCTCTGTCTTCTCCTCCTTCTTCTCTTCCTGTTTTTTACCATTCTCCTCCTCCTAAGTTAGACAATCTTGAAATGGTGAACAGCCTGGCGACATCAGAATGATCCACGTGGACGTCTGAACGTATGGCTAACCTCTGCTATGGTAGAATTCTTCAGCATAACATACATACATGTACACATACCAAAGATATTTTTCACCCTTTATAAGGGAAGTAGCTAAAAAACAAAGGCATAAAAACCACTCCCACACATTCCACCCCTGCTACATTCCACTCCCCTCCACCTTCTTCCCTCCCTCTTATTTTGGCATGACATAGTAAAAAAAAAAAAAAAAAAAAAAAAATATATATATATATAAAAAAAAAAAAAAAAAAAAAATATATATATATATATATATATATATATATATATATATATAAATAAATAAATAAAGAAGATAACATGACGTCATCTGGATGAAATAGCGTGGCCCAAAATAATATTCGCAAAACGCATCACAAAAAAAAAAAAAAAAAAACGAAAAAAAAACGAGGGCGTTAAAAAAAAAAAAAAAAAATCTACCCATTTCTCGCCATCTTGTAACCAAAATTCGACGTCAAGTGCCAGAATTTCCGGTAATGAACAATTCATTGTTATATTTTCATTTGGAATGTTTTCGCTGGATTGACGTTCATAAATGAGGAAGATTCCGAGAACTGCGAACGAAATTATTCTGGTTCTAGGAAACTGTTCCACAAATGCTTTACACAAATTTCCTTCAATAAATCGTCCGGTTCATACATACATATATATACATCTACATACATATATATATATATATATATATATATACATATATATACATATATATATATATATGTATATATATATATATATATATATGTACATATATATATATATATATATCTATGTACATCTATGCACACATGAGTGCACGTATATATGTAACCTTTTATACATATATGCGTACATATATACACACAATCGTATACATATATACATACATTAATGCATACATACATGCATACATATATACATACAGATATACGTACACACATGCATACATACACATTTATTTACACATACACGCATTATATGCATGTATGTATATATGTATATAAATATGTATGTATGTATGTATGTATGTATGTGTGTATGTATGTCTATGCATGTATGTATGTATGTGTGTATGTATGTATGTATGTGTGTATGTATGTATGTATGTATGTATATATGTATGAATATATGCATGTGTGTATGTATGTATGTATGTATGTATGTATGTATGTATGTATGTATGTATGTATGTATGTATGTATGTATGTATGTGTGTATGTATGTATGTATGTATGTATGTATGTATGTATGTATGTATGTATGTATGTATGTGTGTATGTATGTATGTATGTATGTAAGCATATAAGTATGTATGTATGTATATATATGTAGGTATGCGTGTATATATCCGTGTATGCATGTTTGTATGAATATATGCATGCGTGTATGTATACGTGTATGCATATTTGTATGTATACATGCACACACATCTTTTATTTTGGAAATAGTCTTAAGAGAGCAAGCAACGAAACCCCTCGATGGTAAAAGGATTTGAATTGGTGACGGTCTCAACACTCCTGACAGAAGACGCTAAGCCAAAAACAGGGACAAGGCTACTTTGGGGCTCAAATTCAGTGACCTTGGCTACTTTGGGCGTCAAATTTAGGGACCTTAAGCGGCCCATACACGATCAATTATATTGCGTAATTTCATTGTCAATACTCTGAATTGACAATTAAATTGATCGTGTATGGGCGATATATCGTCAATTTAATCGTTAATTCAGAGTATTGACAATGAAATTGCGCAATATAATTGATCGTGTATGGGCCGCTTTAAGGGCCTCAGATCTCGACCTTGGTTGTTTCCCAGGGTCACGTGATAAGATGGTCCAGAGATACTTCTAACAGTTCTCCAAACGTACATCGTTCAGCAAGTATAGAATTCTTTACCTACAGGTCCCTTCAGTCTTTAATGCGACTTTCTTTCCCATATGGAGAACCAATCCACTAACCTAACCTAACCTAACCTAACCTAACCTAACCTAACCTAACCTAACCTAACCTAACCTAACCTAACCTAACCTAACCTGGCCTAACCTAACCTAACCTAACCTGACCTAACCTAACTTACATGCCTTTACCTAACTAAACCTAAATAATATCAGTGTAACCTAGTCTTCTTTGATAGAGTGACAAAGCCATCATGGCACGAGGGATGTATAGACAACCACATGACATCACCCAAAGTACAGTGTAATCGGGGAAGGGACCTTATGGGAAATAATTTTGTATTTACAGCAGTCCTTAACGTACTACGACGTTGAATGTGTCTTGAATAGAGTCTACGAAATATTGACTTTGAATCGCTAAGAACAGGTTTTGATCTTCCCGATACCAGACGATTTTAATCAGCTAAAGGTGGTTCATTGTTTCTGAAGGAGTTAACTGCAAAAGCCATTTTCGTCGCGCCAATCTTCGAGGTGAAATGACGTCACCACTGGAGTAATGACGTCACCAACTGAACAATGACGTCATCGGCGTTGAGTAGCAATTATATCACCGCTAGTGTGGTAGCAGTGACGTCTCTCCTGGTGAAGAATGAC
>NC_134783.1:56272606-56285106 GCF_046742065.1 Oratosquilla oratoria
GAGAGGGAGGAAAGGGGAGAGAGGAGAAAGAAAACGAGAACAGGAAGGACAAAGGGAAGGAGGGAGGGAGGGAGGGAAAGAAGGAAGGGAAGAAGGGAGGAAAGAACAGAGGAAGGATGGGAGAGAGGGAGGAAAGGAGAGAGAAAAGAAAAAAAAAACGAGAACAAGAAGGACAAGAAGGACAAGGGGAGGGAGGGAGGGAAAGAAGGAAAGAGGAAATAAATGGGGAAGAAGGTAGAGAAAATAAAGGAAATAGGGTAAAGAAGGAAAGGACAGACGACGGGAGAGAGAAAGGGAGATAGTGACGGTGGGAAGAAAGGAAGGAGAGAAGGAATAAGAAAAGAAGGACGGGAGGAAGGGAGGGAGAAAGATAACAAATAAGCGAGATAGGAAGGACAGGAAAGAAGTAAAGAGACAAAGGTTTTGATGGAGAATCTGTGTGTGTGTGTGTGTGTGTGTGTGTGTGTGTGTGTGTGTGTGTGTGTGTGTGTGTGTGTGTGTGTGTGTGTGTGTGTGTGTGTGTGTGTGTGTGTGTGTGTGTGTGTGTGTGTGTGTGTGTGTGTGTGTGTGTGTGTGTGTGTGTGTGTGTGTGTTTGTGTGAAGAAAATCGAGAGCGAAGGACCACTAATCGCCACCAAAGTCAGAGAGAGAGAGAGAGAGAGAGAGAGAGAGAGAGAGAGAGAGAGAGAGAGAGAGAGAGAGAGAGAGAGAGAGAGAGAGAGAGAGAGAGAGAGAGAGAGAGAGAGAGAGAGAGAGAGAGAGAGAGAGAGAGAGAGAGAGAGAGAGAGAGAGAGAGAGAGAGAGAGAGAGAGAGAGAGAGAGAGAGAGAGAGAGAGAGAGAGAGAGAGAGAGAGAGGGGGGCGGGACGAAAGGTGGAACAGATTTATGTAGCGGAATCGTGAAAAGAAGAACGAAAAAAAAGGAAGAAGAAGAAGCGAGAGCAATGACGGACGAGCAGGAAATAGTGGAAAAAAAAAACTATGATTGATCGAATGAACGGGCTGCAAGAATAGTATAGGAATTCAATAGGTGTGGGGGTGTAGAGAGAAGGGAAACAGGCAAATAAGCCAGAAGGACGAGGGCAAGGACGACTGCAAGGACGAGGAGGAGGAGGAGGAGGAGGACGAGAAAGAGGAGTTAGAGGAGAAGACGTGAGAGCAAGAACAGAAGGAGTAGGAGGAAGTGATGGAGGAGGAAGAGGAGGAGGAGAAGAAGAGAAGGAGAAAGTGGTGGAAGAGGATATGGAAGAGGAGAAGGAGGTAGTGGAATAGGAGGTGGTGGAAGAGGAGGAAGAAAAGAAGGAGGGAATGGTGGAGGAGGATATGGAGGAGAAGGAGGTAGTAGAATAGGAGGATATAGAGGATGAGGACGAGGAGGAGGAGGAGGAGAACATGATATTAGAAGACGACAAGGTGAAGGATAAGTGTTAGAATAAGGTATAGGAGGTATATGAGGAAGAGGATAAGGATGAGGATAAGGATGATGACGAGGAGTAGAAGGTGGTAGTGGAAGAAGATAAGGCTGAGTATAAGGATGAGGTCACTGAAGTGGCGAAGAAGAATGAAATGAGAATGAGGAAGAAGAGGTTGACAAAACCAAGGACAAAAACGAGGACAGGGATAGAGAATGGGTAAGGATAAGGAAGATGACAAGAGAAAGAAGGAAAATGAGGTGGAGGAATATTCAGAACAGGTAGAGATCGAGAATAAAGAGATGGAGAGTGATAAGGATGAAGATGAGGATATGGATGAGACTGAAGAGAAATAGCATAAGATAATGAGATGGAAGGAGTAGAATAACTTATGTTCAAAAAAGAGGAGAAGCAGGAGGAAGAGTGTGTAAAGGATGAGGAATAGGAGGACAGAAAGTGATGGAAACGATGTGGATGACGAAGGCGAGGGTAGGAACGAAGACAAGAACGAGAGGGTAGGAGAAGGATGCCAAACAGATGGAAGACATCGAGAATGAGGCGGGAAAGAATAATTATGAGGAAGGCGAGGAACAGAACGAGGATAAGGACGAAGAGAGGAAAGAGGACGAAGAGGAAGAGTATGAAGAGAACTGGAATGAGGAGGAGGAGTATGAAGAGAACGGGAATGAGGAGGAGGAGGAGGAAATAGAAAAGGAGGAAGTGGAGGAGGTGGAATAGGTGGAGGAGGTTGTATCGAGCGCTACTCAGGCAGACTACGTGGTCGAGTGATCGAATGTTGTAAGGAATGAATGTCTCAATCCGTTCTATTTTTCTTGTGCAAGTGACAGGCTTATATAGTGCTCCGGGATCACGCAACAGTCCGATCGGCCAATCAGCGATCGCCTCGTGACCTGAAGAGCTGCTGTCCCGGTGCATCCCTAACAATAGTCGCTGAGATCGGCGAGGTAGCTTGTTCCAGTATCCAGTTACCTGTTAGCCTGCATGGCAAAGCGGTCGTTTGTAGTGTGGACGCCACAATATTCCACCCTCAGCGAGAATGTTCCGTTGTGTACGAGAGGGGACGACCCGTCCTGGATAATCGTACCGGAGGGGGGTCGTCGTCTTGTAGGTACGCTGGCTTGAGGCGGTCGATGGACACCCAGTCGTTGCTGACTTTAATGCGTAGCAGGGATGTTTTCTTCTTTCTCTATACAACTTTGTAAGGGCTAGAGTAGGGTGGGGTGAGGGGTGGCGTGTGAGCTTCAGTGCAGAGAAAGACATACTTCGATGTGTGTAGATCTCTAGGGACGTATCGGTGCTCTGGCGACTTGTAAGTTTGTTTGCACGGGGCGAATTCTTTGACGATACTTCGTAGGCGGCTGATGTCGTTCTTCGTAGGGGCGTCGGGGAAGAATTCGCCGGGTACCACGAGGGGTTCGCCGAAAACCATCTCGGCCGGGGAAACGTCGAGGCCCTCTTTCGGGGTAGTACGAAGGCCGAGGAGGACCCAGGGTAGCTGAGTGCTCCAGGTCGCGTTGTTGCAGCGTGATATCAGGGCCGCTTTGAGGGTTCTGTGGAACCGCTCCACCATGCCGTTAGCCTCCGGGTCGTAGGTTGTGGTGTGGTGGACTGAGGTTCCAATAGCTGTCCCAGGGATGTCCATAACTGTGACGTGAAGGTGGTGCCGCGGTCGGGCGTGATGTTTTTTGAAATGTCGAATCTGGAAATCCATCCGGAGAGCGGGACTGCTGTGCAGGAGGTGGAAGTGGCGTCGGGCAATGGGATGGCTTCAGGCCATCTGGTAGAGTGGTGTCCAGCTGACGGATGTGAGCGAAACGTCTCTGTGGTTGGTGAAAGGGCCCGGGGTCCCGTTTCCGTGTGTCGGTTGACTTTAGATTTCTGGCAGAATGTGCAGGATCGGACCCAGTTCCCCGCGTCGCGGGATATGGCGTGTCACACGAACTTTTGTGACGTCAGCCGTGCTGTTGCTCGTCGTGAAGAATGTGACAGGTCGTGGATGAGGCCGAAGACGTGACGGCGACGGGATGCTGGGCATGGACGACCGGTGCAGAGGATGGTGGTGCTGGAATCGCCCAGGGGTATGTCCTTCCACTGTTGGGTCGTGAGCGATATTCTCACTGATGGTGCCTTGGGGTCCCGTTGTTGCTCCTTGGCGAGGTAGTCGTAGTCGAGTCCCAGCAGTGCTACGTCTATCTCGACTCCAGAGAGGGCGTCGGCTACAGGGTTTTCCTTGCCTGGCAGGCGTCGGAAGGTACAGTTAAACTCAGCCCCCACTGAGAGTGAGCGGCGTTGTCGTGAGGACCAGGCGTCTGGTAAAGGCTTGAACTAAAGGTATTTGGTCGGTCTGGATGGAGAATGTTGCATCCTCAAGGAAATGGCGGAAATGGCGGACGGCTTGGTGGACAGCGAGAAGTTCTCTGTCGAAGATGGAGTAGTTCTTTTCAGCCTCGAGGAGTTTGAGGCTGAAGAAGCTCAAAAGCCATGGCAGTCCGTGAATGACTTGTTCCAGAACGGCTTCAATGGCGACATTGGTGGCATCTGTGGTGACTATGAGAGGCTTCCCGGGGATTGGAAAGGCGAGGAGGGTTTCTGCGATGAGGACGTTTTTTGCTTTCTGGAAGGCCTCTGCTTGAGGGGGGCCCCACACATAGTCCTTGGGTTTTCCTACTAGGACTTCGTACAGGGGTGTCATGGTTGCCGCGATCCCGGGCAAGAACCGGGGATAATAATTGATCATGCCCACCGATTTCTGGAGGGCCTTGACTGTGGTGGGCGTGGGGAATTTCTCTATGGTGGTCACCTTGTCCTATAGAGGTGAAACGCCTGCAGGAGTGAGGTGGTGTTCTAGGAAGTCCATCTCTCTGGCACCGAACACGCACTTGTCGTAGCTGTGTCTACCAGCTGACATCTGGCGACGTCGACGAGGAGCTGGTAGTGGGCAAGGAAGTCTGCCCGTAGAAAAGGGAGGGTGACGTCTGCTACTATGAAGTCCCATCCAAACGTGCGCCCGCCGATGCTGATCTCGAGGTGTTGGCGGCCGTATGTTGATATCAGAGTGCTGTTGGCTGGGATGAGTTGGACGTTGGGTGCTGGTTGATGGGGTGCCTCCAACGTGTGGCTGGTAGGAGGGAGCGGGCGGTGCCAGTGTCGAGCAAGAAGCGAATACCCGTTGCAGGATCGGAGAGGAAGGTGTTGGTACCGTTGGAGAGGGCCCCCCCCCTCTCCAACGGGCGTGATGCATGGCGACCGTGCTACCAGTTTTTTGGCCACTGGCAGCCTGGTTGGCAATTCCTTGCCTTGGGGCCGAACTTGACGAGGTAGTAACAGAACTGGTTTGTGAATGTCACCGTGGTACTTAGTTGATCTATCTGTGGCCGCGGGTCGTGGTATCGTTGTGTAGGTGCTTGCCGGGAACGTGATATGGGCGGTGTGCCGCTGCGATGTCGACCTCGTTATCCTGGAACGAAGGCGGGGGATCAGAAGGTATGGTATTAATGCGACGTGGTGGAGCTCTGAGAGCGTCCGCTATGTGATTTGCTTGCCGTTGGAGGTCGTGCTCTTTCATTTCCTCCGCGTTGGAGATGACAGCGCGGATGTATTCGGGGAGGCGAAGGAGCCATAGTTCCCGAAGTAGATTTAGCTTTCGAGGCATTCCGTTGGCTGCTGGAGGGAGTCTTATTAGAGCCTTTATCAGAGGGTTCCTGGTCGCCCAGGGGTTGGCGTGCGAGCTGGATGAGCTGCGTCACACACGCTGTCGGTGAAGGCGTAAAACGCTGAAGTAGATAGATCTTCAGGTCGTCGTATTTGATGGCGGCGTCACCATGGGTTTCCAACCATTCCGATATGCGAGGGAAAAGTTCGTCAGGGAAGGCTGCTTAGACGTGGTCGGCCCGTGAGGTTTGGTAGTTTACCCTCTTGAGGCGAAACTGTGTTTCTGCTCTCCGCAACCAGGTATACGCGTCGATCGTCGAGAAGGTGGGGAGTTTTACTTGGGTGGGTGTATGCGGAAGTGGATGACGGGGGCGTTGTCGTAGGTTTTGTCCATTGTATTGGGGTCACCAATGTAGCGAGCGCTACTCAGGCAGACTACGTACGGTCGAGTGATCAAATGTGGTAAGGAATGAATGTCTCAATCCGTTCTATCTTTATTGTGCAAGTGTCAGGCTTATACAGTGCTCCGGGATCACGCGACAGTCCGGTCGGCCAATCAGCGATTGCCTCGTGACCTGAAGGGCTGCTGTCCCGGTGCATCCCTAACAATAGTTGCTGAGATCAGCGAGGTGGCTTGTTCCAGTAACCAATTACCTGTTAGCCTGCGTGGCAAAGCGGCCGTTTGTGGTGTAGATGCCGTAAGGTCAAGAAAGAGGAGGGAATTAGTGATGGGGAGGAGAAGGAGTGGTCAGATAGGGATAAAGATGATGACAGGTAGTAAGCAGAGGATTAGTAGCTGTAGCAGAAAAAAAAAGGAAGAGGAGGGGAGAGGATAGGAGGGGAGGAGAGGGGGGGAAGAGGGGAGGGGAGGAGGGGAAGAGGGGAGGGTGGGAGGAGAGGAGGAGAAGAGGGGAGGAGAGGATGGGAAGAGGGGAGGAGGGGAGGAGGAAGAAAAATCATAAAAAGGAGCAAAACAAGCGATTGAGTAGAACGAATGAGGAGCAAAAATGGAGAGAAAAATCAGAAGTTGACAACGAAGAAAACGAGGATTAAGTTCCTCTCCTGAAGGGGGGAGTCACCAATGTCTTCGCCACACGAACTGGAAGACCAAAGTTCCCCTAACGCAGCGAAGAGGAGGGAAACCCCGAGGAACGAACGGGCTATGCAATATCTCGATAACCCATTTATTCGTGGACGTTCCTCTATAGATACTGTTCTGGCTAACGGCTGCTGATTTTTATTCAGTATGTCTGGGGAGAGGTGGGGGGGGAGAATATCAGAGGCGATAACGGCCATCGGGATGGGGTGGGGTGGGGGATGGAGGAGCTGTATGACAAAGACGCAAATACTGAAGACGAACTGTGATGTCCCTCCAAGTGAAATTATCTTTGTAACTCCATCTTACAATTCCTTCGTCATTTCCGGTGAAGCCAGAGTCCCCGTCTGGGAGCCAAAACGTATAAAGAACAAAAAGCTAATAAGGAGGAGCAGGAAAAGGAAGAGGACAAAGAAAAAGAGGAAAAGAAGAAGAAATAGAAGAAAGAGAAGAAAAAGGAGGAGGAGGAGGAGGAGGAAAAGAATGGGGCAAAGGAAGAGGAAGGGGAGGTGGTAGAGGAGGAAGAGTAAGAGGAGGAGACAGAGGAGGAGGAGGGGAGGCGGAGGAGGGAGATATGAAGGAAGACGATAATGAGCAGGAGGGGGAAGAGGAATTACAAGATGAGAAGTAGTATGAGGAAGATTGATAGTAGGAAGAGAAGGTGGAGTAAGTAGAGGAGGGGGATGAGGAGAAAAGTGAGGAGGATCAGGAGGAGGAAGATGAATTAAAGGAGGATGAGTGTGAGTAGGAGGAAGAGGAAATGGAAGAGAAGTTGGAGGTAAAAAAAATTTCAAGTCTGCCTCTGCTTCTAATGTTTTTAGGCGAATTTGAGTAATACTGCCAAAACAAATTTTATATTTTTTGCTAAAGGTATAGTTTGTGGGGGATGATGTAAAAATCACATTAATAAATGAGAACATAAAATGGAGGCTGTAGGCAGGTCCCAAAACGCTCTTCTTATAAAATCTTTCATGTCAAAATCACATGCACACACATACACATACGCAAAAATCACATATACTCACACATACAGACAGACAGACAGACAGACAGACACACACACACACACACACACACACACACACACACACACACACACACACACACACACACACACACACACACACACACACACACATACAGACACACTTCAGTCTCACCACACGCTGCGTGGGCCCCCGTTCAAGACTGCGGAATAACCATAGCAAAAATTGACGGTCGGAGCTAAGCGACTCTTGGTGTCAACGCCTCGCTACCAGAGTGAGGAGGACTCTGTCGGTTCCCCTTTAGTAGTGGGCGCTTGTAGTAGTCCTGTATCGACGGCGGCCTTCATTCGCAAGAGCCAGGCACCCACAATCTCCAAATGGACATTACAAAGAGAGTTTCTCCCCACCCCCGCCCTCGCCTCAACCTTTATAGTCCATGTGGGGAATGCCTCTGTGATGGGGAAAATGTTCTGAGTTTAGATAAAATAAACGAAATATGTCCCCGGGATGGATTTATGTATTTCAATTTCGCATGGAAAAAAATCATGCACTCGTGAAATTTTGGTAAAACAATGTTTGGTATATTTTCTGGCTATTTCTGGAAGATATTAATCAGATGTCAGTTTTCTTTCCGTGATTTAACCTTTCTAATTTGAGTAAAGATAGGTTTCAATTGGTTATCTCTAAAATCGGATGTCTCCAACATTCAGAACGAAAATTTCCGAAATTTCTTGAAGAACTTCCTATGGTATATTTTCGATAAGCGTTTTCTTTCTCAATATCAAAACTTTTCAATTGTTAGTAATTTAGGGTCTCCCAGATAGAAAGAACATATCTTTAATTGTTTTATATTACCACACCATTTCTAAAGGGAAAAGACCTTTTGATATATGTAGGTACAACATAGTGTTCTATTTGCCGCTATATGACTATTAAATTCACAGGGATTTCACGATCTTAATAGATCAATAGCATCAGTGATATTAGTAGTACCAGGAGAAGTAATAGTAGCGGTAGTATGGGTAGTGCTGGTGGAGCCGACTACAGGAAACGGAGGCGGGAATGTGGAGCATAATTCTAAATTTTTGTTGTCGCTCGATGACTTCATTTAATCTTGCATACCGGGCGGTACTATTCTTTATACACTGTCCACGGTCAGACTATTCTATTAATTTCACAGAAATCCACTCGGAAGTGAAAGTATAATAGACAATCGATCGAAAAACTAATGTAAAATATCTTTATTCTAACCAAAATCCCTTCTGGCTTGGTCTGCGTGTTTCCTGCCACTTCGCCATGAAAGGGAACTTCATGAAAGTCTCAGAGTCCTTCCAAGAAGAAGATGGGGGGGCTTGGATGGGTGGAGTGCCCCGTAATAACGGAGTACTCCTCGTAAGAGGCCCCAGGACGACATAAATCAGCAAAGTAGGCAGTTACATCTTCCCAACGACGTAGACACAACTATTTGGGTGATAAAGGATTCTCTTCGGCCATAAGTTTGAACCCACGCCTCCTTTGGGGTTGCCGGGTACCCCCAGGGGTGGGCGAAGGGGGTTAAGTACCTTTGGGTACTAATGGGTCCTGATCCACATTGAAAGGACAGAGTCCAAGACCTGCAGTGTCTCCTTCTTACTTTCTTCTTATGACCTAGTAGAGGTGTCGGCCACGGGAAGAGAGAGGGTTAAGGAATCCTTGTTCTTTACTGATAAGATTAGAACTGAAACGCTTTTACATGTGGCGCATACCGACAGGAGACCTTTTAGTCCATATCTAGGTCGGATGCGAAAAATCATAATAATGATAAATAAATAAATGAATAAATAAAGACTATATTAATGTAAATGATAAATAAAATAAATAACTAAATGCATAGGTATAGTTAAATGATAAACAAACAGGTAAATAGTAAATAACAATACATTGACATATAACTAATAATGAATGAGAATCAAGCAAATAATAATAAATAAACGGACACGTGATAATAAAACAAATAAACAAATAATATAGAATAAATGATAGTCATTACAGCATCTTGCTTAGGTGTTTATCTAAATGATTCTTAAAGCTTCAAACTGAACTACATTGCACAGCCTCTACAGGAAGTTTATCCCATTCATTAATTACACGGTTGGCGAAGTTGTTTCTACCCACTTCCAAATTAAATCTACTTCTGGACAGTTTGAGATCATTGTTTCTTGTCTGATTGTCATGCAGTGTAAAAATTTTGTCACTTTTGATGTTGTCAATTCCCTTTCGAATCTTAAAGACCTGTATCAAGTCACCTCTGAGTCTAGTTTTTTTTTTTTAGGGAAAACAGATTCATATGTTTTAGTCGATTTTCGTATGATTTGTTTTTGATATTTAGAATCAGTTTTGTGGCTCACCGTTGTACTTTTTCCAATCTGTCAATGTCTTTAATGAGATTCGGTGACGATGCGGAAACAACATATTCCAAATGTGGACGAACTAACGATTTATGTAGCTTGTTAATTAGAGATGGACTTTTGAAGTAAAAAAAATCGCGCAATCAGTCTTAGAATCTTATTTGCTTTTTCAAAGGCTGAAATACACTGCTTGGATGATTTGAGATCGTTACTGATAATTACGCCGAGATCCTTTTCACTATCCACTTTTGTTAACGAATTTCCAAATAACTTGTAATCGTACTTACTGTTATTTTTACCTATGTGCATTACCTTGCATTTACTTGTGTTAAATTTCATTAGGCACTTTTCAGATCATTGCTGTAATTTATCTAAATCTTCTTGAATATCTAATTGGTTTAAGTGATCATTTGCCATTCTGCACATTTTTGTATCATCAGCAAATTTGGAGACAGTAGATTTTAGTCCATGATCTATATCATTTATATATACTATGAATAGAAGTGGCCCAAGAGCGGAACCCTGAGGAACTCCACTTGTAACATTTTTCGATCCAGAAGTTTTTCCATTTAAAACAACTCTCTGTTTTCGATCCTTCAACCAATTTCTAGTCCAATTTAATGGGCTACCACCTATTACGTGTGAAGCTAATTTAGTAAGTAGTCTTTCGTGTGGGACGGTATCAAAAGTTTTTGCAAAGTCTAGATATATTGGATCTATATTGTTCCTTTTATCCTAATTCGAGATAACTGTGTTGTAGAATTCGAGTAGGTTAGTCACACAAGAACGTTTCCGTCTGAAACCATGCTGGCTATCATTTATCAAACAGTTACTTTCTAAATGATGTTCGATAGCATCTCTGATGATAGTTTCCATAATTTTTCCTACGATTGAAGTCAAACTTATAGGCCTGTAGTTATTTGGTTCTTTTTGTCACCTTTTTTTGAATATGGGGGTAACGTTAGCTAGCTTCCATTCTCTTGGGACATCTCCGGATATGATGGATTTCTTGAAAATAATGTCTAATGGGACAACAATCTCATTTTTCATTTCCTTTAAGATTCTTGGATGCCAACCGTCAGACCCTGGTGTTTTATTAACCTTTTAAATTTTTTCTTTTGTTATATTTACCGTAGTAAGTTTACCCTAGAATTTTCACAGGTTTCAGTTTGGAGTTAACTTTGAGGCGTTTCGTTTACAAATACTGAGCTAAAATAATTGTTTAAAATATCACGCATTCCTTCATTTGAATATTCAAGTTGACCGTCAGTAGATAATAGGGGACCAATGTGATTCCTAACAGCCTTTTTATCTCTTATGTAACTATAGAATTCTTTGGGATTCTCTTTGGATTTATCAGCGATATTTATTTCATATTGTCATTTTCGTTTTTTATTGTATTTTTTAAATCTCTCTGTATTAATACATAGCTTCGATAGTCATTTGATGCATCCGAGCACTTATATTTCTTGTAAGCCTGTCTCTTTTTAGCAATACTTTTCACTTTCTTTGTCAAACCATTTTGGGCTAGTCTGATATATATATATATATATATATATATATATATATATATATATATATATATATATATATATATATATATATATATATATATATACACCGCGTGGGCAAGCCTCCGTGGTGTATAATTGTCCCTAATTGCATTGGGTTGGGTCAGGGTCGGTTCAAGTTGACCAGGTAGGTATGCGCGTCAGATAGCGGCCACGTGGTCAATACAATGCGCGCCCCAAGGAGCACGTCACGTGGGCTGTACAGACTTCTTTATCCACTTTCGATCGGGTGGCACCCTAATCTGGCAGCAGCAAAACTCTTTCTATTCTTCTTCGTGACAATCTCTTGGTCGCAAAAGAATTGATCGTGTCCTCTTATCATCCGTTTTTATTATTTTTTTCTTAACTCTTGCATTCCTGTCTGAGTGACCTCCTCCTCTTTGTTCATTCTCACATTGTACAAAAGTAAGGAGAAATTGCTGACAATAACCAGAGTTTCTCTTCTTAGGGATAATATCACACAGAAGAGGTGGATTCATGCAGATCGTAAAAGAGAGATTCAAGGAGGGCAGGAGAAAGGAGGGATATCAGGGGCTAAAGGCGATCAGTGCTCTCTTATAAGCAGAGACTAATCTTTAACCATAAAAGAATGTGATGGAGATGAGGCGGAAATTAAAACTAAGGCATGGTAGGGAGGTTTACACGTCAACGAGTCAAAAGGGTTAAATTTTTCGTCCGCCAAATTCTATTTCTAATCTCATTATGGATGTCGTTAGGTGACTTTGATCAAATTTGTATTAAACTCCGGCAGATAAAGGATTAAAATCTATCTCGATATACCTCTCAGCTGCAGTAGAAGACGAAGAAAATGAAGAGCATACACCAGGAGGCTCGTAGCTGCAGCCGAAACCGTCAGCTTTGCCCTATACGATTGAACTGTTAGGGCAAGTAACACTCACTGCTGGGAATCAGAGAGAATGCGGGATTTGAACCCGCCACTAAGCGAATGCGAGACCAGAACGTTTCCGATCGCGCCACCAGCAGTGGGCGACGTCTAAATCTTATTCTGGATGTCGTTTGGGGAATTTTTCTCAACTGAGTAAAACCCATTGCGCTCCAGGGGTTCATTTCGGCAGCATCAAGCATCTCCAGCTTCTCCCTCAGGTAACTCATATCATTTGGGCTCAATCTGACTTCCTAAAACAAAACTTATAGCTGGCCGAGATGGTGGAAGTCAGTGCCTTTCTATTTTTGTTTTGAATATACATACATACATATACATATACGTATACATATACATATACATATACATATACATATACATATACATATACATATACATATACATATACATATACATATACATACATACATATATATATGTATATATATATACATATATATATTTGTAACAACAGTTGGACAATTTAGTCAGGA
>NC_134783.1:56290106-56305106 GCF_046742065.1 Oratosquilla oratoria
TGGACTTTTGAAATCAAAAGATCGCGCAATCAATCCCAGAATCTTATTTGCTTTCTCAGAGGCTGAAATACACTGCTTGGATGATTTGAGGTCGTTACTGATAATTACGCCGAGATCTTTTTCACTATCCACTTTTGTTAACGAATTTCCAAATAACTTGTAATCGTACTTGCTGTTATTTTTACCTATGTGCATTACCTTGCATTTACTTGTGTTAAATTTCATTAGCCACTTTTCAGACCATTGCTGTAATTTATCTAAATCTTCTTGAATATCTAATTGGTTTGAGTGATCATTTGCCACTCCGCACAGTTTTGTATCATGAACAAATTTGGAAACAGTAGATTTTAGTCCATGGTCTATATAATTTATATAAACTATTAATAGAAGTGGCCCAATACCGCAACCCTGAGGAACTCCACTTGCAACACTTTTCCATCCAGAAGTTTTTCCATTTAAAACAACTCTCTGTTTTCGACCTTTCAACCAATTACTAGTCCAACCTAATAGGCTACCACTTATTCCATGCAAAGCTAATTTAGTAAGTAGTCTTTCGTGTGGGACGGTATCAAAAGCTTTTGCAAAGTCTAGATATATTAAATCTATATTGTTTCTTTTGTCATAATTCGAGACAACTGTGTTGTAGAATTCGAGTAAGTTAGTCACGCAAGAACGTTTCCGTCTGAAACCATGTTGGCTATCATTTATCAAACGGTTACTTTCTAAATGATATTCGATAGCATCTCTGATGATAGTTTCCATTATTTTTCCTACGATCGAAGTCAAACTTATAGGCCTATAGTTATTTGGTTTCTTTTTGTCACCTTTTTTGAATATGGGAGTAACGTTAGCTAGCTTCCATTCTCTTGGGACATCTCCGGATATGATGGATTTCTTGAAAATAATTTCTAATGGAACAACAATCTCATTTTTCATTTCCTTTAAGATTCTTGGATGCCAACCGTCAGGCCCTGGTGTCTTATTAACTTTGAGTTTGTCTATACACCTTTTAATTGTTTCTTTTGTTATATTTACCGTAGTGAGTAAGTTTACCCCAGACTTTTCAGAGGTTTCAGTTTGGAATTCACTTTGAGGTGTTTCGTTTACGAATACCGAGCTAAAATAATTGTTTAAGAGATTACACATTCCTTCATTTGAATATTCAAGTTGACCGTCAGCAGATAATAGTGGACCAATGTGATTCCTAACAACCTTTTTATCTCTAATGTAACTATAGAATTCTTTGGGATTCTCTTTGGATTTCTCAGCGATGTTCATTTCGTATTGTCGTTTTCTTTTTCTTATTGTCTTTTTTAAATCTCTCTGTATTGATACATAAGTTTCATAGTCATTAGATGCACCCGAGCACTTATATTTCTTATAAGCCTGTCTCTTTTTAGCAATACTTTTTTCAGTTTCTTTGTCGAGCCACTTTGGGCGAGCCTGATTTGGGGGACGTCTGTCCTTAAAAGGAATGTAAGTTTGAATCATCTTAGTGAGCGTATTTTAAAATATTTCCCACATCTGATCTACAGGCCTTTCGTTTAATTTTTCCTCCCAATCTGTAAGCTGAAGCTCCTGACGTAGTTCTATGAACTGAGCTTTACTGAAATCGGGTATTTTAGAAACACAAGTATCTATTCTAAAATTGTTTAGGAGTTTGAATCTGACTAAGTTGTGATCGCTATTTGCAACAGATTCACCGACTTCTACATCAGTTGCCATGCTTTCGCGGCTAGTGATCAATAAATCGAGTAAGTTTCCATATCTTGTGGGCTCTTTTACATGCTGAATTAAGTAATTGTCACCAAGAAAATCAATCAAGCGACTACCTATATGGCCATGTTCAAGGGTCATCCAATCAATGTCAGTAAAATTGAAATCACCCATTATCAATAAATCCCGGTTGCAGAAACTAGACAGTTCTTGAAATAACAGTTTGTCGTCTGCTAATGATAATGTCTTTGGCCTATATATTACACCTATATTCATTTTTTGTCCATTTGTTTGGGTTAACTCAACCCACAAACTGTCATATGCATCCTGTTTCACTTTCTCTAAAACACAAGCATGAACATTGTTTTTAACGTACAATAGAACACCCCCACCTTTCTTGTGGTTTCTATCCTGATGAAAGTGTTTAAATCCCGCAATATTAAATTCAGCTTCGAACTCTGTACCATTTAACCATGTCTCAGTTATTCCTATCATATCGAGATTTTCGCTTTTGACATACGCCTGTATTTCTTGAAATTTGTTCCTAATACTACGAGCATTAAAGTACATAGTTTTAAGAAACTCCTGATTATTTCTTTTTGACACATTTTGAGTTTCAATATCATGTCTTATATTATCATTTTGTTTTTTATTTATGCCTTGCTCTATATTATTATTATTTGGTCCTTCATTGACATTCAATGCCTCATTAACATTTCTCCTATCAAAATTAACATTTCCCCCATCACGGACATCTGGTCGATTACGGTCATCCGATCTATTTTGTACATTTTGTCCCCCTACGTCACCGTGATTCACGCCGGCCTCCCGTCGTTCAGTGACATTATGTCCGGCATCCCTTTCTAAAATTATATTTTGTCCTCCAGTGACATTATATCCTACCGCGATATTTTTTCCTCCACTATAATTACATCCCATCGTGATCTTTTGTCTTCCACTGTCATTACATCCTATCTTGATATTTTGGCCTTCATTGACATTCTGTCCGGTATCTCTTCCTAAAATTATATTTTGTTCTTCACTGACATTATATCCTACCGTGATATTTTCTCCTTCATTATCATTACATCCTATCGTGATATTTTGTTCTCCACTATCATTATTTCCCATCGTGATCTTTTGTCCTCCACTGTCATTACATCCCATTGTGACATTTTGTCCTAAGACATTACATCCTAATGTGTCATTTCGTCCTCTAGCGATATTACATCCTATCATGATATTTTGGCCTTCATTGACATTCTGTCCGGTATCCCTTCCTAAAATTACATTTTGGCCTTCAATGACATTATATCCTACCGTGATATTTTCTCCTCCATTATCATTACATCCTATCGTGATATTTTGTTCTCCTTTATCATTACTTCCCATCGTGATCTTTTGTCCTCCACTGTCATTATATCCCATTGCGACATTTTGTCCTATGACATTATATCCTAATGTGACATTTCGTCCTCTAGCGACATTATATCCTAAAATTATATTTTGTCCTATACTGGTACATTGTTCTACATTAATGCTATACTCTACACTGTTTTCCCAAGTACATTCTATTTCCCCTTCCCTTTGGCCTTCTACCCTAAAAAAGGAGCTGGTTCATTACAAACTCCCACAATGAGGTTTGTAAGAACATCTTTGCCTCTGCGGGTAAGGTGGATCCCATCAGAAGCGTAAAGGTCATGGCGCCTAGAAAAGAGATACCAAGGATCAAGAAAGTGGTATCCCAATTGTGTGCACAACTGCGATATCCTATCATTGATCCCTATGGCTCTACTGTTCCAACACGAACCTGCGTAGATCCTCGGGAGGATCCCACAGACTACGTGACGGCTCCCACGTTCCTTCATCTCCTGAAGGAGGACCTTGTAATTCCGAACAAGCTCCTCTGATCTCACCCTACCTACATCGTTACTACCCGTATGTACAATCGTAACCGTGTTCTTCCGTCCTTGCTCCCTGATGGACCGGGTACAATCAACGATCCCACGGCCCGGTTGACATACAAGCTTGCAACGTCGCTTAGTCTTTCGCTGCAGGATGTCGTCATAGCCTCGAACCATGGAGTCCCCCACCACCAAGAACTCCTGGTTTTCAGCCACTTCATCCTCCAGTAGAGCAAAACGATTGACTAGAGCCAGCGGTTGCTCCACAGGGCACACGTCTACCGAACGCGGGCTCGACAAACGGGACCCCACGGAGCGCCACTCGCTCATGGCAGTGACAGTAGGTGAAGAAGTGGAACGCTCTTTGGGTTGTGGGGAGGGTTCACTCTTCTCACGGAGCGCACTCCTGAGAAGCCGAATTTCCTCCTCACACATCCTGAGACGGACCTCTAGGTTCACGCAACCTTCACAAGCCATTTCGCTCCCCCTTTAGCAATAAAAACGGCAAAGAGAAAATACAAATCAACAACAACAAAAAACCAAAGCGGTCTCTAATAAACTAAATACGCGAAGCTTACTCTGCTTACCTTATACTATTTCTCCTACCTTTGGAATACGGTAACAGAAAACTGTTTTGAAATTAAATAGAACCCTGCACTTTATCTTATATCTGTAACTGTATAGCGCTATACGTATACAATTACAAAAAACACAACACAATCACTTAACACTATTCGGAGATATAAAATTCACAGGTATTCACTAGCTGGTGTCTGTGCAGAAAAACGAGGTCTCTAGCTGAGGTCACGAGCGGACTGAGCTGAGGTCCAACACTCTCTTGGTGAGTTTTATGAATGTTGCTGAGGCGTGACCAATTTTTCTATTGATCTCGGTGTCCGTGGAGAGGTCTTTTGTTGCTACTGAACCAAGATAAGTAAATTAATTTACCTATATATATATACTGTATATGTATATATATATATATATATATATATATATATATATATATATATATACACGAGTATACATGTATGTATGTATCTCTCTCTCTCTCTCTCTCTCTCTCTCTCTCTCTCTCTCTCTCTCTCTCTCTCTCTCTCTCTCTCTCTCTCTCTCTATCTATCTTTCTCTCTCTCACTGTCTTTCTATCTCTCTCTTTCTCCCTCTCTCTCTTCCTCCCTCCCTCCCTCTCTCTCTCTCTCTCTCTCTCTCTCTCTCTCTCTCTCTCTCTCTCTCTCTCTCTCTCTCTCTCTCTTCCCCCCTCTCTCTCTTTAAGTTGATGGTATTGGTATCAGTGGCAACAACAGTTGTGGTGTTAATTATGACAGTGGTGGTGGTGGTTTTAGCCATAGTGATAGTGACGATGGTGATGATAGTGTTCAGTGCTATAGTGGTAGCAGTGACGACAGTAGTAGACGTGACGGTATTGTTGTGGTTTGTTGGTGATGGTGGCTAAGGTAGCACAAACTGTGGTGGAAGTGGTAGTGACGATGATGGAAGCGTGAGTGGTGGGAGAGATGGTGGGCTGTGGACTAGAAACTTGTTGGACCTCTAGCGGAAAATGAATTTGTTCCTCAAGTTCGTCCAAGTAGGTCAAAGACTATTTTTTTTCTTCCTCCTTTTGGTCTTATCTAAATTTGAAGACTTTCAAAGAAAGTCGGGAAGGAGGAGGAGGAGGAGGTGGATGGATGGGAGGGTTGGCGGAGAGGAAGTGTGTGCGTGTGCGCTTTCCTAATTGATACGCCTAAATGTATATTAACAGAATAATCCCACTTTCTTTCAATTGGTTGTCTTCAAAGTATTTTGTTAATTTTTGTGACACTCCTACATGAGTGTTGGTATTTTTTTCTTTTATTTTCGCTTATGCCATATTATTTCACTCACCTACGTGGCATCTTTACCATGAGATGTCGCGTCACATTTCATTATGTGTATTCGCAACATTTCTTCAAACTGCTGTCCTCATCAACTTTAATTTTCCTCTGGTCTGCGTCAAATGGAGGAAATGGAGAAGTTGAGATGGAGGAGGATAATAAGGAAAATAGAGAAGGGAATGGATAGAAAAGACGACGAGGAGTGGATAGAGAAAATGGACAAATAAAATGAGGGAGGGGAAATATAAAAAAAGAAACAGGAAGAGGAGGAAAGGGAGGAGGAAAGAAAGGAGAAAAGAAGAGGGAAAAAGAGAAGAAAAGGATAGGGGATATAAAAAAAAAAGAAACAGGAAGAGGAGGAAAGGGGGGAGGAAAGAAAGGAGAAAAGAAGAGGGAAAAAGAGAAGAAAAGGATAGGGGATTTAAAAAGAGAAACAGGAAGAGGAGGAAAGGGAGGAGGAAAGAAAGGAGAAAAGAAGAGGGAAAAAGAGAAGAAAAGGATAGGGGAAATATAAAAAAGAAACAGGAAGAGGAGGAAAGGGAGGAGGAAAGAAAGGATAGGAGAGAAGAAGGAAAACAGAAGAAAAGGACAGGAAAAAGAGGAGAAAAGGGGAAGAGGAAAAGAAAAGGATAAAAAGAAAGCAGAGGAAAAAGGCGAAGAAGAAAATAAAAAGGAGAAAGCAGACCAAAGGTACAAAAGGATTACAAAGGATTACAAAGGCGGAGCATGCCGACAGGGGACATTTTGGCCCATATCAAGGTCGGATGTGAAAAAATTATTGTAATGATATCTATGGTCGCAGCTAAGTGTCTTCTGGCGTAGACAGTTCGCGGGGGTTGTCATGGATGAAAGCTCTCCCTCTATCCTCAACCCCGCTCCCTGGAAACTGTGAAAAGTCCCCCATTTCAGTCCCTTTCCAGTGCCATCAAATGCATGGAATCGCGTTTGCAAACCTAATTTTCTTTTACGCTTCTAATTGATTCAGCCCGGCTAATTCGGCATTAGCTTCCCGTTAATAGAGTTACCCTTCCTGTTCATCTGTCAAAAACTTACAGCCTTTATATGAATATATACATATCCACATTCTAAGGTCTACTTCTTCCGTTCCAGGTGTAAGCGGCTGGTAGATAAAGGTAGACAAGGTACATAGAGGGGAAGGTAGCGAGAATTTAATTTCATGAATTTGTTTGGTAAACAATAGCCCCGAGGGAGTTGCATAATCTCGCTCCTCGTCTAAAGTTTATAAACAACCGCTAGGGACCAGATTTTAATGCTGATATGACAATATGTAAACTAAGCCATTCATGCATCGATATCGGGATTGCTTGAGTAAGCTGATTACAGCTATCGAACCATGGTAGAGCGAGCTGTTCACAGCTATGCTCGACATGTGCCGAGATGAGCAAGACCGTGACCCCTTTGCAACTGGTAATGGCACCAATTCTGTGGACACAAATAAAGCTACCAGTTGGCCTCCCTTCCACCCCAGTTTAGGTTGACAAACGAACAATTTCCGAATTTAATTTGCTCTGCCTCCCTCCCCCTCTTTGAGTCATCTCGTTATTTGGCTCGTTAGTTTGTGAGTTAGTCACCATTTAGTTTGTTAGTGAGTCAACCGGTTAATGGTTTCGATCCCTCGACTGGTACATATGTGCAACGGTGAGGCCATGAGGATCTGTAGAACAATGACGCATTTTAACGTCTGTTTTGCGTCGTGAGAACACGCATTGGAATCCAACAAAGACCCGAATGAATTTAGATAAACACCTAAGCAAGATGCTTTAATGATCATAATTCATACCCGCTTTGGAATCCAACAAAGACCCGAACGAATTTAGATAAACACCTAAGCAAGATGCTGTAATGATTATAATTCATACCCGCTTTGGAATCCAACAAAGACCCGAACGAATTTAGATAAACACCTAAGCAAGATGCTGTAATGATTATAATTCATAAGCAAGATGCTGTAATGATTATAATTCATACCCACGTTGGAATCCAACAAAGACCCGAACGAATTTAGATAAACACCTAAGCAAGGTGCTGTAACGATTATAATTCATTTTATATTATTTGCTTTTGTTTTGTTATCATTTTTCTGTTTGATTCTCATTTATTATTAGTTATATGTCAATTTAATATTACTTACTATTTACCTGTTTGTTTATTATTGGTATCCAACAAAGACCCGAACGAATTTAGATAAACACCTAAGCAAGATGCTGTAATGATTATAATTCATTTTATAATATTTGCTTTTGTTTTGTTATCATTTGTCTGTTTGATTCTCATTTATTATTAGTTATATGTCAATTTATCATTATTTACTATTTACCTGTTTATTTATTATCTAACTATAGCTATGCATTTATGTGTATTATTTGTTATTTACCTTATTGTATTTTTTATTTACTAATTCATTATTAGTATGATTTTTTTCACATCCGACCTAGATATGGACCAAAAGGTCTCCTGTCGGCATGCTCCACCTTTGTAATCCTTTGTAATCCTTTGTAATGTGGCTACACTCAGATGCTGTCCACTCAGTCATCCTCCAAAGGAATAAGATGAAAGTTTCCTGAAATAGTACGACATCTAATAGAGAGTTTTAATTATTAAAATCCAAATCGATAAACACCTCAGGGATGTGCAGTAATTAAATTTTTTATTTTGTTGTCCTGATTTTATTTGCCTGTTATTTGTGTGTCTGTGTACAATTTCGTTTTTGTATCCGACCTCGTTAGGGATAGAGAGGCCCTCTGTCGGGATGTGTTTGTAATCATTATAATTGTAATTACTGTAATCCAGAAGAGTATTATGGTCCATGCAGGACTCGAAATGCTTCAACAAATACATAAATTTTCTATGACCACAGTCAAGAGAGAATTGTACATCAGGAGGTATTAAACTGCAGTTTGAGCTGTTACCTTTGTTCTCTCTCTCTCTCTTTCTCTCTCTTTTACTCTCTCTCTCTCTTTCTCTCTCTTTTACTCTCTCTCTTTCTCTCTCTCTCTCTCTCTCTCTCTCTCTCTCTCTCTCTCTCTCTCTCTCTCTCTCTCTCTCTCTCTCTCTCTCTCTCCCTCTCTCTTTGTTTCTCGTTATGTCTAACAGAGAGTAAAGGTTACGGACTGGGCCGTATGCAAGAATACATTACATATGCCGCCAGGTGATGTTATTATGACAAGCTCCCCTACCATTTCGCAGTCCAATATTGATAATTGTCTAATTTCATTCCATAATCATATTGCCTATAACAATGACGAAGCTTTTTGAAAGGTTAAAAAAAAAAAAAAAAAAAAAAAAGGAAAATGTGAATTTTGATGTTTTTTTACGGTCACGATTGCCAGAGGCCATAAAACGAGCAGAAATGGAACAACCAGGCAGATAAAAAAAAAAGGGGATACCAGATGGAATGTGCGTTAATGACGCTGAGGGTTGCCTTGTACATTTTTTCCCCTCAGATGAATAAATTTCCCCCCTGGGGTTTAGCCAGATTTTAATATAAAAGGTAAATATAATCTAGAAAGTTAGACAGAAGCAGCTCCGCCACATATTACGTTTTAGATTTCTTCCATAAAAAACGGTCTCACATCAAATAGAATGAGCACAAAAGACGAACATAATCTCACTAAGTTAGAATTGAACTCTAACAACACGTTGGCTCAAATGAAAACATCTAAGTCTCCTATTTTAGATAACAATTAAGAGAAACCCGACGTCCTAAAGGTGTAAGCATCACATAGGGTGACTCAAATAGTGAGAGAAGTTTGAAGGAGTAACAAGGCACAGGCTGACAAGTTAGAAATGGACTCTAACAATACGTTGGCCCAAATGGACACATCTAAGTATTCTATTTTAGATAACACTTGAGAGAAACCCGACGTCCTAAAGGTGTAAGCATCACATAGGGTGACTCAAATAGTGAGAGAAGTTTGAAGGAGTAACAAGGCACAGACTGACAAGTTAGAAATGGACTCTAACAATACGTTTGCCCAAACGGACACATCTAAGTATTCTATTTTATATAACAATTAAGAGAAACCCGACGTCCTAAAGGTGTAAGCATCACATAGGGTGACTCAAATAGTGAGAGAAGTTTGAAGGAGTAACAAGGCACAGGCTGACAAGTTAGAAATGAACTCTAATACGTTTGCCCAAAAGGACACATCTAAGTCTCCTATTTTAGATAACAATTAAGAGAAACCCGACGTCCTAAAGGTGTAAGCATCACATAGGGTGACTCAAATAGTGAGAGAAGTTTGAGGGAGTAACAAGGCACAGGCTGACAAGTTAGAAATGGACTCTAACAATACGTTTGCCCAAACGGACACATCTAAGTATCCTATTTTAGATAACAATTGAGAGAAACCCGACGTCCTAAAGGTGTAAGCATCACATAGGGTGACTCAAATAGTGAGAGAAGTTTGAAGGAGTTACAAGGCACAAGCTGAAAAGTTAGAAATGGACTCTAACAATACGTTGGCTCAAATGGACACATCTAAGTATTCTATTTTAGATAACAATTGAGAGAACCCGACGTCCTAAAGGTGTAAGCATCACATAGGGTGACTCAAATAGTGAGAGAAGTTTGAAGGAGTTACAAGGCACAAGCTGAAAAGTTAGAAATGGACTCTAACAATACGTTGGCTCAAATGGACACATCTAAGTATTCTATTTTAGATTACAATTAAGAGAAACCCGACGTCCTAAAGGGTAAGCATCACATAGGGTGACTCAAATAGTGAGAGAAGTTTGAAGGAGTAACAAGGCACAGGCTGAAAAGTTAGAAATGGACTCTAACAATACGTTGGCCCAAATGGACACATCTAAGTATTCTATTTTAGATAACACTTGAGAGAAACCCGACGTCCTAAAGGTGTAAGCATCACATAGGGTGACTGAAATAGTGAAAGAAGTTTGAAGGAGTAACAAGGCACAGGCTGACAAGTTAGAAATGGACTCTAACAATAAGTTGGCCCAAATGGACACATCTAAGTATTCTATTTTAGATAACAACTGAGAGAAACCCGACGTCCTAAAGGTGTAAGCATCACATAGGGTGACTCAAATAGTGAGAGAAGTTTGAAGGAGTAACAAGGCACAGGCTGACAAGTTAGAAATGGACTCTAACAATACGTTGGCTCAAATGGACACATCTAAGTATTCTATTTTAGATTACAATTAAGAGAAACCCGACGTCCTAAAGGGTAAGCATCACATAGGGTGACTCAAATAGTGAGAGAAGTTTGAAGGAGTAACAAGGCACAGGCTGAAAAGTTAGAAATGGACTCTAACAATACGTTGGCCCAAATGGACACATCTAAGTATTCTATTTTAGATAACACTTGAGAGAAACCCGACGTCCTAAAGGTGTAAGCATCACATAGGGTGACTCAAATAGTGAGAGAAGTTTGAAGGAGTAACAAGGCACATGCTGATAAGTCGTTTGAATTCTAAAGTTGACGAGGTCCTTCTTCATAAACTCGTCGTCACGGACAGCTGCAATAACCATAAATGATCACTGACTGTGACGAATTTCTCAAACTTGAAATTATTTTTCTTTTTAAAACAGAAGATTTTCTTAGGACTAAAGAAACTCGTGAGCTCTAGAGGAATAAGATATTCTACTGACAAAGCTGTCTCGCTTAACATTTGATTAATTTTGTACTATCTATCGCAAGATGACATCATTCACCTATGTGTGTGTATGTGCGTGCGTATGAATGTATGTATGTGTGTGTGTGTGTGTGTGTGTGTGTGTGTGTGTGTGTGTGTGTGTGTGTGTGTGTGTATGTGTGTGTGTGTGTGTATGTACTTGTATATGTGTTTGTGTGTATGTGTGTGTGTTTGTGTGTGTGCGCATATAACCTCTGCCATATATATTTATGTACGGAAGTACGCACGGGCGGACTCGCCACATATATCTTTATATGTTCAGCCGTCTTCCTGTGCGCCTGTATATTCCCTCTGGACTGCTCCTCTTCCTCTCTCCCTTCCTCTCCCTCTCCCTCTCCCTCTCCCTCTCCCACTCCGCCTCCCTCTCCCTCTCCCTCTCCCTCCCTCTTCCCAGATTTTCCAGGCCGTACCTCATAATCATGTCTTCCTCCTCTGGAGTTGTAAACCTTCTTCTCGTTTCTCTTTCCTGTTTTGGATTGTAGGCCTCCAAGTCTCGCCCAAGGACCCCCAACCCTCTCTCTCTCTTTTTCTCTTGTTCTCTATCTTGTTTTCTCTCTCTTTCTCTCTCTCATTCTCTCTCTCTCTCTCTTTCTCTCTCTCTTTCTCTTATTCTTTCTATTTTGTTTTCCCTCTCTCTCTCTTTCTCTTATTCTTTCTATCTTTTTTTCTCTCTTTCTCTCTCCCATTCTCTCTCTTCCTCTCTCTCTTTTTCTATCCCCTCCTACCTCTCTCTCTCTCTCTCTCTCTCTCTCTCTCTCTCTCTCTCTCTCTCTCTCTCTCTCTCTCTCAAAGGATTACAAAAGAGGAGCATGCTGACAGGAGACCTTTTGGTCCATAACTAGGTCGAATGTGAAAAAATCATAATGATAAATAAATGAATAGATATTACAATAATATAAGTAATAATAAACAAAATTAATAGATAAATGCATAGGTATATCTAAATAATAAACAAACAGGTAAATAGTAAATAATAATAAATTGACAGATAATAATAAATAAAAATCAAGCAAACAATTATAAACAAACAACAGACATATAATAACAAACAATATAGAATAAATGGCAGTCATTACAGCGTCTTGCTTAGGTGTTTATCTAAACATATCTTAAAGCTTCGAACTGAACTACTTTGCACTACCTCTGCAGGAAGTTTATTCCATTCATTAACTACACGGTTGGCGAAGTTGTTTTCACCCACTTCCAAATTAAATTGATTTCCTGGCAGTTTGAGACCATTATTTCTTGTCGGATTCTCTTGCAGTGTGAAAATGTTGTCACTTTTGATATTGTCAATTCCCTTTAGAATCTTAAAAACCTGTATCAAGTTACCTCTGAGTCTACGTTTTTTAAAGAAAAACAGATTCATATGTTTTAGTCGATTTTCGTATGATCTATTTCTGATATTTGGAATCAGTTTTGTAGCTCGCCGTTGTACTTTTTCTAATCTGTCAATGTGTTTAGTGAGATTCGGTGACCATACGGCAACAGCATATTCCAAATGTGGACGAATTCTCTCTCTCTCTCACTTCCCATCTCTCACTCATATACATACTGTATATACACTCACACACACAAACACCAGAGCAAGACTGCTCGTTATCTTCCGGAAAAAAAAACGTCACCACAGCGATGACCACGTTTACAGAAGCGACCGTTCGGTGACCCGATGTACAGCTACACAGAAAAATATCGTTAGTAGGGGTGTCGAAACATTCGCTAATGAACATAACCTTATGATACCGAAGGGTTGGTATTTCTGGGGTTCGAATTGTTCGAATTCCTTCTGAATGAATATGAATCGAATAATAGTTCCGGAGTTCATATGAATTCACTATGACATGATAATCTTATTTCCGATGGAGACTTCAACTTGTCTCAAATTGTTTCGTTGTTTTTTGTCAAAATGATTAGCGTGATTTACTAACGATAGTTTTCTGTGCAGCTGTACACACAGTACAACTCCTTGTGACCCCGATGTACACAGTACAACTCCTTGTGAGCTGACATACACATTACAACTCCTTGTGACCCCGATGTACACAGTACAACTCCTTGTGACCCGATGTACACAGTACAACTCCTTGTGACCCGATGTACACATTACAACTCCTTGTGACCCGATGTACACAGTACAACTCCTTGTGACCCGATGTACACAGTACAACTCCTTGTGACCCGATGTACACAGTACAACATCCTTTAACCCCGTCCCCCCCGGCCCCGAGAGTGCCGGGGGAGGGGGGAGGGGGGCGGTTCCATGCAGTTAGTTGTTAAGGGGTCTACGTAAATCTTGAACTTGGTGGTTTTCTGTGACGTTCTTCTGACTATGGCAAAACGATATCATCCATCATGAAGGAAGGGGAGGGGGCGGCGGCTGCAGGACGGATATGACAAGTCCGACGATGTGTTCTTGTTCCCAGAGTTGTTGTAGTAATAGCAGTAGCAGAAGCAGTAGCAGTAGCAGTAGCAGTGGCAGTGGCAGCAGCAGTAGCAGTAGCAGTGGCAGTGGCAGTGGCAGTGGCAGTAGCATTAGCAGTAGCAGTGGCAGTAGCAGAAGCAGAAGCAGTAGCAGTAGCAGAAGCAGTGGCAGTAGCAGTAGCAGAAGCAGAAGCAGTAGCAGAAGTAGTAGCAGTAGCAGTAGCAGTGGCAGCAGCATTAGCAGTAGTGGTGGTAGTAGTAGTAGTAGTAGTAGTAGTAGTAGTAGTAGTAGTAGTAGTAGTAGTAGTAGTAGTAGTAGTAGTAGTAGTAGTAGTAGTAGTAGTAGTAGCAGTAGAGGTAGTAGAATTAGTAGTAGTAGTGGTAGTAGTAGTAGTAGTAGTAGTAGTAGTAGTAGTAGTAGTAGTAGTAGTAGTAGTAGTAGTAGTAGTAGTAGTAGTAGTAGTAGTATAGTAGTAGTAGCAACAGCAATTGGAGTGGCAGTATCAGTAACAACAACAGTTTTAGTACTAGTTGTAGTAATAGGAGTAATAGTTGTAGTAATAGTACAATAGTATCATCAAGAACAACAGTAGAAATAACATCGGTGGTAAAAGCATCAGCATTAATAGTTATGGTATTATATATCTTTGTAATGTTATTTTCGTATTATCATTACATTGTTACGATCGTATTAAGAATAATTAAATCATATGATTATATCATAACTGTTATCATTACCATTATCTTCCACCGTCCTGCATGCACGGCCTGCAAGAAAACCGTGCACCAACAGGGCCGTGCACCAACAGCGCCGTGCACCAACAGCGCCGTGCACCAACAGCGCCGTGCACCAACAGCGCCGTGCACCAACAGCGCCGTGCACCAACAGCGCCGTGCACCAACAGCGCCGTCACTTTGCAGCTAAACACGAGAGTGGGTTGGTGTAAGCTAACGCTAGACTTCACCTGTGGTGATATCACCCAACACGAAGAGGTCTCGAGTTTGCCTGTTGGTCAAAGGTCCCGGAGGCCGCCTGGTCTGAAACCGGGCACAAGACATCGCGTCCTCTGGAAATCCCTAAGGAGGCTTGAAGGAGGCTGGGCGGAGAATGTAGCAGTCGACGTGAAAGACTAGAAGAAAGGTAGACCCATAGGGACTAAGTACCGGACCCAAAGACGGCCACGTGAAGGGACGGGGGGGCGAGTGTACATGTAAAGAAGGACAGACAGAATACTGTTAAAAAGGGCTGAGGGAAGGTTTAATAGAAGGTAAAGAAGAGACCGCGAGGAGGCCACATACAAGGAAAGACAGAGAGAAACCTCTGGAAAAAAAGGCTTTCGAGAAAGCCTGAAAAACGTTTATGAGCAGATCATAAGAAGGCCACATGTAAAGGTCTTGAAAAAGTG
>NC_134783.1:56312606-56322606 GCF_046742065.1 Oratosquilla oratoria
AGTATGACCAATGTATGGGTAATGCCTCACACGTACCCTCCCCCAACTCTCCGTCCACGAGAGTTGGAGTAACGTTACTGAAATTAATTCAGCCCCGGGCGGGATTCGAACTCGGACCACCGTAGTGACGGCCGCGATCGCTACCACTGCGCCATCGATTGGTGTGTGTGTGTGTGTGTGTGTGTGTGTGTGTGTGTGTGTGTGTGTGTGTGTGTGTGTGTGTGTGTGTGTGTGTGTGTGTGTGTGTGTGTATCTGTGTGTGTGTGCTTTTGTGCGTGTATATGTGTGTATGCGGGTGTGTGTGTTCTTGTGTGTGTGTATGTGCGTATACGTTGTATGTGTGTGTGTGTGTGTGTGTGTGTGTGTGTGTGTGTGTGTGTGTGTGTGTGTGTGTGTGTGTGTGTGTGTGTGTATGAGTGTATGTATGTGTTTGTGCGCATTTGTTTGCATGAGTAAGCGTTCTCTAAGTTCATATATTGCTTCCTCGTCTCTCCTTTATTTCCTCCCCAATGACGCGTTTTTCTCTTCTTGCCTCCCCCAGTGTCTTTCTCCTCCTTTCATTTTACAACAGTTTCTCTTCTCCTTCTTCCTCCTTTCTCTTCTCCTTCTTCCTCCTTCACGCTTTGTCCATCTCCTTTACTCCTCCAAGCTTTCTCCCCTTCCTTTTTTCATCCAGACCGTATCTGCCTCTGCCTTTCTTCCAAGTTTGTCATATTACCTCTCCTTCTCTTCCCACGGTTTTTTCTCACGTCCTTCTCACTCCCTCCTCTCTTCCGGGTAGTTTTTCTTCCTCTTCTTCTCCCTTCTCCCGTCTTCAGCTATTCTCCCCTCTCCCTCACTCCCTCATGATACTTCCCCTCTACTCCCTCACAGTCTCTTTCACTCCCTTCTCCTCTTCCCCTCCTACTCCTCGTCCTTACCCACTTCCACTGTCAACACAGGCTTAGCACCAAACACAGTTCGGAAATGCCTCTCCCTATTCCAGTGTACAGTTGGCAAACATTCCGCTGAATGCGTCGCAGAAGGCATTGTTGACATCGGTTTTGTGCTCTGATTGGTCGACAGTATTGTGGGCTAGCAGGGCAGTGTCCTTGGAATTATGATATAGTATTACATGACACGGGTATGGAGTCGTCCCGAGACAACAGTGGTGTCAGGGTTTTAGTCACTGAAGACGCTGTTTTGCTCTCTTAATGAACAAAATCGTCACTGTTGTGATAAGTCTATCTCCTTCCGTGACGCGTATCACTTCATCTTTAATTCTGAGTTATCTTATTGACCACCGCGGTACCTCTTCGGTTGTCAACTACGCGATTCAACCTTCCTTACCGGGTGGCACGTTTTCTTCCACTACGTCTGCCGCCAAATTATTTCATTCATGTCTGTGACGCTCCTTGGGTAGCGAAAGGGTTGATATTCCCAGGTGCTTGGTTACCTTTCCCTATTGACCTTCGTAAGACTCACAGATAACTTTTTCTCATTTTACTTAATTAAGCTTCCATTAGTTCTACAGTTTCGTCTCTTATTTTCATTGACATTTATTTAATGGTTAACATGATTATAATTAATCCTGCATTTACTCTGTTTTATGAGATTTATTTTTCATTTATTTATGAATTTATTTCACGTTTTATAACTTAATCGTTGCTATGGCCAGCCGTACAGTAATCTAAATCGGTTCCTGGTAGTTCTCCTTCACTGTATAAAACAACTTTTGTTAGAAATCTTCTTCATCAGAATTAATCCACCCCTTCTCATTTCTTCGTCGTCATCTTCCTCTTTTTCTTCTTCTTCACCTTCTTCCTTTCTTTGTTGTTGTTATTGCTGTTGTTGTATTTTTTGTTGTCGTTCTTGTTGTTGTTCTTCTTCTCTTTCTCCTTTTTCTTCATTTTCTCCCTCTCCTTCTTCTTCTTCTTCTTCTTCTTCCCCTTCCTCTCCTTCCTCTCCTTCTTTTCTTTCTTTTTCTTTTTGTCTCATTTTCTTCTTCTTGTCTTACTTCCCTTCAACATCTTCATCTTTTTCTTTTTCTTTCATCTTTACTTCTTTTTCGTTTGATCTCTCCTCTTTTTCTCCCTCTTCACCCGTGCTCATTACACTCCACGTCTCCTTGGAGTTCCTCTCTCTCTCTGGAAAACTTCCGGAATGGAGAAGGAGGAAAAGTAGGACAAGGAGAAGGAGGAGGAGGAGGCGGCCTGTCCCGGACAGGCTCCCAGAAGATCGACAGACATTATGTAAAGTGCTCTCTTCATTAAGCTCTCCGGGTTCACTCGCTCCAGTTCGGCATCGGTGATCCTCAGGCAAAGCCCCGAATGAGGTAGAGGGTGACATGAGAGAAGGACGACCTCCATCAGCCAAGCAATTGCTTGAGTTAGTGGTTACACGTCTCAGCAGGTGTCCTAAAAGCCTGCTGTCCGAAACTTTCTGGTACAAGGTCACTTGTTCTCACCCATTAAATGGGAGTATTTGTCCGAAACTTTCTGGTACAAGGTCACTTGTTCTCACCCATTAAATGGGAGTATTTGTCCGAAACTTTCTGGTACAAGGTCACTTGTTCTCACCCATTAAATGGGAGTATTTGTCCGGAACTTTCTGGTACAAGGTCACTTGTTCTCACCCATTAAATGGGAGTATTTGTCCGAAACTTTCTGGTACAAGGTCACTTGTTCTCATCCATTAAGTGGGAGTATTGCTTTTTCTTCTAGATGTTGTCAGATGATTTCTTTCAGACCCAAGGCCGAGCTTTCCCCAGTAATGTGATGGGTGAATCACGATCAAACCCTGTAATTAGCAAAAAACATTTAGATCTTTTTCCTGGTTATCTTCATCAGATTTTATTAAGCTATGAGGCAATACTCTACTCGATCAAAGATTAAAATCTGGTTTTCTCTCATATCTGCCACTAGGACCAATTGTTTTATTTCCTGAAGTCTTTGGAAACAATTCTACATCGGCAATATCTGGCTTTCTTTTATATCTGCCACTAGGACCAATTGTTTTATTTCCTGAAGTCTTTGGAAATAATTCTACATCAGCAATGTCTGCCGCTACCTTCCCTAAGTACTAATTGAGATAAGATGATACTCAGTAGCCAGGGGAATATCAAAGAGGTGAGTAAAATCATCTTGCAGCAAAAAAAAAAAAAAAAAAAAAAATGCAAAGCGAAAAGGAGGGTTTCAAATATCATTCTAGTTTTCTGATCAAAGTTAATCTTGGGGATTGTAGACTTTATGATCATGAAATCCATCCAGGCTGTCCTACTCTACTACATAAGCCAAAGGTGAGAGCTTCAGGCATTGCATACTGTAGAACCTCATATGAACTTCTTCTCACGTTTAGCATGATACTCTTTGAACATTTCGGACATCCACCTATGAGAAGGAGAGGGACCTTTATATATATTCAGTATATATATATATATATATATATATATATATATATATATATACATATATATATATTATACATATGTGTGTACACACACACACATACACACACACACACACACACACACATCACACGCACACACACACACACACACACACACACACACACACACACACACACACACACACACACACACACACACACACACAGAACTCATATATGTGTACGTGTGTCTGTATATATATACAAATAGAATAGCTAGCTATATGAATAGATATATAAAGGAATGAATATGATATAATAACTTAAGATATATTTCTAACAACTGAAACCACCCAGAAAAGATAACCAAACAATCAAACAAACAAGACAAAAAAAAATTAAAAATAAAAAATAAAAAAAAATAAAATAAAAGTAAGGGTCTCTCCCAGTCCGAGGCTGTCTGCTTCGCTACCCATGTTGGGCTGGTTACCTTCCTCACACTTCCCGCACCGTCTGATCCTGGCGCACATGAATTCTATGCCTCGGGTTCAGGAGGCGAAATTCCCCGAGGCGCGCGCGGGCAGCCACTTGCACAGCTCCGCCTTCCTCTCCATCCATCACGGGAGGGAGATTTGTCCCGCCTGCTGCACCCTCGTAAAAATATGATGTGGGACATCGAGAGAAGGAAGAGAGAGAGAGGTAGAGAGGGAGAGGGAAAGAGGAAAAGTGAGGGAGGCAGAGAGGGAGAGGGAGAGAGAGAGAGAGAGAGAGAGAGAGAGAGAGAGAGAGAGAGAGAGAGAGAGAGAGAGAGAGAGAGAGAGAGAGAGAGAGAGAGAAAGAGACAGAGGTGAGAGGGACAGAGAGAGAGAGAGAGAGAGAGAGAGAGAGAGAGAGAGAGAGATAGAGATAGATAGATAGATAGATAGATAGATAGATAGAGAGAGAGAGAGAGAGAGAGAGAGAGAGAGAGAGAGAGAGAGAGAGAGAGAGAGAGAGAGAGAGGAGAGAGACAGAGAGAGAGAGAGAGAGAGAGGAGAGAGAGAGAGAGAGAGAGAGAGAGGCGAGATTGAGAGAGAGAGAGAGAGAGAGAGAGAGAGAGAGAGAGAGAGAGAGAGAGAGAGGGGCCTACATATTCTCACAGAAATGCAAATTTTGGTGATGTAGTAGGAATTGTCATCAGCAGAAACACCACAGACACGAGATCAAACAGCGTATTATGTGGCCGTTACTGTTCCTCTTGGGCATGGGGATGTATGTATGATGGGTGTGAAGTCAGAGAGCTCTCTCAAAGATGGAAGTAGCTATCGAGAATGGGTCCAGCACGTAATCCAGATATATAAGTATGATAATACACACAAACGCGAGCACTCACACACACACAAGTATACAAACACACACAAATATGCACACACACACACACGGTCATATAAGAGCTCTGAGCTCTCATCCGGGAGGATAATATCTGTCGATCACGAGTCCAACACGTGATCCAAAGACCATGGTGAATCAAGTACACACACACACACACACACAGACACACACACACACACACACACACACACACACACACACACACACACACACACACACACACACGCACGCACACACACACCTAATCACAACTCTCTTCTCGTAAAATACAACTAGGTAAATACAAACACACACACACACACACACACACACACACACACACACACACACACACACACACACACACACACACACACACACACACACACACACACACACACACACACACACACACACACACACACACACACACACACACACACACACACACACACAATGTGGTGAGTTGAGTGCTCTTTGTCCTTTGTGTGTAGCGACAAGCGTGCCCAGCGACGCAAGCTCCGCCCCCACGCTGCGCAAGCTAGGTCACGTGGTTGCTGTTCTGGGAGATAATTGTCTGAGACCCTGCGCCACGACCCAAGCTACCCCAAACGTACGTCGCCCGGGTCGGAGGTGCGTCATTACACTTGGAGAGAGTATGTATACCAGTTACACACCACGAGCGCAGTACGTTCGCCAAGGTAAAGGTAATTTCCTACTCCTCTCATTTTGTGTAGACACTCAGTATGGTCCACCACAAAAACAGATGACCAATAAAGACACATCATCATCATCATTATTATTGTCATTATTATTGTAATTATTATTGTCATTATTATTGTCATTATTATTGTCATTATTATTGTCATTATTATTGTCATTATTATTGTCATTATTATTGTCATTATTACTGTCATTATTACTGTCATTATTACTGTCATTATTACTGTCATTATTACTGTCATTATTACTATCATTATTACTGTCATTATTATTATCATTAGTATTGGCTGCTCTCCGTCTGGGGTATTGGCTGCTTGTTATTGTGGCAAAGTAGCATGCAGTCGATACTTTAGGGTCTATATGGGGCGCCCCTACGGACCAGAGCCACACATCATTTTGTCTATGATAGAAGAAATTCTGTTCATAGAGAAATGATGACACTTTTATACTACGACAGTCCCTCCGTTATGCTGTCCCCCAACCCCTTGTTGCCGTCCTATACCATTTCTCGGAGTATTCTTTTTCTGTAATGGGGGAATTCCCTGTGGTAGGGGAAAAGTATACTACCACCAAGTATTCGCACTTGGATCGTAAGGGGTGAGAAGAAAGGGACGGGGATTGGGACTAGGCATCCTTCTCCTTGTAGCCCCACAGGGGACATTCCTAAATTGGAAAGTGAAGGCATAAGGGGTGCTGGAGGGCCTCGGGCCAGCACCTAAGGTTTGGGTCTTTTAATGTGCGTGGATGTGGTACAGATGAGAGTAAAAGGGAAGAGATAGGTAGTATGTTTGTGAGAAGAAAGATGGATGTGTTGGCTTTGAGTGAAACTAAAGTTGAAAGGGAAGGGTGAGTGTAAGTTTGGGAATGTAAGTGGGAGGTTATCAGGAGTGAAGAGAGGGCGAGGGAGGGAAGGGGTGGCTATTCTATTGAGTGAGGAGATAGGTAAACAGGTAGTGGAGTGGAAGGAGGTTTCCTCAAGGATAATGTGGATGAAGGTGTGAAACTGGGAAAGGAGATGTGGGTCTTTGTAAGTGCATATGGGCCTGGCAGTGAGAAGAGCCTGGAAGAAAGGGAGGCCTTTTGGATAGATTTAAATGAGTGCATAGAGGGTTTAGGAAGAAATGTCAATGTAATAGTACTGGGAGACCTTAATGCTAGGGTGGGAAATGGTCCAATCGATGGAGTGGTTGGGAAGTGTGTGGAGTTCCAGGAAAGAATCGTAGTGGAGAGTTGATGGTGGAAATGTGTCTAGAAAGAGAGTTGATGATAGCAAATACAGTGTTTTCGGAAGAAAGTCAAGCAGCAGTACACATGGGAGAGGGGTGTGGAGGGAAGGGTGGTAGATAGAGCGCTAATGGATTATGTAGTGGTAAATAGGATTATGATAGGAAGAGTTAAGGATGTACATGTGCTAAGGGGAGAGGGTGGGGGAATATCAGATCATTTTTTGGTGGAAGGTAAGCTGAGAGTGGAGGATAGATGGAGAAAGAGGAAAGAGGAAAGGGACAAAAGGTAGGGAGGTTCTTAGAGTGAACTCCTTGAATGAAAAGGAAAAAGGAGAAGGAGTACGAAAAGAAGCTGAAGGAGGAGTGGGAGGGAGTAAAGGATAGAGCAGAGATGGGTGTGGAGGAGGAATGGGGATGGTTCAAGGAGGGAGTCTTAAAGTGTGCAAGGATGGTGTGTGGAACAAGAAGGGCAGGGGGGAAATAGAAGAAAGGGTAGTGAATGGTGGGATGAGGAAACGAAGAAGGTTGTAGAAGAGAAGAAGCGAGCATTCACAGATTGGTTACAAAAGAGGACGGGGGAGTCGTATGAGACGTACAAAGAAAAGAAAAGAGAAGTAAAGCAAAAGGTAAAGGAGGCAAAGAGGAGAGCAGATGTGAAATGGGGTAGGAGTATGACAGAAAATTTTGAAAGTAATAAAAAGATGTTTTGGAAAGAAATTAAGAGAGGAAGAGGAGGCGAATCAAGTAGGGAAGAAAAGGTAAAAGGTACAGATGGAGAGATGATAATGGAAGAGATGGCAGTAAGGGGAAGATGGGCAGAATATTTTAGGGAGTTGCTAAATGTGAAGGAGGATAGGGAAGGAAAGATAGTTGCAGTGGGAAATGCGAAGAAAATGAGAGTGATGAGTGAGGAGAATGGAGGAGAAATAGGGAAGGATGAGGTGAAGGCAGTTGTAAAGATGATGAAAGTAGGTAAGGCACCTGGTCTGGATGGATGCCATGCAGAATGTCTGAAAAAGGGAGGTTCAGTGATGGTGGACTGGTTGGTGAGGTTATCTAATGTTTGCTGGAGAGAGGGTAGAGTACCGGAGGACTGGAGAAGTGCCTGTATAGTTCCTCTTTACAAGGGAAAAGGGGACAAGTGTGAATGTAGTAGTTTCAGAGGGAAGGCTTATGGGAGGATCTTAATTGAGAGGATTAGGAGAGGAACAGAAGGAGTAATTGGTGAGGAACAGTGTGGATTTAGGACAGGTAGAGGTTGTGTAGATCAGATATTTGTGGTAAGACAGATATGTGAGAAAGCTATAGGAAAGGGGAAGGATGTTTTTTGGGCTTTTATGGATCTGGAAAAGGCTTATGATAGGGTAGACAGAAAGGCACTGTGGGAGGTTATGCAGATTTATGGGATAGGAGGAAAGCTTTTGGGAGCTGTCAAGAGTTTTTATGAGAGTAGTAGAGCATGTGTCAGGATTAGAAATGGAGAGAGTGAGTGGTTTGAAGTAAAGGTGGGTTTCGTCAAGGATGCGTTATGTCGCCTGGCTGTTCAACTTATACATGGATGGGGTGGTGCGAGAGGTGAATGCTAGGGTAGTGGGTCAGGGATTGGAGATGGTTAAAGAAAATGGAGAAAAGTGGGAGGTGAGCCAGCTGTTGTTTGCGGACGGCACTGCGCTTGTGGCAGGGTCAGAGGAGGGATTGAGGAAGCTGGTGGCAGAGTTTGGGAGAGTATGTGATAAAAGAAAGCGAAAGATAAATGTGGGTAAAAGTAAGGTGATGAGATGTACAAGGGGTGAAAGTGGCAGTAGACTGGAAGTGAACATTAAGGGAGAGCGACTGGAGGAAGTGGATAGTTTTAGATACTTGGGTGCAAGTGTAGCAGGAAAAGGTGGAGTGAAGGTGGAGGTAGAATGTAGATGAGAGAAGCGAGTAAATGCCTTGGTGGTTTAAAGAGTGTAATGAGGAATAGACATTTGGGAATGGATGCGAAGAGGAGACTGTATAAAGGAGTGATTGTGCCAACAGCACTGTATGGGGCAGAAACGTGGAATATAAGAGAAGAAGAGAGAAGGAGTTTGAATGTGTTTGAGATGAGGTGTCTGAGAAGTATGGTGGGGGTTACTAGGCTGGATAGGGTGAGAAATGAGGAGGTGAGGAGGAGAACAGGGGTGAAAAAGGATTTGGGAGATAGGGTTGATGAAAGAATATTAGGATGGTTTGGACACATGGAAAGAATGAGTGAAGAAAGACTAGTAAAAGAGATATGGAAGGCATAGGTGGAAGGAGTGAACATGAGGGGGACGTCCTAGGATGAGGTGGAGGATGGGGTGAAGGGGGCTGTGGGGAAGAGGGGAATGTCTGGGGAGGAAGGAAGGGAGAGGGACGGAAGAAAGAGGTGAGGGGAGAGTGGTTGTATCTGGATGATGTTGTGACGGCATGAGGAGGAAGAGGCGGGGGGGGGGGGCGGGGTAGTATGTGTGAGTAAATTTGACGCAGCCCGAAGGGATTTCTCCCCGGCCTCGCCTTATATGCACCGGGGGACGGAGAGGGGGGGTCGCCGATTAAATGAAGCGGCCTTGCTGTGGATGTACTGTGTCTTGCGACACTGCTTCTGACCCAGGGCGGTGGGCAGGGTGCAGGGATGACCCGTCATCCAGGAGGTGCTCAGATGAGAGGGAGGGTGGGAGGGGTGTGGAGTGTATCTAGGGATGAAATGGGTGGGAGGTTTTTTTATGCCTTTCCCTTTTTGGCTACCTCCCTTGGAAGGGGAAAAAAGCCTTGGTATATGTATGTATGTATGTATTGTCATTATTATTATCATTATTTTTATTGCTATTATAATCATTAATCATTATTATTATTATCATTATTATTTATCATCATTACTATTATTATCTTTATCATTTATTATTATTAGTATATTGCTATTGTTGATGAATTACTATGTTCTAAACAGGCAACACGGGGAGGTAGTGCGGTCTCCCTCATATATAAATGCCCACAACCCCTTTTGTAAACAATTCCTATGAGAAAGCATGCCTACGAAACTAGTCAGGAATAAACTCAGACTAAGAATTCTGTGTTTCCTACTCACACTTACGTCAACCTGTCAGAACGTCTCAATATATATATATATATATATATATATATATATATATATGTATATATATGTATATGTATATGTATGTATATATGTATGTATAGAGAGAGGAAAGAGAAACAAAGAAAAGGTTTTTCCCTATTTCTTCCTCTCTGTGTCCTTCCATCCTTGTCCACCTTTCCCTCCCCATCTAAATTCTGCATGTCTGTTTATTGGTCGGTCTGACTATTTCTTCACT
>NC_134783.1:56335106-56347606 GCF_046742065.1 Oratosquilla oratoria
GATTGATGCTATTCTCTCGATATGCTGGCTCATTCTATGCATTTTATTATGTATAACGCTACACGATTTTCTTCAGCTGAAGGTGGTCGGCTAGGGCCGAGCCTTATTGAAAGGGTTATACGAACAACTGTTATACATTTGTATATGTACCCATGGAACAACAAAGGGAGAGTTAGCGCTGGCATGAACGGAAACGGGTCAGCTTCCTTAACACAATTACTTGTGTATCGCCAGACAATTTATTTCACACGAGGTCCAATTTCCGTCAAGCGGAAGGAATCTCAGGGGCCGATTCAATTGTGAATGGAATCCTCGTGGGTAAACTGGAATAGTAATGAGTTAACTGGGTTACCGTGATGAAGAGGTTAAGGCCGGGGAATTTATCTGGGCCAAGCGGTCTCCTTCAGTGGCCTCCACGGTCGTGGTACTGTGAATTAAGACAAATGTGCGAGGCCCCCAAACCATAAATACACATGTTCCCTTCTTCTCCCTCCTGACTGTGTCTGACTCTCTCTCTCTCTCTCTCTCTCTCTCTCTCTCTCTCTCTCTCTCTCTCTCTGCCTGTCTGTCTCTTTCTCTCTCTCTCTCAATCTCTCTCTCTCTCTCTCTCTCTCTCTCTGCCTGTCTGTCTCTTTCTCTCTCTCTCTCTCTCAATCTTTCTCTCTCTCTCTCTCTCTCTCTCTCTCTCTCTCTCTCTCTCTCTCTCTCTCTCTCTCTCTCTCTCTCTCTTTCTCTCTCTTTTTCCCTATCATTTTATCCGTCTGTCTATCTATATATTTATCTATATATCTCTCTCTCTATCTCTCTCTCTCTCTCTCTCTCTCTCTCTCTCTCTCTCTCTCTCTCTCTCTGTCTCTGTCTCTCTCCCTCTCTCTCTATGTATATATATATATATATATGCGTGTGTATATGAATATATATGTATATATATATATATATATATACATATATGTGTGTGTGTGTGTGTGTATGTGAATATATGTATATATATATATATTATATATATACATACATACATACAGACATATATATATATATATATATATATATATATATATATATATATTCTATCTCTCTCTCTCTCTCTCTCTCTCTCTCTCTCTCTCTCTCTCTCTCTCTCTCTCTCTCTCTCTCTCTTTCTCTCTCTTTTTCCCTATCATTTTATCCGTCTGTCTATCTATATATCTATCTATATATCTCTCTCTCTATCTCTCTCTCTCTCTCTCTCTCTCTCTCTCTCTCTCTCTCTCTCTCTCTCTCTCTCTCTCTGTCTCTGTCTCTCTCCCTCTCTCTCTATGTATATATATATATATATATATGCGTGTGTATATGAATATATATGTATATATATATATATATATATATAAATATATATGTGTGTGTGTGTGTATGTGTATGTGAATATGTGAATATATTTATATATATATATATATATATATATGTATATATATATATATTATATATATACATACATACATACAGACATATATATATATATATATATTCTTTATCTCTCTCTCTCTCTCTCTCTCTCTCCACACACACACACACACACACACACACACACACACACACACACACACACACACACACACACACACACACACACACACACACACACACACACATACACACACACATGAATACACATATTAGCGTTGATTTTCGCCCCCACAACGGGGTTGTCTTCATCGTTCTAACAGCGACAGGAACAGAAACCTCAATTCCTTAGGGTACGGGGGAGTGTGTCTATGTTGGGTAAGGTTTGGGGTCGGAGACGAATCGGCCTTTGCACGCTGGAGGCAATACTGCACCAGACTGGCCCTGGATTTTGCCCACAGACGCCCCTCACTTGCGTTTATGTATGCATGTCTATGTATACACTCCTTTCTCCATACATCATTTGCATACCTATTAACACATATGTACTGTATATGCGTAAGTGTTCACATTTTTTCTTTATATATATGAACACATACACGCACACACATGTGCACACACCTACCTATATATACATACATGGCAAACACTCACACACACACACACACACATTATATATATATATATTATATATATATATATATATATGTATATATATATATACACATATGTACATAAAATAAAGTAGGCAAAGAGGAGAGTTGTAAAATGGGGTAAGAGTATGACAGAAAACTTTGAAAGTAATAAAAAAATGTTTTGAGAGGAAAGTAAGAGAGGAAGAGGAGGCGAATCAAGTAGAGAAGAAAAGGTTAAATGTGCAGATGGAGAGATGATAATGAAAGAGACAGAAGTTAAAGGAAGATGGGCAGAGTATTCTAGGGAGTTGTTAAATGGGAAGGAGGATAGGGAGGGAAAGGTAGTTGCAGTGGGAAGCGCTAAGAAAATGGTAGTGATGAATAAGGAAAATGGAGGAGAAATAAGGAAAGAGGTAGTAAAAGAAGTTATTAAAATGATGAGAGTAGATAAGGCACCTGTGTTGGATGGGTGTCATGCGGAGTGCCTAAAAAAGGAGGCACAGTGATGGTAGACTGGCTGGTGAGGTTGTTTAATGTTTGTCTAATAGAGGGTATAGTGACGGAGGACTGGAGGAGTGCCTGTATAGTTCCGCTTTACAAGGGAAAACCTGACAAGTGTGAGTGTAGTAGTTTTAGAGGGATCAGATTGTTAAGTGCAGTTGGAAGGCTTATGAGAGAATTCTGAGAGGATTAAGAGAGGAACAGAGGGAGTAATTGGTAAGGAACATTATGGTTTTAGGTCAGATAGTGGTTGCGTGGATCAGCTTTTTGTGGTAAGGCAGATACGTGTGAAAACTTTAGGAAAAGGTAAGTTATTTTTTGGGCCTTTATGGATTTGGAAAAGGCTTATTACAGAATAGACAGGAAGGCATTACAGATATAAGGGAGGTATTGCAGATATATGGGATATGAGGAAAGCTGTTCAGAGTAGTCAAGAATTTTTACGTGAGTAGTAGAGTCTGTGTGGGAACTAGATATGGAGAGAGTGAGTGGTTTGAGGTAAAGGTGGGACTTCGCCTTTGATGTGTTATGTCACCTTGACTGTTCAACTTATACATGGATGGGGTGGTGAGGCAGGTAAACACATGGGTAATGGGCCGGGAATTGGAGATATTTAAAGAAAGTGTAGAAAAATGGGAGATAAGCCAGTTGTTGTTTGCTGACGATACTGCGCTTGTGGCAAGATTAGAGGAGGTATTGAGGAAGTTAGCGATGAGTTTGGGAAAGTGTGCGAAAGAAAGAAGTTGAAGATAAATGTTGGTAAAAGTAAGGTGATGAGATGTACAAGGGGAGAATATGGCAGCAAATTGGAAGTGAGTATTAAGGGAGAGAGACTGGAGGAAGTGGATAGCTTTAGATACTTGGGGGCGAATGTGGCAAGAAAGGGAGTGGAGGTGGAGGTAGAATGTAGATTGAGAGAAGCGAGTAAATGCCTTGGGGGATTAATGAGTGTAATGAGAAATAGACATTTGGGAATGGATGCTAAGAGGAGATTGTATGAAGGAGTGATTGTGCTGACAGCACTATATGGGGGCAGAAACATGGAACATAAGAGAGGAAGAGTTTAAATGTGTTTGAGATGAAATGCCTGAGAAGTATGGCAGGGGTTACGAGGCTGGATAGAGTGAGAAACGAGGCGGTGAGGAGGAGAGAGTGGATGGAAAGGGAATTGGAAGATAGGGCTGACGAAAGAGTATAGGGATGGTTTGGTTACATGTAAGAATGAGTGAAGAAAGATTAGTAAAAGAGGTATGGAAGGCAGAGGTGGATGGAGTGAACATGAGGGGCGACGAAGGATGAGATGAGATGGATGGGGTAAAATGGGCATTGGGAAAGAGGGGAATATCTGTCGAGGAAGGAAGGGAGAAGACAGAAGATAGATGTGAGTTTAGAATGGTTGGGTATGCATGGGAGTGGGTGATGGGGTGGGAGTGGGGAGTATGTGTGAATGATATTTTGATGCAGCCCGAAGGGTTTCTCCCTGTCTTCTCTCTTTCGCTCTCTTCCTCTCTCTCTTTTTCGTAAAGGGACGGAGAGGGTGGGTCGCCGATTAAATGAAGCGGCCTTGCTGTGGATGTGTTGTGTCTTGTTATATATATATTGTATATATACAAATGTTTATATATATATATATATATATATATATATATATATATATATGTGTGTGTGTGTGTGTGTGTGTGTGTGTGTGTGTGTGTGTGTGTGTGTGTGTGTGTGTGTGTGTGTGTGTGTGCGTAAATCATCTGGGTACATATACATTTTCTATCATATATCATCATACAAAAAGAAATACAGCCCGGTTTATATATAACCTGACCTAAGATGACCTGAAATAATATGAAATTCCATAAGTTACACTGGCGCCTGACCATGTGGATTTTGGGTACGATGAAAGCTACCTGGCCTGAATCTCTGCTTGGGGATTTCAATTCCAAGAAATTCCTTCGAATACAGTCATGGATCCATGCTGGTTGCTTCTCTTGTCCCTCAAGGGGACGAGGTCAACCTTCAAAAGTAATTCGAAATTCTCGATCCTACGGAGGTCATGTCAGTTACGGTGTATGTATTCTGGATACATTATATATCCCCGTGACAGCTTCAGGATAGGATAGATGGGTAGAGCTAGACGCAAAAATAGATGGATATGTAATTAAAGATAGACTGAGATAGAGATAGAGATAGATATATATAGATACAGACAGATGACACACAGGAAACCCACAGTTGGAGAAAATAAAATTTGAATAAACAAGATTCCTATATTTCGGCTATCAACTGTAGCCCTCTTCAGTTGATAGCCGAAATATAGGCATCTTCTTTATTCGAAGTTTATTTTCTCCGACTGTGAGTTTCCTATGTGTCATTTACAAATGTGCTACTACATTTCTGTTTAGATACAGACAGATGTTTACTGTCCATATAAGGGAGTGCAAATTTTACAGTAGCAGCTTCAGGATAGGATAGATGGGTAGCTATATACAAAAACAGATGGTTATGTAACCAAATGTAATTAAAGATAGACTGAGAGAGAGATAAAGGTAGATATAGACAGATACAGACAGATGTTTACTGTCCATAAGAGGGAGTGCAAATTTTACAGTAAGATAACTTATTTGAACTCCTTTGTTACCGATGGGATTACCACGGAGATGAGTGCATATAAGTTGCAGAAAACGTTTCCTGTACAAGCATAATGTGGCAGCTAAGCAAGCGTGTTGTCTACTCGTTTCATTAAACATCCCTTGTGGGAGTACTTTGTAAGTTTGCGCGTAATGTATCTGGAGAGGTCTCGGTAATGTAGTTCTCAGTTTGAATTTCACAATAAAGGGAGAGGTTACAAAGTATCATAACGAAGGAACATGCCGACAGGAGACATTTTGGTCTATAAATAGGTTGGATACGAAAAAAAAAAAATGAATAGATAATGATAAACAGATAAATAATTTTTTTTTATAATAGATAAAATGAGAAATAATAACTTATGATAATTAACAGATACACAAATACAAAACAAACAGATAAATGATAATAGATAATAATAAAAGCTAAATTATGATAAACGAATAAATAGAATAAGATAGAAAAGAAGAAAGATATTACAGCATATTTCTTAGGTGATTATATAAATTAATTTTAAAACTTCGAACTGGACTACATTGCGCTGCCTCTGCAGGAAGTTTATTCCATTTATTTACTACACGGTTAGTGAAGTTGTTTCTATTCACTTCTGAATTAAATCTACTTTACATTCGTTACTTTTCATGTTAATTCCTTTTAAAATTTTAAAGACCTGCATCAAATCACTCCTGAGTCTACGCTTTTTAGGGAAAATAGATTCATGTTTTAGTCGATTTTCGTAAGATTTATTTCTGATATTTGGAATCAGTTTTGTGGCTCGCCGTGGTACTTTTTTCCAATCTGTTAATGTCTTTAATGAGATTCGGTGACCACACGGAAAAAGCATATTCCAAATGTGGACGAACCAACGATCTGTATAGCTTGTTAAAGACAGATGGACTTTTAAAATCAAAAGATCACGTTGTCTGTCCTAGAATCTTATTTGCTTTCTCTGAGACGAAATAAACCTCTTAGATGGTTTGAGATCATTATTGATAATTACGACGAGATTCTTTTCACTATCCACTTTTGTTAACGATTTTCCAAATAATTTGTAATCGTACTTATTGTTATTTTTACCTATGTGGATAACCTTACAATTACTTGTGTTAAATTTCAGTAGCCACTTTTCAGACCATTGCTGTAGTTGAACTAAATCTTCTTGAATATATAATTGGTTTAAGTGATCATTTGCCATTTCCCACTGTTTTGTATTATCAGCAAATTTGAAGACGATAGATTTCAGTCTGTGGTCTATATTATTTATATATACTATGAATAGAAGTGGCTCAAGAACGGAACCCTGAGGAACTCCACTAATTTTTTTTCCTTTAGAAGATTTGTCATTTAGAACAACTCTACGATCGTTTAACCAATTACTAGTCCAGCTTGATAGGGTACCACTTATTCCGTGTGAAGCTAATTTAGTAAGTAGTCTTTCGTGTGGGACGATATCAAAAGGCTTCTCAAAGTCCAGATATATTAACACTATATAGTTTCTTTTATCATGTTCTTCCTGTGGAAGATTACCTCGGCTAAGCCTTTTGGTTCCTCCTTCTTCTTCAACGCTGAAGTGGTGAGCCTCAGGAGATTTTATTTACATTGGGGAAACATCCTGAAGGAAAAAAAATATTATAATATCGTCTTTGATTTTTACTCTATAGCTGCCAATTTCATTCACTCCGAAGGAAACTTCATCAGCGGAAGGACTATTCACATATCGAGCTTCTCAGTTAACCATTCAGATGTATTACAATTTTACTCACCAAAGGAAAAGAGTTCATTCATGTTCATAGGATACGACTATGTTTGGTTACATTTCGTTTTCTTCAGTATATAGAAGAACATAAGAATACAAGAATGAAGGAGACTACAAGAGACCATAAGGCATACACTAGGCAGTTCCATGTTTATTACCACCTGTCATCCCCATCCATAAAGTTGTCTAACTTTTTCTTAAAACTGATAGTTTCAGCGATCACTTCATGGTTACTAAGTCTATTCCATTCGTTGACCTCTCTATTGTCAAACCACTTCTTGCTTATTTCCTTCTTAAATCTAAATTTATCCAGTTTAAATCCATTACTGCGAGTCCTGCCCTGTTGTCTTAATATGATGACTTTTTTTGCGTCATCCTTGTTAAAATCTTTGAGCCACTTGAACACCTCTTTTAGATCACCCCGCACTCTGCGCTATTCCAGAGAGTGTAAATTAAGGTGCCTAAACCTGTTCTCGTAAGTTAAATTCTGAGCCTATGTATAATTTTGGTTATCATCCTCTGTACTGATTCTAGTGAATTTATATCCCTTCTATAGGACGGAGACCATAACTGTACCGCTTAGTCAAGGATGGGTCCAACTAACGCCAGATAGTTTAATAATTACCTCTGCACTTTTATTCATAACCGTCCTGGCAATGAAACCTAATGCTTTATTAGCTCTATTCCTGACGCTAATGCACTATATCCTGGAGCTAAGGTCAGGGCTCACTAGAACTCCCAAGGCTATCTCGCACTCAGTTTTCTGTAAAAAATGTTATCTAATCTATATCTGCTTTCTGGGTTGTATAAACTAACATTTAACATGCTGAACTTTGATATATTAAAGTCCATTTGCCATTTCGTCGACCATGTGAAAATATTGTTAAGATCCTCCGGCAGAATCCTGGCGGCTTCTCTTTACCTAATTAGGCATCATATTTTAGTGTCGTCCGCAAACTTACTAACATCACTATCAATCCCACTGTCCAAGTCGTTTATATATATAATGAACAATAAGGGATTCGAAACCGAGCCCTGGGGAACTCCACTAGAAACACTCCCCCATTTGGATTTTTTCAAACCGTTTATGGTGATTCGCTGTCACTCATCCAATCAATCCACCCAAACACTTTTCCTCCTATGCCATGGGCTTTGGCTTTATTTAATAATCTTTGGTAGGGCACCTTGTAGAACGCTTTACTAAAGGCAAGATAAACAACATCGTAATTATCATTGTTATCTGACACCTTGTAGACATTATCATAAAAAATATAGTAGATTTGTTACATATCATGTATCCTTGGCGAACCTACACTTTGAGTCACGAATCGAATTACGTCTTTCAATCTGACCTCTGATTCTATTAGATATTATTGATTCAAGGATTTTACCTACAACTGATGTCAAACTGATTATCCTGTTGTTGCATATTGACGAATTATCTTCCTTTTTGAAAAGAAAAACATCTGCCTGCACCCAAACAATAGGCACAAAACCAATGTCTAGCAATTTATTAGATATTTCCGTTAACTAGTCACAGATTTCAAATTTCAGTGCATATTGTACACAATTAAACTTGGTTTAATATTCGATACAGATGCTCCTGGTCAGAACCTTAGGTTGAGAATTTAAATCTAACTCTGACCACATCTATATTTCATGTTATCCTCAGCATTCCTTTTATCTACATATTTGAAAAAAGCGGCAAAAAAGTTAATCAAAACATAAGAAAATAAACTGACCACAGAAATAAGGCTGGATCGGAAAATAAACGGCCTTGGTTTTATGCTTCGACCTCATGCGTATGTAACCAAATTTCGAGATCCCTGTCCCTAGTTATTAATTTCAATGCACATAGTTATATTCCACTTAATGAAATACGACCTCATAAGCAATCTTGTTCAAAATGCTTTGATAAAAAAAAGTAATAATAATAATAAAAAATAAACAAATAAATAAATAAATAAATATGTAAACAAATAGAAAAAATATTTTGAATTCTATGTTGATTATCAAATTCATGTAATAACTCAGAGGAATTTAAAAAGATGACCAAGAAAAAAATCACACTTAGAATTGAAAACTGCTAATAAGTCTGGAGAAAATCCCCAAAAGTTCTTAAAGAATAAAGAATAAAATAAACAAATATATAAATAAATAAATATGTAAACAAATAGAAAAAATATTTTGAATTCTATGTTGATTATCAAATTCATGTAATAACTCAGAGGAATTTAAAAAGATGACCAAGAAAAAAATCACACTTAGAATTGAAAACTGCTAATAAGTCTGGAGAAAATCCCCAAAAGTTCTACTTTTATATTAGAGATATAAAAATGATCAGGAATCCAATTAGCTCACCTCTGTCTAACAATGGTCAACTAGTACATTCAAATGAAAGTATATATGATGTCTTGAATAACTGTTTGGCCTTTACGTGTTCGTAAATGTAACACCTCAAATCGAAGTAATATACGAGTCATCTATTAAGTTGAACAGAAATTTACTCACTTCTATAATCATAGCCAAATACAACATTCAGGGACATATAGAAAAACTCGAAATCAATAAGATATCAGGGACCGACGGTAGGCATCCAAAAATCGTAAAGGATATCAAAATAAGATAATTATCCTATTAGATATGATAAAAAAAAATCTATTAAGACTGGAGATATTCCAGGAGAAAGGAAATGGGCAAACATTACTCGTATATTAAACAGGGTTGAAAAATAGAAACCATGTAACTGCAGACCAATAAGTGTGATCTCGATAATAAGGAAAATGATAGACAGTTATAAGCTATACCATTGCACGCCACTCACAAATCAACATTTTAATAAACGACAACATGTAGCACGGCTTTAGACGTAAATATTCTAACATAATTTACCTTTTTGATTTTCGTAGCATAGCCATCTCAAACCACGACAAAACTAATAGCGTAGATTTGATATATCTGGACTTTAAAAAAGTTTTTGATACTATCCGCAAAAAAGGCTGCAAACTAAACTTTTGCCAGATTAGAAACTAGTTGAACAATCTGAATAGTAGAATTTTTGGCTAGAAAGATGTTACGATTGGAGTTTCTCAGATTTTCTTTTCAGGACAATTTCTGCTTATAGTGCGTATTAATGACGGAATAGGAAATGATCAATTCAGGCAACTGTATATTAAGAATAATTAGGAAACTAGAGCAATGGTCCCAAAGTTGACTAATGTATTTCAACCTAAGTGTAAAATTATGTACACAAAGAGCCCAATGTCGGAGTGAAAAATCTTGGGAGAGCCCTAACTTCTATATTTCAACTGCAAGATGTAGACCTCTTCAGGAAAGTACTTTCCTGAATAGGGCTGGAGTTGGCAGCCGCAAAAGGGAAGTTTCAACAAAGGATTACAAAGGCGGAGCATGCCGACAGGAGACATTTTGGTCAATATCTAGGTCGGATGCAAAAAAAATCGTAATAGTAATAAATAAAAAATATATATATATAATAATGTAATTAACAAATAAAATACATAAATGAATGCATATATTTAAATAATAAACAAGCAGATAAATAGAAAATAATAATAAATTGACATATAACTAACAATAAATGAGAATCAAACAGACAAATGATAAAAAAAATAATATAAAATAAATGATAATCATTAGAGCATCTTGCTTAGGTGTTTATCTAAGTTAGCAGTCTCTCAATTTTTTCTTTGACTGATAGTGTGATTTACAAATGTGCCAATGCATTTCTCTCAAGTGAATTATGCACATAGGTAAAAGTAACACTAAATACAACAAGTTATTTGGAAAATACTTTAAATTGGAGAATGAAAAATATTTTGGTGTAATTATCAATAACGGCATTGAAATACCTATTGTATTTCTGCATTTCTGCCATAAAGAAAGCAAATAGGATACTGGTATTGGCAGCGCTATCATCAACCAATTACCAAAATCATTGGATTATCCACGCTTTGAATATGCTGTTTCCATTATGGTTCCTAAATTTCATTAAACAAATCGATAGATTAGAAGTATGGTAGCAAGCAAAAAAAAAAAAAAAAAAAAAAAAAAGTATATATAAAAACAAAACATACAAAACCATTTAATTCATTTGACTCTATTCTTTCTAAAAAAGCGGAAATTTATAACATAAAAAAATCACTAAATATTAACCAAATGAGAAATACTGACCTTAAGTTGTCAGGACGTATGTTTAATCTTAACAGAGACAACTAACCAACAGAATCGTCAATTAATGGAATGATCTTCCAGCTGAGACAACTTAACGCAATACAATTCGAATATTTGGTATTCACTTGGAGAAACACTGAACCAAATTATAAATATTCTTTATCCATCCCTGTTATGAACCAAAAAGTCTCCTGTCGTCTTGATGTTTTATTATTGTAACTCGATGTAACTAATTATTGTTACCTTTGCCGTAACAGTCACCATTACCATTTTCCTCTCTCCATATACTGACCTTCTTTGGACCACACTGGGTCATATTTCCGAAGTACCTCCTCTTCTCTGCCTCTTTTCTCTTCCTTCTTGTTTCTTCCTACCTTACTCCTCTTCTTGTTCGCCTTCTGCCTTTGCCATCAGCTGTCGATGTCAGAAAGAAAATATCTGAAATATTATCCCAGTCACCGATAATTCTCCTTTTGCCATTATCGTCCAGGTGCCTCGTTTTCTTTGCCGTCCTTCCATCATTCTTCGTTTCCTCCACTCACCTTGATCCATTTCCCATTTTCTTTACCCTCTCTCTCAGTATCTTTAACGTCCTTTTCTTTTCCTTTTCTAAATCCATCATTTTGCCTTTCTCCACTCTCGTCCTTTCCTCCCCCCTATTGTTTGCTCTCTCCAATACCCATTTCTCTTTCTTCATTTCCTCGCTCTCCCTACATCTTCTGTTTTGACTCTCACCGTCCGCGTCTCCCCCTATGTTTACCTTCTCCTCCTCCGATTTTGTGAAGTGGAGAGGGGCAGCCTCGCACCAGATCTCGCTTAATCAAACTTCTCCCTTCCCAAACCAAAATTTCCCTCTCCACTGCATAAAACCGCCAGTCTTTATCGCAGCCAATCTCATCCAGGGTTAAGTTCAATTCCAGGGATAAACAATTACATGGAAAGAGATTAATAAGTCATGTTTCAAAGTTCCGTACTAATTCTGTAACACGATATACCCAGCTAGGTAAATGATACAAGAAAAAATAAAATGCATATCTTACTTATTAACCGAAAGTATGTATGTATGTATGTATATATATATATATATATATATATATATATATATATATATATACACACAAATATATATATATATATAAATTGTCTTTGCATAACCGTACAAGTATTATCAGACGTCTTATATTTTCTTTGTTTTTATATGCCTTTATGTTAACTTTGTGTATTTGATATGGAAGTAATGAAGTCATTGGCTAAATAGATTATGAACATGTACACACACACACACACACACACACACACACACACACACACACACACACACACACACACACACACACACACACACACACACACACACACACACACATATATATATATATATATACATATATATATATATAATATTCATATATATACCT
>NC_134783.1:56357606-56372606 GCF_046742065.1 Oratosquilla oratoria
GCAAAATGCAAATATACATTCGAGCTCACGGGCTGTTATTTACGAAAAATATTTTTTCTACTACCTGCACAAGGCGGATAGCGGACTCAGGCAGCTCGCTCGAGCTGTTATTCACAAACAACCTACCCATAAAAGAAAACTACCTGTGTTCTATCCCTCTTTCAACCCTGTTTTCTATCAGTCTCTTACATGCGGAGTGTCTAAAAGTGGGGGTATATGTGTGTGTTTGTGTGTGTATACATACATATATATACACACACACACATATATATATATATATATATATATATATATATATATATATGTTGAAGTATGTAAGACAAATGAGTGGAAGGGTGGTGAGTTAAACACAAAGAACAGTTGGAGTTTTATTCACTGACGTTTCGTCCTTACCAGGACATTCTCAAAGTACATACAGTTTCAGAAAATTAACAGCTTATATAATCCATCCTTGCCGTGTTCCCCTCCTTCTATACTCTCATCCGTCCTCTACCCGACTCCGACTATGTCACTTCTCCCTCCGTTCTCAATTGTCCTTTTTACCTCCTTGACAATCAGAGTACTTACCGCTCCTGCTAATTTTATAAACCCTTCCCTATGGTTGATGCAGGGGTGGGAAGTAATGTAGGCTGCCTCCACTATTTAGACCAATGTGGTCATCTTCCAGATTGGAAAAAGATAGAGGTGCTCCACAAAGGTCTAGAGAAAAAGAAAAGAAAAATAGTGGAGGCAGCCTACATTACTTCCCACCCCTGCATCAACCATAGGGAAGGGTTTATAAAATTAGCAGGAGCGGTAAGTACTCTGATTGTCAAGGAGGTAAAAAGGACAATTGAGAACGGAGGGAGAAGTGACATAGTCGGAGTCGGGTAGAGGACGGATGAGAGTATAGAAGGAGGGGAACACGGCAAGGATGGATTATATAAGCTGTTAATTTTCTGAAACTGTATGTACTTTGAGAATGTCCTGGTAAGGACGAAACGTCAGTGAATAAAACTCCAACTGTTCTTTGTGTTTAACTCACCACCCTTCCACTCATATATATATATATACATATATATATATATATATATATATATATATATATATATATATATATACATATATATGTATATATATAAAATGGTCCATATCGAGTTCGGATGCAGGAATAAAATAAATCAACCTAAATAGCCAAATATAATAAACCAAATATAAGAAATGATTGATACACATGATACTGCATTTTGGCTTTTGTATCTAAGGGGGATTTAATTCATCGACATATACTGTGGTATCAAAGGCGACTTAAACCTTTTATTCTGACTGCCGACAGACGCTTTTATTCTTTAGAGGAATTTTTCTTTGACTACGAAAAACGGATTTGATGTTTTATTGTGGATGTCACAAGGTCATTTCTTTGAAATGAGAGAAACCTCCCATAGTGGAAGCAAGGTTTCACGCCTTAAGGAACTCCTATACCCGTTGCACTGAGAACTGGCCGTTAGGGCGGAGCACTGGGAGTTCCCCTGTGGTGCCACATCTAATTATTTCATAATTTTATTTAATTTTATAATTCTATTTTATGATTTTATAATGTTGCCACATATGATTATATTATAATTTTTGTCACACACCACCACTGAGGTAAAAATCAAAGCAATGTTTTCTATACAAAGGTTTCGTTTCTTCGAGTGTAGACATGGCATATGGAAAAGAGAGAGCGACATTGCCGCTACATCTAATCTCTGGCCCCCGCCCCCCTCTAACTGCATTCAGAAAACATTGCATCCACACGCACGTTCTCGCCATGGATGCTCATGTGTGGCAACACCGGGAAATCTCCTAGCCCCGCCTTATCGGTCATTTCTCCTTGCGCTGACTATAGTCGATCAAGACTTTCCTTAATGATCTCATTAAAGAAAACACACACACACACACACACACACACACACACACACACACACACACACACACACACACACACACACACACACACACACACACACACACACACACAAGAACATAAGAACATAAGAATAAAGGAGACTGCAAGAGACCATAAGGCCTACACTAGGCAGCTCCGTATCCATCACCACCTGTCATCCCCATCCATAAAGTTGTTTAATCGTTTTTTAAAACAACTAATAGTTTCAGCGCTTACTACATGGTTACTAAGTTTATTCCATTCATCGAACACCCTATTAGTAAACCAATTCTTGCCTATTTCCTTCTTAAATCTAAATTTGTCCAGTTTATACCCATTACTGCGAGTCCTGCCCTGTTGTTTTATTATGATGCCCTTGTTTGCGACACCCTTGTTATAACCTTTGATCCACTTGAACACTTCTGTTAGATCACCCCGCACTCTGCGTCTTTCCAGAGAGTGTAAGTTTAGGTGCCTAAAAACACACACACACACACACACACACACACACACACACACACACACACACACACACACACACACACACACACACACACACACACACACACACACACACACACACACACACACACACACAAACGGTTTGTTTTAGCAAGCACAGGACGGTGATTTCGTTTAGGTGAGGGCAGGACCTGGACCGAAAGGGACCAGCTTCTGTTTGGAATGGCAAGTAAACATCGACACTATTCCACGTCGTGGATTCACACAATGCAGGACTCACAGCCGGTTCCTGTGGCTTCCGGTAAGTTTATATTTTTCTATTTTTGTTTATTTATGTTTTGTTTACCTAACTGTTTACTCACCATATATATTCTTTTCTTTATTCATTTATTTATTCATTTATTTACTTATATATTTATTTATTTACATATTTATCTATTTATTTACTTATTACTCATTGACTGATTGATTGATTTCTTCATTTATCAATTTAGTTACCTATTCATTTATCAATTTATTTATATATATTCATTTATCTATTTATATATCTATTTATCTATTTATTTACTTATTACTCATTGATTGATTGGTTGATTGATTTCTTCATTTATAAATTTAATTATCTATTAATTTATTAATTTATTTATATATATTCATTCATTTATTCATTTGTTTATTTATCTATTTTCATTAGTCAATTCATCTATTCATTTATCTATTTATCAATTTACCTATTTATTTATTTATTCATTATCTATATGCGTACTGGTGGCATAATCATAAGCGTGCTGGTCTCGCATTGTCTTAGTTGTTGTTCGAGTCCCGTACTCCCCTCCGATTCCTAGAAACGACTGTTTGTTACCTTCCCCAACATCCAAGAAGCCCACAACGCAATGGGGACGGATTCAACCGCAGGTACGAGCATTCTGGCATGGGAAGGTTGAAGGTAACTGTGGCGATGTTACTGTGAGAGGAGAAAGAGTTTTGGTGAGTTCGTTTCCTTTATTGTAAGGTACGAGTGAAGTGGTTTTACATGCGGCGGGAGCCGATATATATATATATACCGCGTGGGTAGTCACCTGTGGTGCGTAATTACACAATTGCACTGGATTAGGTTAGGTCGTGTCAAGCAGGGTCACACTGTCAGAGAAGCGTATTGTACACAGCGCGATAACCACGTGGTATGGAACGCGCGTCATGTCGCCCACGACCTGACGCTAGTTCCACACCACGTGGATATCGTGGTGTGTACATAAACTTGGCCTGAGCTCCCCCTTTTCTCCTCCCCTCTCTGTGTAAACACTGGAAGTGATTATTAGTCAATCGCTGTAATTACCCATTTCATTCTTGACCCCTTTCCAGTTCCAGCCATTGAGACTGTGATGATCATTTCCTTGTTTCTGCTTCACTTACCGTCTCCGTGTAGTTGGCTGTATAATCAATTCTTTGGCTTCCTGTCATTTGAGGCTTTGGCTACCCTTTTAACATGATGTCTCCCTGTTTGCACACCCAAGAGAAAACCGCAATGGGATTTATTGACATTGTAGAACCAATCTCCGTATTGTCTATAAACTCTCTCTCTCTCTCTCTCTCTCTCTCTCTCTCTCTCTCTCTCTCTCTCTCTCTCTCTCTCTCTCTCTCTCTTTCTCTCCCTCTCTCTCTCTCTCTCTGTCTCTCTCTCTGTCTCTCTCTCTGTCTCTCTCTCTCTCTCACTCACACTTTATTCTCTTATTCCTTCCTGATACATTTCCTTCTATTTGTTGACGCCATAAGTTGCATTCTTTTTTTTTTGCTAATGGTTTTGATTTACCTTTCTTTAGACATTCCCCATCTCAGACCTATTCCTCTTTAATGGAGGTTTCCTCCTTGCAGTTTCTCAATTTTTTTTTTTTGTATCCATAACTTTCTGTAAGGATTACAAAGGCGGAGCTTCCCGACAGGAGACCTTTTGGTCCGTAACTAGGTCGGATTCGAAAAAATATAACATTGATAGATAAATAAATAAATCAAAATTATAATAATAGAGATAATAATAAATAAAATAAATAAATACATAGGTAGAGTTAAATAATAAACAAACAGGTAAATAGTAAATAATAATAAATTGACAGATAAATAATAATAAATGAAAATCAAGCAAATAATAATAAACAGACAAATAATAACAAACAAACAAATAATATGAAATAAATGGCAGGCATTACAGCATCTTGCTTAGGTGTTTATCTAAATGAATCTTAACTACATTGCACTGCCTCTGCAGGAAGTTTATTCCATTCATTAACTACACGGTTGGCGAAGTTGTTTCTACCCACTATCAAAGTAAATATATTTCCTGACACTTATTCTGTTCATCTATAAGGTATTTTGTAGTAGTAAACATGAGTTTAACCCTTCTGTACCCATTAATATATTCCCTTTCTGGCTGCAGCTTTACTATGCTGCGGCCATCCCCTTGCCCTGTGTTAGCCTGAGCGACGGAGCACAGGGCAAAGGCAGACTTCCTGTTCCCAAACTGAAGTACAGTTTGAATTTCTTCCTCACTTGAAATGCTGAGATAGCATATCTAGAAACATTTCAAGTGTAACTTCAATTCAGCAATAGGAAGTCTGCTCTTGCTGTGTGCTGCGTCGCCTGCGTCGCCTGTATCGCCTTTGTCGCCTGTGTGGCCTGCGTCGCATGTGTCCCCTGTGTGGCCAGCGTCGCATGTGACCCCTGTGTCGCCTGCGTCGCCTGTGTCGCCTGCGTCGCCTGTGTCGCCTGCGTCGCCTGTGTCGCCTGCGTCGCCTACATCGCCTGTGTCGCCTGTGTCACCTGCGTCACCTGCGTCGCCTGTGTCCCCTGCGTCGCCTGCGTCGCCTGTGTCCCCTGCGTCGCCTGCGTCGCCTGCTTCGCCTGTGTCGCCTGTGTCGCCTGTGTCGTCTGTGTCGCCTGCGTCGCCTGTGTCGCATGCGTCGCCTGTGTCGCATGCGTCCCCTGTGTCGCCTGCGTCGCCTGTGTCGCCTGCGTCGCCTGTGTCACCTGCGTCGCCTGTGTCACCTGCGTCCCCTGTGTCGCCTGCGTCGCCTGCGTTGCCTGTGTCGCCCGCGTCGCCTGTGTCGCCTGCGTCGCCTGTGTCGCCTGCGTCATCTGCGTCGCCTACGTCGCCTGTGTTGCCTGCGTCGCCTGTGTCGCCTGCGTCGCCTGTGTCCCCTGTGTCGCCTGTGTCGCCTGCATCGCCTGTGTCCCCCGTGTCGCCTGTGTCGCCTGCATCGTCTGCGTCGCCTGTGTCGCCTGTTTCGCTTGTGTCGCCTTTGTCGCCCGTGTCGCCAACGAAAGGGGGTTTCAGAATATGAGCTTCATTTTCTTCCGTCCAAAATTTATTTGATTTTTTTTTTCTTTGTATATTTTTCCAAAGGTTTCTCACGGTTAGTGGTCATTATTCAATTTTCTTTTCATACAAAGGACGTATCTTTAGAACTTTTCAACTCAGTTTTCAATTCCTTTTTTGGAGGTTTTGCAATCCAATCATTCTCCAACACATCCCAGTTGGCGTTTTACTTCTGTATTTCCTGCGAAGTCGTTTTCGTTTCATTTATCCCAATCACATATTTTTCCTCTGACGTTTTCTCCTCCATTTTCTGTAATGTCGTTTTTTCCAATCGGTATCCATAATCACGTTTTTTTTTCTTCATTTCTGTAATGTAGTTTTTGTTAACTCTCAAGAATCACATATTCTTTTACACTTTCCTGCTAGTTCTCTTATTCCACTTTCGTTATTTCATCCACAATCATAACTTCACGTCTTCTTCAGTCGACAGTCACACATTCTTTCCAATTTTCGATCATTTCGAATTTGAATTTATCATCTCTACCAACAACTGCATTTCCTTTACGAATTTCCGTTTTCTTCAAAAACTATTTGGGGTGAAGATTATATAAAACCTATGCTTATTCTGGATGCCACTAGCCAATTTTATTCAGCCAAAGAAAACCCTGAAGATATGAAAGGTTAAAAGTTTTGTTAAATTTTCTTTGTATACTTATTTCCTTTCTTTTTATATCCAACCATTTTCCTCAAATTCTCTCGCCTCTTTCTCTGCTACTGATACGTATCATTTCAAAACCTCCACGACATCTTTTGCCAATTCACTTCTCATCGTTCATTCCCAACCAGCGTCCTCTTTCTTCCTCTCTCTCTCTCTCTCTCCATCTCTTTTTTTTCACTCTTTCCAGCCAAAATGATGATTCGCCTTAAATCAGACCGATTTCAAGCTTCCGACTCAAAAATTAATTCTTCCCAGTTTTATGCCTCTCTGTTTGCGTGGTACGCCTTCAAGGACAATCCTTCCTCCTCCTTCTCCTTGTATCTTCATTGTCTCTTTTCGTTTTATTTTTTTCGCTTTATATCATTGCCCAGCTCCCCGTTTCTCAGCCACATCTATTCTTACTACATTCTATTTCATATTCTTGGACCTCTGGGTGTTGTTCCAACTCATATATAAAACATTCAGAAGATTTCATAAGATCAAAAGTCATCATTCACCAGGGCAGAGGAAATTACTAAGTCTTGACGTAGTATCTTTGTTCACCTGCATCAATGTAGCTGAGGTTTTGACTTTCCTGGAAACAAAATTACAACATTATCGGGACCAACTTCCAATCTCTGTTAGCAAAATCATAATATATATATATATATATATATATATATATATATATATATATATATATATATATATATATACATATACGTATATATATATATATATATATACGTATATATATATATATACATATATATACAATATATACATATACACATACATATATATGTATATATATAATATATACATATAAACATACATATATATATATGTATATATATAATCAACGAGTTTAATTTGTTCTTGTTAAACATACTTTAATAAATAGTAACATACGCGGTCACGTGCACGCTTGCACACAGACATACATTGAATTCCGGGATTATCCACTCAGGATAAAGAATATACGAGATTCAAAGTTTACATGAAGTTGATAAAAGAGTGAGACAAAGTAAAAGCAATCCTCAAGAGAAATGACCCAAAAGCCGGGGAGTAATCTGGGATATACAGAGGTCTGCGGAGCTTCTGCAAGGAAGTCAAATATGTACATACATACATACATACTGTACATACATACATACATACATATATACATACATACATACATGCATACATACATACACACATACATGCATACATACATGCATACATACATACACACATACATGCATACATACATACACGCATACATACACACATGTTTTTCCGCACATACACACATATACACACACACCACGACTGGAGCTCCCCTTCTACGGTACATACATACACACATACATACACACACACAACACGACCGGAGCTCCCCTTCCCGGAAGATACATACAGTATATACATATATACTTATTATATATATATATATATATATATATATATATATATACATATATATATAAACAAACACAAAATATATATATATATATATATATATATATATATATATATATATATACATATACATATACATATATAATTATTCCTCGTCTACTTCCTCAACCTTCAGTTTCATATATATATATATATATATATATATATATATATATATATATATATATATATATATATATATATATATATATATATATATATATACACACACACACATATATACACACACACACACACACATATATATATATATATATATATGTATGTATATATGTTTCAGATGTTGCCTTTAAGATCTGTGATTTATCTTTTATTTTGTTTTGTTTTTATTCAATTAGAAATTAATGTATTTTCTGTTTCTGATCACAGCGCCTTGAATTGTCATGGTCTCCTTGTTGAAACGTTAGATTGTCATGGTCTCCTTGTTGAAACGTTAGTAAATGAAGAGAGTCCTTGTCTGCGGTTTTGTTTTTATCGATGAAATAAATCAGTAATATAGAAATAAATAAATTATGAAATAAAAAGAAATCAAAGTATGAAAAATCTAACCCACCGAAAGCCTTACCTACTGAATTGGGAAACAATATTTAATTATAGTCAATTAAACTCTACTCATGCCGATGCCAGAAATAATTGTGTTTGACAGAAGCGCATCAACTCGTCAATTTTCGTTTTTTATTTATTTATTTTGAGTAGTGGTTGATCTCTTTCATACATTCATCAATTTAGCTGACGCCAAACCCTTTTATTTATTTGAAAAGGGACGTAATTCCCCTCTATAAAGGGTCATGAACTCAAAACCCATTCAGACGAATTCTTTCTGCAGTGACGTCATTTTCAGTTGTACGAAAAAAAAAAAAAAAAAAAATCACAGTCTTGCAGAGCCTAAGTTTCAACCCACACTGGACTTATCAAAGGACGGAGACAGACACAACTTTACCAATCTAGTAAACAACACATGATACAATAAACTTCCTGCTGAGATAATCACCAGAATGACCGGAGCAACTCCCGGTAATAGTCTCCTAGTGCTGTGGACCTCATTCTTCTCCATTTTCTCCCCGTCGACTTTTCCATCCCCCTATTCCCCACTCCCCTCACCTCTCCCCCCTACTCTCACTCCACTTCACCCCTCTTTTCTTCCTCCCCTTTCCTTTCTTCATTTCATCACTCATCTTTCCTTTTCTCTTCATCTTTCCCCTTCTCATGTCCCTTCTCTACTTTTCCCTAATTCCTTGACTCTCTGTTCTCATCTCAATCCCCTTCACCTTTTCCGTCTCACTCAACCTCTCCCCTTTATCTCCTTTCCTCTCCTTTCTTCTCTCTCTTCCCTCGTCCTCCCCCCTCCTCCCTTCCCCAGTTACCACCGTCATGCCTATCCCCATTTTCATTTCTATTGCCTCTCCTTCTCTCTTCCCTTTCCACTCCGTTCTCTTCTCTCCCCTCTCCCTATTCCCAGCTGTCCTCCACCCTCATTCCGACTTCCTTATTGTCGTCTCCCGTCGACGTTCTTCCCTCGCTCGCGCCAATCACAACAAAGACGTCCCACTCGTCTCCTCCGCTCTCTCAATAAGTGAGCGTCATTAACTCCACTAGCAGGAGAGAGGTCCCTCCCGGGGTTGTCGAAGATACACAGTGACGAGCTAAGGGACAACACAAGGGCATGGCCTCAGGGTCGGGGGGGAAGACACCTTCGGTGGAAGAGTGTCCCCTGAATTAGTGTTTTGATAATGCCATAAGGGAAGGTGGAATACAAGGAGGAACAGGAGGAGAAAGAACATAAGAGCATAAGAACATAAGAAGGTAAAGAAGGAAGAACACAAAGACACCCTCAGTGGAAGAATGTCCCCTGAATTAGTGTTTTGATAATGCCATAAGGGAAGGTGGAATACGAGGAGGAACAGGAGGAGAAAGAACATAAGAACATAAGAACATAAGAAGGTAAAGAAGGAAGAACACAAAGGAACACAAAGGAAGAACAATCAACAACAAGCCTACTAGCCCTAACGAGGCTGTGTTTACTAAACTAAGCTACAGTTAAGAAAACAGAGCAGAAGATGAACTAACACTACTGCTACCACTGCTAGAGGAGGAGGAGGAGGAGGCAGGAGTAGCAGGAGGAGAACAAGGCCGTGGGAGAGTATTGATAGAAAGAAGAGGACGATGAATCAAAGAAGGATGAGGACAAAGAAGAGGATGATGATGGGGACACGGAGGATGTAAGGAGTAGGATAGGAGATCGAGGAGTGTGAGTGGTTACTTCCAATACTTTAAGATCTCAGGGTAATTTTGATTGTGCGTGTATCCATGTGTGTGCATGTGTGTGTACGTGTGCGTGTAGATATATAGACAGGTAGATAGATAGATAAATAGATAGATAGTCAGAGAAGATAGATAGAGAGATAGATAGATAGATAGATAGATGAATAGTTAGATAGATAGGCAGATAGAGATAGAGAGAGATATATATAGAAAGAAATAGAGGTAGAGATAGATAGATAGGTAGATAGAGAGAGAGACAGAGAAAAAGAGGGAGGGAGTGAGGAAAAATGAGAGAGAGTGAGGGAGAATTAGAGAGAGTGGGGGAGAGAGGGATAATGAGAGAAAGAGATAGAGATAGAGAGAGAGAGAGAGAGAGAGAGAGAGAGAGAGAGAGAGAGAGAGAGAGAGAGAGAGAGAGAGAGAGAGGAAGAGAGAAGAGAGAGGAAGAGAGATAGATAGATAGATAGATAGATAGATAGATAAATAGATAGATAGATGGATAGAGAGAGAGAGAAAGAGATAGATAGATTGATAGATAGATAGAGAGAGAGAGAGAGAGAGAGAGAGAGAGAGAGAGAGAGAGAGAGAGAGAGAGAGAGAGAGGAGAAGAGAGAAAGAGAGGAAAGAAGGATAGATAGATAGATAGATAGATAGAGAGAGAGAGAGAGAGAGAGAGAGAGAGAGAGAGAGAGAGAGAGAGAGAGAGAATAAACAGACAGAATGGGTTGGGGAAAAATATGTATATAATTCCTTGTCTTACAATCCATTTATTAATCTTTACCTCTAATTTCCTTCTTTATTGCCCTTCTCCATTCACGATCGCGAGATAATGTCCAACAATTGAAAGCAACATCATGCTTATAAACAACTTTTAATAAGGAGGGGGGAATTCGCAGCCTAAGCTGACGTAAGTGACATTCGTTGTTATCTCTTCAAAGGCACGTTTCCGGTCGTTGCGAGGGAAATGACAACGGGTGACATGAACCACCCTTAGTCACAGCTGACAAGGTCACCCTGCCAACGATGTATGTACACACACACACGCGCGCGCGGATCACACACACACACACACACACACACACACACACACACACACACACACACACACACACACACACACACACACACACACACACACACACACACACACACACACAAATATATATATAAACAAGAATTTTCCAATACATATTTATATTGAGATAGAGTTGTCTGCCAATCTTTTTCTTTGGATTCGTTTTGCTATTTATCCAGGCCATTTCTTTTCCGTAGTGCCTCATGCGCAACCACTCGACAGCTCTCTACACTACATGAAATCGTCGCAAGAATCCAAAACAACGTCTTCAGTCGCCTGTGTCACAGGTCCGTTATTGTCGTTTTCTCACTAACAACAGCGTCGACAGGTCCGTTATTGTCGTTTTCTCACTAGCAACAGCGTCCTGGTAGTTTCAGGAACTAACATTTTTCCTCCTTCGACATCGAGAGTTCCTCATGGCCGTCTTAGAGTATAGTAACCTGGCGGATGCCTCAATTGAATCCTTGACCTCTTCTTTGTTTATTATTTAACTATACCTATGCATTTATTCATGTATTTTATTTGTTATTTACATTATCATAGTTTTTACTTATTATTTTATTATTAATATGATTTTTTTTTTGCATCCGACCTAGATATGGATCAAAAGGTCTCCTGTCGGCATGCTCCGCCTTTGTAATCCTTTGTAATCCTTTGAAGTGTGGCACTTTCACGTTTCTTCTTCCTATTCTTCTTCTTCCTCTTATTCTTCTTCTTTTCCTTCTTATTCTTCTACCTCTTGTTCTTCGACTTCATTTTCGACTTTCATTTTCTTCTGCTTCTTTTTCTTCTCATTTTACTTCTTTTACTTCTTCATCTTCTTTATTTTCTTCATCTTCTTCTTCTGTCTCTTCTTCCTCTTCCTCTTCTTCTTCCTCCTCTTCTTACTCTTCTTCTTCATTTCAATAAATTCCTTTCATGCCGGATGGTACTTTTGTCTCTTAACCTTGATTGCCTCCAGACTATTAAATTTATTTCTCTGCTACCAATAGTGTATACGCTGGTAGAGAAATCAAAATCGTGCTGGGCTCGCATTCCCTTAGATGTGTGTTCGAATCCCGCAATTTCCTCTGACTCCCAGCAGTGACAACCTTCCCCAAGCGCACCGGACAAAGGTTAAGGTTTTGGCTACAGCTAAGCGCCTCCTGGGGGAGGCTCATCACCACCGTCTACCCCATCCGGTGTCTATCACATAGTAAACCTTTCCGCGGAACATCGTAGTTCCAGATGCATTCTGGAACTCGCCAGGCTATTTCATTCATCTCTGTAACCTGTTCCTCTTGAAATGAACCTGGGCATGAAGAATGTTCCAGTCAATTGGTTACCGTAAAAGGCTCTCTCCCATCTCAACACTTAACGGAATAAAACCGTCATTTATCCTGAACAAAACCTTTCAAGATCGTCACAGGACCGAAGGAAAATAATCAATACAATTATTGTACAAAAACATAAAATAAAACAAAATCAAAAAGATACTTTGAAAAAAAGCCTTTCTAGACAGAACAAAATCCTTAAAGAATTCTTCAAAGAGTGTCATTGTATCGATGGTAGGTTTAGCTCTGGAAGTGTCTGATTCAGGCCAAGAACCCGCGAACTCACGATCTCACGAGCTCTCGATGACCTTTTTTGTCGTGACTTCAAGAACCACGATTTGACCTCGTTTCGCCCTCTCGTTCCCGCTCCAGGAGACGTTTGGGTCCCTCTCTCACTCCTCTGCGTGACTGCTCCTCCTCGAGAAGGTCTTGCTTTGACTCAGACTCATCTGAAGGCCGAGAGCCAGTGGCTGGGGATCCTATCTTTAGCTTCTTCCTTCTTGTTGTTCTTACAGGACTATCATAACGTCTCATAATCGCATCTTTACTTGTCTTACGTGACGGTGGCGCTTTTTCTTTGGATTCTGGCTGCAGCTACGCAGTTTTATTCAACTTCGTGACACAACCCTGGTAGCCAGCGGTGACGTACTTTGTAAACAATCAAAATGGCTGATGCCAGATGGCTCCATCCAGCTGAAGGGTAAAACTGATCCACCTGGCTATCCAACCCCTTACCCTTTCACCCTATCTCTCTCCACCCCTCCAATACACACACACACACACACACACACACACACACACACACACACATATATATATGCTGAGGCATTGTGACAGGTTGGTGAAGGTGGGCGAGGAAGACATAAGAAATAAACTTGAGAAATAAACTTGGACTCTGATTTATGTCTTCCTCACACACACCTTCACACAACATATATATATATATATATATATATATATATATATATATATATATATATGCACAAGTACCACAAATCACACGTGACTACACCGATATGCTAAATAGCACAGGGAAAAGAAAAATTCTTGGAATCCGAGCGCTTTCGTGATATTTTCACATCATCAAGGATTACAATAGATCCTTGATGTAAAAATATAACGAAATCGCTCGCATTCCAAGAATTTTTCTTTAACCTGTGGTGTTCAGCATATATATATATATATGTATATATATATATATATATATTATATATATAAATATATATATATATATATATATATATATATAAACATATATATCTGTATATATATGAGTGGAAGGGTGGTGAGGTAAACACCAGGAACCGTTGGAGTTTTATTGCTAACGTTTCGTCCTGTGGGAGTCCTTTAAGGACGAAACGTTAGTAATAAAAATCCAACCGTTCCTGGTGTTTACCTCACCACCCTTCCACTCATTCTGTCTTACGCACTTCAACATATATATATATACATATATATATATATATATATATATATATATATTATATATATATATATATATATATATAACAAATAAATAGAAGGCAACAAAAAGAATATACGCCAAGTGGAAGCGGGAGCAGAATGGCATTTATGATCAAATAATTTTGCATCTATTGGTACAAATCCCAATCAAATGCTCAATTTTGAACAGGGCAATAACCCGTGCAATAACACCTATATTAACACGATGTTGTGGAGGCACCGGCCCATAATAATAAAGTTATCAAAAATGAATTAAAAACAACATGGCTGTCCAGATAATGGTAGCTTCCAAATTAACCCCTTTCGAGATGAGTTTGCGTTTTGACTTTTATTCTCACGGCCGTCTGGGTATTTCATTCATCACTGTAGTGTCCTCTATTTATTTTTTATATATTTTCTCTTTTATGTTTTTATTATAATTATTATTATTATTGTTATTGTTATTATCATTACTATTATTGCTGTTGTTGTTATTACTACTATTATCATTATTATCATTACTATCATTATTACTATTATTATTATTATCATTATTATCATTATTGTTATATTGTTATATATATATATATCATCGTCATATATCATTGTCATATTGTCTTTATATATATATATATATATATATATATATATATATATATATATATATATATATATATATATATGTATATATGTGTGTGTGTGTGTGTGTATTTTTTTTAAAAGATCATAGCAGTAGAGAATAACTCAAGCATAGTCGAGGGAAAAATTTCTTCCTGATGTACCCGGTCACCAAAATGAATATATGAATAAAAAACAGATAGATAAACAAATGAATGAATGGATTAACAAAAAATAAGTAAAAAAATATAATAAATGAGCACTTAAATGAATGAACAACAAAACATAAGAGAATAATAAGATAGATGATAAATGTATTAATAAATAGATATTTAGATAAAAGAATGAATAATGAAAACAGATAAATTGCTAAACATGTATATATATATATATATATATATATATATATATATATATATATATATATATATATGTATATACACTATATAT
>NC_134783.1:56377606-56380106 GCF_046742065.1 Oratosquilla oratoria
TGCATCACCCTTGTTAAAGCCTTTGATCCACTTGAACACCTCTATTAGATCATCCCGCACTCTGCGTCTTTCCAGAGGGTGTAAAGGTGCCTAACCCTCTCTTCGTAAGACAAATTTCTGAGTCGTCCAGGTATCATTTTGGTCATTCTTCTCTTGTTGTTGAAGCTACGACCTCCACGCTACTTATATATCTCGAAATGAGTGAGGAAATAACACTAGGACAGGACATGCCATGGGGTGCCATCTAAAGTCTTTCTTGATGCAGCAATGAAATTAATTGAAGAGGGTGCAATGTTAAAAATCCCTCGATTTTGTTCTACATTGTTTGAACTCAATATAATTCCTGCATCTAGACATTGTCTCCTTATCTTGTCGGTTTCACATAAATTTTTCCTTTTATTAATTGTTCAGTCATTCATTCATTTGTTTATCGTCTCGTCAATTTATTTATTCATTTATTTATTGAATATCTCCTTATTACTTATCTATTTATCTATTCATCTACTTATTCTTTCATTTATCTTGTTGATTCTTTTGTAGATATTTAGATTGCTTACTTTCTGTCCTGTTGACTTGAATACGCATAATTGATTCAATTTTCTTGTTGTCTGAAATTGGGCTGCGACCTTCGATACTTCCTTCATACCAGACGTCTTCCACTGACATCCGGAGACCCAATATATCTTTTTAAGAAAATCACTGAAGAGTGTCACCATATTAGATGATTTTTTTTTTTTTTTATCTTCGGGCTATCGACCCATAACGGGGTCATTAAGCCTGGTGTGAACCTGCGAGCCGGTTTAATGCATTATTACAATTTCCACACCAGTCCTGTTGTGCGCAAATAAAACACAACTTTGTCAATAAAGAAACCGTCATTGGCCAAAAGATTAGTCACGTTTAGATGAATGATGTTGTGACTGCAGTGATGATGTATAAGCGCCTGGCGCTGTGTGTTGTATTGAAGGTACTGTAATGACGCGATTGTATACACACCCCCTTGAGCCGTAAGGCGTGTATATAAACTCTGTATGTATCTAGTATGCTCATTCCTTTGAGAAAGTCGATAGACGAAACGTCAGGAATAAAAGCTTCACCTCCAGTCCATGTTTCCTTTACCGTGTCTATACAACTTGTTCACATGGATTTTCAATGACGCGATTGTTCCAATCACTCTATACACTGCATGGATCCCTATTCGGGTCTAACGTGTACCGACAACCCAAGCACGGAAGGCAAAGGTGACGTTTTAGAGAACACTTAATCACCTCTCGGAATAAAGTCCTGTATTCTTTACTTTCGACCCTTCGTTATTTCTTTTCTTTAACTTACATGACGTTGACATCGTATTTGTCCCCATATGTCTTTTTAACCTTGTCCTTATAATTAATTCTCTTCTTATCTTTCCTTGATCTGACAGAAACACATCTTTTCGTTCTTATCCCTTTCCATACGTATGGGATACTATGAAAAAATCGCCTGACGGCATCAGAAATAAAAATATAATTGTCACCTGATTAATCTTTGTTTTCCTTTCCAAACAAGTCCTGTTTTCTCTCCTCCTCCTATATTTCTTCCTCCTCACGCCTTTTCCTACTCCTCCTCCTTCTCCTCCTCAACTTCTTCCTCTTCCTCACCTCTTCCTTCTTCGCCTCCTCCTCCTTCTCCTTCTCCTCCTCAACTTATTCCTCTTCCTCACCTCTTCCTTCTTCGCCTCCTCCTCCTCCTCCTTCACCTCCTCAACTTCTCCCTCTTCCTCACCCTCTTCCTTCTTCGCCTCCTACTCCTCCTCCTTATTCTCCTTCTTTCTCTCTCTTCCTTCTTCCTCCTCTTTCAACTCCTTCTCCCCTCTCCCTCTCCCTCCACTTCATACTCCTCCTCTTCCTTCTAATTTTAGCCTTAATCGTCTTCAATGTCCTCCTCGTCCTCCTCGTCCTCCTTCTCCTCTTCCCCTCCTCATCCTACAACACCCTTATTCACATATTCGTCATATCCTCTTCTTCCTCAATCTACTTCTTATCCAGCTCCTCTTTTTTTCTTCCTCCTCCTCCTCCTCTTCCCCATCACCCCCTCCCAACCACCACCTCCCCCATTTTCTCCTCCTCTCCCTGTGGTTAGCCCATTTCCTATCACCGTGTTGTCGTTTACTTCATTTACCTCGAACAGGCCGCTCCATTGTCGACACTCGCCTTCCATCTCAACTTTCTATCTCCTCTCTTTCCCTTTACTCCTCACCCTCCGCCACTCCCTTGTCCTTTTCTTTCTTTATTGTTTCTCTACTCTCCTCCTCCCCGCCTCCTCATCGTCCTCCTCCTTGCTCTTCATGCTCTACCTCTTCCTGCTCCTGTTCCTTATCGTTTTCTTCTTCCTTAAACACATAGTTGCAGACAGACACACACGCATTACTATGGAGTTAGATGTCCTATGGGCTTTTACGTCATTTTTATGTTCATTTATCCTTTTATTAAGTCCGCGACCAGATTCACCATAGTAATGCATG
>NC_134783.1:56382606-56392606 GCF_046742065.1 Oratosquilla oratoria
TATATATATATACATATATATATATATATATATATACGTGTGTGTGTGTGTGTGTGTGTGTGTGTGTGTGTGTGTGTGTGTGTATGTATATAATCATACCTCATATACTATTCTCACTTCACTCATTCTTTCCAAGTGTCAAAACCATCCTAATACTCTTTCTTCAATCGTATTTGTCTTCTCATTTTCCGTTCCCGCTCTCCTCCTCACCTCCTCATTTCTCATTCTATCCAACCTAGCAACCTCTAAGATACTTCTCAGACATTTCATCTCAAACACATCCAAAATTTTCCCACCTCCGTCATGATAGTGTAGTCGCTAGTATGTGTACGTGGGAAAGTGCACATACTAGCGACTACACTATCATGGCGGAGGTGGGTTGAACGCAATATTTCTTGTATGTGTATGTCACTCGAGCATACAAATATAAGTTGTACCCAACTTATATCTTTCTTGATAGCGTATTGGGCTAAGTCACTGCCGCTTTGTCGCGGGTGAGCTGAGTTCGAGTCCTCGGTTCGACCACGTTTCAATTTCCAACGTATGCCTCCTTCGAGCTACTCTCAGTCTCGACTGTGATGGCATGGAATTAAAAGAGATTTGTGGTTGAAAAGATATATATATATATATATATATATATATATATATATATATATATATAGATATATATATATGCTAATAAGAACACGAGTACGTCTGTTCACTTATGCAAAGTAGACCACTTGGAAAAAAGAAACATAAAACATAAGTAGTAGGAAACACAGGAGTCTTAGTCTGAGTTTATTCCTGATTAGTTTAGCAAGTATTGTTTCTGAAATCATCTTCCACACTGTCCCTGTCCCGTGTGAAATCAGCTGCCCATTTTTAACCATCCTGAACGAAGAAGTATTGTCTTCTAGAGTAGCCACCAAGTCCTTGTGAATTTCTTTTGGAGTTCAGCCCTTGATGTCGAGGTATTGAATGACCGCCCAATGACTAAATTGGTCTATTTTCTCTACAATACCTCACTGTCCCAAATCAATTTGTGATATATATATATATATATATATATATATATATATATATACATATATATATGCGTGTGTATATAATATATCTATCTATCTAAATATATGTATATATATAATATATATATAATATATATAACATATATATATATATATATATATATATATATAAATATATATATATGCTGGTACATTGTGACAAGTTGATGAAGGTGGAAAAAGAAGTCACGGGTCTAGTTCCGAGTTCCTGAGTTTATTCCTGACCGGTTTCGCTCTATGTTTCTTCAGAGGAAGCATTCCTCTGAAGAAGCATAGAGCGAAACCGGTCAGGAATAAACTCAGGAACTCGGAACTAGACCCGTGACTTCTTTTTCCACCTTCATCATATATATATATATATATATATATGATATATATATATATATATATATATATTATATATATATATCATACATACAGTATATGTATTCATATATGTATATATAAATATATGTATTTATATATATATATATGCATATATATACGGGCTTTGAAAAAAAAAATCTGAAGAAATGATAATGAGGGTCACGTGGAGGCTAGAGACATCGTATATGGGCTCAAAGTAGTAACCAACACTGCAGAAAAAGGTATACGATTGATAGAAGAATATAACAATATATAAAATATATAAGAATATAACAACATATAAGAATACAACAATATATAAGAACAACAATATATACATATATACAACATATACAATATATACAATATATACAACAATATATAAGAATATAACCAATGAAGAAGAGCAGAAGTAAGATAGTCCAATGTAGTTCAGTTCGAAGCTTTAAGAATCATTTAGATAAACACCTAAGTAAGATGCTGTAATGATTATAATTTATCTTATATTATTTTTGTTTTGTTATCATTTGTCTGTCTGATTTTCATTTATCATTAGTTATAAGTCAATTTATTATTTACTATTTACCTGTTTATTATTTTAACTATACCTATGCATTTATTTATGTATTTTATTTATTATTTACATTATTATAATTTTTATTTATTATTTTATTATTGATATGATTTTTTTTTTTTTTTTTTTTTTTTGCATCCGACCTAGATATGGATCAAAAGGTCTCCTGTCGGCATGCTCCGCCTTTGTAATCCTTTGTAATACCTTTTACAAGTTATGAAAAGTTTCGGGTCGTAACTCGCATATAAAGACAAGAAAACAACACTCTTGCTTCACATGACAAAAAGTTAGACTCAAGCAAGTGGTTATGATATACTTACTGGGGAAACTTACACCTTCAGTGCAAAAAGTACATAGTTAATAGAAATACATAGATTATATATACATGAAAAAGGAGCAAGGATAGTTTACATAAGGGTAGAGGACATTTACCCCCCTGGAAGGCGGGCTGTCAGGTCGCAAGGGTCAATGCGTCCGCTAATGAGGGTGGGGCGACATTAGGTCACAGCCGCAGGGTTACATTTTACCTGTTATTATTTTGCTTATTTCTTGACAAAATAATAATAGGTAAAATGTAACCCTGCGACTGTGGCTTAATGTCGCCCCACCCTCATTAGCGGACGCATTGACCCTTGCGACCTGACAGCCCGCCTTACAGGGGGCAAATGTCCTCTACCCTTATGTAAACTGTCCTTATTCCTTTTTCATGTATATATAATTAATCTATGTATTTCTATTAACTATGTACTTTTTGCACTGAAGATGTAATATACGAAAGCGCTCTGCTTCGTTAGTCTCTTTTTCCAAATGGTCTACTTTGCATACATATATATATATATATATATATATATATATATATACATTATATTATACATATATATATATACATATATATATATAAATAAATATATATATATATATATATATATATATATATATATATATATATATATATATATATGTAGAGAGAGAGATAGATATATAGATATAGATAATAGAGAGAGAGAGAGAGAGAGAGAGAGAGAGAGAGAGAGAGAGAGAGAGAGAGAGAGAGAGAGAGAGCAAGAGAGATAGAGAACGTGTGTTGATATGTCACTCCAATGCAGGGAATGTCTACAGGTCATAGGTAAAAGCGAAGTGGCTTGTAAGGGACACAAAAACAGAAGGAGTATGGTGGTGACATTGGCTCTGACATATAAAAAGATAGAGAGGAACCCTGGATAAAAGAGATAAGAAAGAGCAACAACTCAGACAGAAAGGTATAGAAAAAGAGGGAACGAAAAAAATAAAGAGGGAAAAGAGAGTAATCGGAGAGAGCTGGGGAAATTGCAAAAATAGACAGAAGGAAGAAGAGAAAGACATATGAATGGATTGGTGTATAGAGTGGAAAGGAAAAGAGAGGGAGAGAGAATATTTCTGTCCAATAGATCTGTGTTTCTTGTCTGTGCTTATTGAAGAAACTTCCATTACCTTGGGAGGTTTAGAAATAAAATGGGACACAGGTCTGTGGGAAGCTCGTATGTTAATTAGTATCGAACAAAGATGGGAGAAATAAAAAAAGGAGAAGAAGAAAGTCGGGAGGAAGAGGAATATAAGTAATATAAATAATCAGGTGAAATAGCGGCTAAGGTGAAGGTTAATGAAGAGGAAGAGAGTATGAGGAAGAGAAACTTGCTTTTTATCAGTAGTAACCTGCACTTTTGTCTTTAGGGACAATACCACACCGAAGATTCAAAGTCATGGAAGAGGTAGATATAGTAAAGTAACAGAAGGGAGAGATAGTGAAAATTAAGGTTATTATTTTTTCTCACTGAAGGTTAGTTTCCAATCAGAGAAAAAAAAATATGCTGCATGAGTTTGATGTGCTGGAAGGTCACCAAAAGCCCTGATATACTAAATACACACACGGAAAAAACTTTTTCCTTTTGTAAGAAAGTTGGCCGAGTTAATACATACACCCACTCTACATCCGTCCCAATCCCGTGAAAATACCCATCAATTGTCCTCATGGACAGGCTCATGGATGAAAGTTCTTCACTGCCCTCGGCACAGTGCCCAGGTCAGCAGTGGAAATACAAGAAAAAGCCATTCCACAATAGGGCTACTTAGATGGAGCAAGTTTCAACTTAGTAACCATGTAGTAAGTGCTGAAACTATCAGTTGTTTTAAGAAACGATTAGACAACTTTATGGATGGGGATGACAGGTAGTGATGGATACGGAGCTGCCTAGTGTAGGCCTTATGGTCTCTTGCAGTCTCCTTCATTCTTATGTTATGTTCTTATGTACTCCCACCTTTTTTTGTACGGTGAACCCCCTTCCTTATTTATTTGGGGAAAATATGGAGAAGAAAAGAAACATCACCTTCAGGCTGACATTTTCTCATCCATTTACAAGTACTCACCATTTATTTTTATCCTTTACACTTTCTCTTCATTGCTCGACAGACAGTCATCTTACAAAGGCGCCTTCCGCTCCATCCATCCACGTCATTCTTGATCTTTACCTCAAGGTCCACGCTTTTCTGTAATCTATCTTCATTCTTTTTCTCTATATGCCCAAACCGTCTCAGAAGTCTTTGATCAACCCAATCTGCCAGATCTCCACCCCCCACTTTTTATCTCATCTCCACATTTCTCAGGCTGAAAATCCATGAGAACAAATTGCATAAACACGGCAAAGGAAACATCGACTGGAAGTGAAGCGTTTGTTCCTGACGTTTCGTCTATTGGCTTCCTCAAAGGAATCGACGAAACGTCAGGAATAAACGCTTCACTTCCAGTCCATGTTTCCTTTGCCGTGTTTATGCAATTTATCAGGCTATTCGTCCAGTGACCCCACTTTGCTTCTTAAACACATCATCTCAAAAACACCCAAGGCTTTTACTTTCTGCCTTCTTCAGATTCCAAGTATTTGACTCGTACATTACCGTGGCCACAACCACTCCTTTGTAGAGTGTTGTCCTTACGCTCTCTCCAGATACCCATTTCTCATTAAAAGTTTTCATCACTCCCAGGCATTTACTTGTTTCGCATACACCTTCACTTACACCTTCACTCCTTTCCGTACTACTCATGGCCCAAAATATATAGTTCTTAAATATTTCCAGCTTCTCGTACTTTAAGCACATTTTCAACCAGTCACCACAATCACCCCATGTACATCTGATTACCTTACCTTTGCACGCATTTACTTTCAGATTTTTCCTCTCATGGGCTCTCCCAAGCTCTTCCATAATTTACTTCATTCCATCCTCTAGCTCATGTACAAATGCAGTGTCATCCACAAACAACAACTGGCTCACCTCCCAGTTCCCTCCATTCTCACTCACCAACTCTAGACATCTGCCTAGAGTCCTTGCATTTATCTCTCTCACCGCCCTATCCTTTATACATTGAACAACCATGGTGATATTACACAGCCCTGGTGCAGTCCCGCCTTCAGCAAAAACCTTTCAATCTCTCTCTTCTCAATCCTCAGATAAGTTCTATTTACGTAAACTTCTGACCGCCCTCAATAGACTTTCTTCTATCCCATACATCCTCAACTAATTACATAATGACACTATGTTAACCCTGTTATGCGCCTTCTTCAAATCCATGGAAACACCATTTACCAAAGACTTCTCGCATATCTGTCTTATTATGAAAATTTGATCTTAGCACCCTCTCCTTTCCTAAGCCCAAACTCACACCGCTCGTCCTTTACTTCCTCTTTTCTCCTTCTAATCCTCTTAATAAACACCCATACACCTTACCGACTATACCGAACAGACTGATCCCTCTAAATCAGCGGTTCTTAACCTTTTTCAGTGCCCGTACCCCTTGATATCTCAGAAAATTTCCTCGTACCCCCATCCAATACAAATACAATGCAAACATATGAAAAGGATTAGTGATACAAACCTTGCTTTGCTTTCTCATAGTAAATATACAGTACCGTTGCACTGGTTATCATGTCTCGTACCCCCAGGTTTAAGGTTTTGTACCCCTTGGGGGTACAGGTACCCCAGGTTAAGAACCACTGCTCTAAAGCTACTATAAGCATGGTTGTTCCCTTCTCCTTCAATCCACTGGTACACTTCTTTTCATTAGGCATACCAGCGTCTTCGTAAGAAACTTCTAATAACAACAATCTAACCCAGGTGCCTTACCAGCTTTTATCACTTTCTATGCTATCTGTATCTCTTCTTTTCCTATATTCCCATAAATATCCTCTGCCATCACAATAATTTTCTTGTCATCTTCCACTACCACAGTCGAAGCTTTCCTATCTTCCTCTACACTCCACAAATCCCCGAAATACTTTGCCTAATTTTCACTTATCGCCCGGACCTTTACCTTTCCTCTATCCAACTTGCATCGCCTCACTTTTTTCACTTCAATCCAAAACTATATCTTTATTCTTTTCAAATTTCTCTGTCACCTACACCAACTTACATTCGTTCTCCTCTTCACTTCCCTTATCTTATATTTTACTTTCACCTTCTTTAGACTGTAGCTCTCATATACTTCCCATTTCTACTTTGCAAACATTATTCATACTATCGCTTCTTTTCCCCCGTTACTGCCCTTATCTCTTCATGCCACCAGTTGCTGTCTTTACTTTTGTCCTTTAACATCCTGTTCATTCAGTCTTTGTGCACTTTAATACTTCTCCCTTGAAACGTACTCATCTCTGCTCTACTTCTGTTTCTCCTTCATTCTTCATTACTTTGCATACTCCTCTTAATTTTGCAAGGCATTCTTTATTGTAATAAGATTAAAATGATTGAAATGGGCTGGGCATGTTACAAGGATGCAAGAAGATATATGGCCAAAGAAAGTGTTCAATAGTGGAGTGCATGGAAGACGACCACATGGACGACCTAGAAAAGACTGGAGGAGATGCGTTGAAGAAGATGTGCAGATATGCAGAACAGAACCAAGAGAATGGAAGGAGGAGGTGGCACAGGACAAAAAGACATGGCGAGACGATTTAAAAGCGTTAATTGATCACCAAGTGTCCCGAAGACCAGCGGAGTTATGATAATAGTATTCTTTATTTTTCTCTTTTTCATCTAATTATCTTACCCTCAGCGTCTCTCTGCCCCCCTTAATTTTTTTCCTTCTTCACTAATTTTTTTTTCTCAAGTTCTCTACTGCCAAGTGACGGTCTGACAATCCACTGCCCTCTTCTTTGAATAAATTTACATCCAAAACTATTTCAGTCTTCCTTTTGGACACCACTTTATAATCCATTAGCGCCCTATCAAATACCCTCCCTGTCATCACCCTGGTTCACATATACTTATGCTTGTGTTTCTTCTTTACTAATTTTAGTATTATGGTTTTCCTTTCTAGCATTAAGATCCCACATTACCACTACATTTACATTCATACCAGTGGAGTAATAGAGTATTCTTTATTTTTCTCCTTTTCATCTAATCATCCTGCCCTCAGTGTCTCTGTGCCCCTCTTAATTTTTTTTCCTTCTTCACTAAATTTTTATTCTCAAGTTCTCCACTGCCAAGTGATGGTCTCACAATCCACTGCCCTCTTCTTTGAATAAATTTACGTCCAAAACTATTTCAGTCTTCCTTTTGAACACCACTTTATAATCCATTAGCGCCCTATCAAATACCCTCCCTGTCATCACCCTGGTTCACATATACTTATGCTTGTGTTTCTTCTTAATTATTAATTCTAGTATTATGATTTTCTTCTATAGCATTAAGATCCCACATTACCACTACATTTAAATTCATACCGAAACTTCTAAGCACTCATTTGAATTTCTCCAAAATGCTTCCTTTTCCTCATCACTTTTCTCATTACCAGGGCCATATACACTCACAAAATCCATATCTCTTATCCCAATTTCCCTTCGACCACATTATTCTCGATGACATTTCTCCCCGCTTTACCATACACTTACCTATCTCATCACTTCCCAACAGTGTCACTCCTTCCCTCCCTTGCACTTTTGTGACTAATGACACTATCCACCACATTCCCAAACTCCGACACGCCCTTCTCTTTCAATTAATTTCACTTAGCGCTAACACATCCACCTTTCTTTTCATCAACGTACAACCAATCTCTTCTCTTTGGCTCTCGTCCATACCATATCCACGGGTACTGAATTACCTAGTTTGACTAATGACACTATCCACCACACTCCCAAACTCCGACTCGCCCTTCCCGTTCAATAAATTTCACTCAGCGCTAACACATCCACCTTTCTTTTCATCAACGAACTACCAATCTTTTCTTTTCTGCCCTCGTTCGTACCATATGCACGGGTACTGAATTACCTAGTTTGACTAATGACACTATCCACCACACTCCCAAACTCCAACTCGCCCTTCTCGTTCAATAAATTTCACTCAGCGCTAACACATCCACCTTTAAATCAACGTACTACCAATCTCTTCTTTTTCTGCCCTCATCCGTATCATATCCACGCGTACTGAATTACCTAGTTACTAGTGTCCTGGTTCGAGTTCTTTTCCCCGTCCCTTTTATGACTTGAGTTTTCGAAGGCGAAAAATACATATCGAGGGATCTCTATTCCCCTGACTACGTTTCATATAATTGCATTCAACGAGACGCACGGGAACATCCCTAAAATGCTGAATGTATAAAATTTATACAGCCGATACCCTGAACGGGTAGGAGGATTAGAAAAAAACGGATGCAGAGAGAAGGAAAAGGGAAAATAGGAAAAGTAGGAGAAGAAGAATGAAGAGGCAGGGAGGAGGAAGTTAGTGTGGAGGAAGAGGAGGATAAAGAGTGGAAGTAAAAGTAAATAGGGAAATAAATGGATGAGGAGAAGAAAGACGTTGGGGAAGCGAAGAGGAAGAAGAAGAAAATCGGGGAAAGAAGGCAGAAAGAAGAGGAGGAAGACAAAAAAAATGAAGAAAGAGAACAAAGGGGAGAGGGAAAACATAGAATGTTGGGGAAGGGATGGAGGGAAAAAGGAGAGAAGGAGAAGAGGAAGAAAGCAAAAAATGAAGAAAGGGGACAAAGGGGAAAGGGAAAACATAAAATGTTGGAGAGGGGATGGAGGGGAAAAGGAGAGAAGGAGGAGAAGAGGAAGAAAGCACAAAATGAAGAAAGAGGACAAAGGGGAGAGGAAAAACATAGAATGTCGGGGAAAGGATGGAGGGGAAAAGGAGAGGAGGAGGAGGAGGAGGAGGCAGAGTAAAAGAGAAGAGAAAGCAGAGAGAAAGGAGAGAGCGCGCAGGAGGTAATAACCAGAGGGAGGGCAAGAAGCCGTAAAGGGGCGTAAAAAAGCCTCCTGAGGCCAGTGACGGTGGTGATGGTGGTGGTGGTGGAGGAGGAGGAGGAGGAAGAGGAGGAGGAGGAGTAGGAGGAAAAGGAGGAAGAGTTGGAGTAGAAGGAGAGGAGGAGGAGGAGAAGGAGGAAGAGTTGGAGTAGAAGGAGAGGAGGAAGAGGAGGAGGGGAAGGAGGAGGAAGAGGAGGAGAAGGAGAGGAGGAGGAGGAAAGGAGGAGGAGGAAGAGGAAGAGGAAGAGGAGGAGGAGGAAGAGTTGGAGTAGAAGGAGTGGAGGAGGAGGAAGAGGAGGAGGAAGAGGAGAAGGAGAGGAGGAAGAAGAGTTGTAGTAGAAGGAGAGGAGGAGAATGAGGCGGCGTAGGAGTAGGAGGAGTAGGAGTAGGAGTAGGAGTAGGAGCAGGAATAGGTGCTGGAGGTGGAGTGGGTGAAGGAAGAAAAAGGAGTAGAATGAGGAAGAGAAGAAGCATGAGAAGAGGGAGGAGGAGGAGGAGGAGGAAAAGAAGGAAGAACTTGGGTCACGGGGATCAAAGGAGAAATAAAAGAAAGCCAAGATAAGAGAAAATATATCAGAGGATTATATAAATGAGAATTAGAAGAAAGAGATAAGGAGAGTGAAGAGGAGAAGGAGGATGAGAAGGGAAGGAGAAAAGATTGAGAGACGAGAGAGAAGAGGGAGGAAGGAGAGGAACTGTGAAAGCGCGTAAAAGTGAAAAGAGAAAACAAGAGAAAAAGTAAAGGTGAGAGTAGGTTTGGAAGTGGA
>NC_134783.1:56407606-56430106 GCF_046742065.1 Oratosquilla oratoria
CACACAATTTTTTTTTCAATCTGGCTATAAATTGACATACATAGACACACACACATACAAAAAATATACAAATATACACACTACACTTTCACACACAAACATACACGCAAACATTTCCTTACAATAATTCTTTGCACCTCCCGGGTTTTCTTAAACCTCTTCTTCTATCATGACATCGTTCCTCTCTTCTGCCTCTTCTTTACGTAGTCACTTTCTCTATGTTATTCACGTAAGTACTGCATTTCCTACACTGTCCTTTTAGTTTCTGCTTTTATTCGAAAAAAAAAAAATTCCCTGCTCTTCCTTCGACGTAAACACAAACAAAACAAACGCAATTGATTTTAATTGGCTCTTACATTTTTTTTCTCCTCCTCTCGGTCTTTCTTCTTAGCTGTTTTTTGCATTTAACAACTTCCTTCTCCTTCTCTGCTCCTCAATTTTTCTTCCCTTCTTCCTTCCTTCCCTCCTTCCTTTCATCCGCCTTTCTATTCCACCCTCCCAAGAATCAATTAGTCGGCATTTTTCCTTTCCCTTCTTCCTTGAATTCCTCGTCATGACGACGTTCTTCACAATTTTGATCTGGCTATTACTAAACGAGTTTATTCATGCCAACACAAGAATTATTTGTCCATCAAGTGGGTGTGTTTTGACTCGTCCACCCCATTTATAAGGAAGAAAGAGCCTTTCATATATATATATATATATATATATATATATATATATATATATATATATATATATATATATATATATATATGTATATATATATATATGCATAGAAGAAATGGTAGTGAGTGGTGGGATGATGAAGCAAATAAGGTAGTAGAAGAAAAGTAGCGAGTATTCAGGGACTGGCTACGAAGTAGGATGAGAGAAAATAATGATAAATATAGAGAAAAAAGAAGAGAAACAAAACAAATGATATAGGAGGCAAAAAGGAGAACAGATCTAGAATGGGGGAGGAGTATGACGGAAACATTTGAAAGGAATAAGAAATTGTTTTGGAAGGAAATCAAGATAGGAAGAGGAGGTGAGTCAAGTAGAGAAGAAAAGTTAAAAGGCACGGATGGAAAGATCTTGACGGAAGAGGAGGCGGTAAGGGGAAGATGTACGGAATCTTTTAGGGAGCTGTTGAATGTGGACGAGGATAGGGAAGTACTGGTGGTAATAGTAAGAGGCGCTAAGAAAATGACGGTGATGGAGGAAGAAACTGGCGGAGAAATAGGGGAAGATAAAGTCCAAAGCTTTGAAAATGATGGGAACAGATAAGATTCCTGGATTAGATGGGTATTATGCGTAGTGTCTGAAGAAGGGAGGTAGAGTAATAGTTGACTGGCTAGTGAGGTTGTTTAATGTGTGTCTAAGGGAAGATAGAGTGCTTGAGGACTGAAGGAATTTATATCAAGTGTAAGCCAGTGTGCGAAAATGATAAATTAAGAGTAGTCATATTGTACAACAGCCCTCGTTCTAGTTCCTTGGTAATGAAGAAGAATCTGTCAGACAACTGTGGGATTTTGTCAAAATATAATGTTATTTATGAATAATGTGATACCTTTGGGGACTGCACGCCCCTTAATCTAAATATATTGGCCATACGAAATGTCACCTGAGCAGGCGATTGTCTCTGCATTCACAACAAGGAAAAATCAAACAGCATCATTTGCAGTATCACCAGGCTGATATAGACAGAGAGATTATCGTCAGCAACACAAGGATAGTTACACATTGTAATAAAATTATGGATTTAAAAATGTTGGAAGCTGTCTATATAAAGAAACGAGCCCCTATCGTTGATAAATAATATAATATACAGTACAACTCGTTCACCAGACAACGTGGCAAAGGTATCCGCAACTCAGCCTCCTCTGCCTTCCTCTATCCCTCGCCTTCCTCCTCCCCCTCTCTCTCTCAGCGTGGGGTCCCAGCTTTGAGACGCTCATTGAGATTCAGGTCTCCTTGTTCCCTGACTACCAATATTTAAACCAATGTTTCCTGTGTAGAATTGTCAATTATGCATTATGTAACTATGTAACACTCGTATTTGCTTATCCTATTCTGAAGGTGACTCCGTATAATCGAAACGTTAATTAAAAATGGAAGACTTTGGACAACTTGTTATTGCCCATCCTCCAGAGGCAAGGTATACTGTCAGAAAACTTAAGAACATTAGTAATAAGATTAATAATTGTCAGAATACTGGTGTGTTCAGCTCAGCTTTATAAGTTAGAACCTAAGCCCTCCAAACACACACACACACACACACACACACACACACACACACACACACACACACACACACACACACACACACACACACACACACACATATTATATATATATATATATATATATATACATAAACATATATATATATATATATGTATATACATATACACATATCTATATATATATATATACATATATATACATATATATATATACATATATATATATGTATATATATACATATACATATATCTATATATATAACATATATATATATATATATATATATATATATATATAATCACATATATATATGTATATATATACATATATATATATGTATATATATACATATATATATATATATAAATTCATATATATATATATGAATATATATATACATATGAATATATATATATATACATATATATACATATATATACATATGTATATATATATACATATATATACATATATATATACGTATATATATATACATATATATACATATCTACATATATATATACATATGTATATATATATAGATATGTATATATATACATGTATATATATATATATATATATATATATATACATATATATATATACATATCTACATATATATGCATATCATATATATATATATATATATACATATACATATATATACATATATACATACTCCAAAGCTACAAAAGACTCAACAAAAAAGAAAACCTATGCAGATTGCAATTAGGTGGGACGAATTAGAGAGGGTAAAACTTAACAACCTTATCAAGAAAAGTTTTGCCCACCTTTCTCCGCTGTCATCCGCCTCTGCCCCTTTCTTCACTTTTCTTACTTTCTCCCCTTATTTTCACTTTTTTATTTTGTCTTTGTTTCACATGTTTTAGTCGGTAGGCCCTGTTGCCTCCAATAATTCTATTTTGTCAAGTTTTAGACTGTTAGTTATAATTTTCAGAACTGAAAATTTCCCGAATAGAATGTATACATTGTGTTACTTCTCCCAGAAAAAGTTGTTGTTTTACAATCCTCAATGTCAAATCATCAATACAATCAGTTTCTATCCTAGTCCTTTTTTAAATCATCTACATGTCTAACTGATAATTTCCTAGTTTCTAAGTGCAAGATCCTGTATCTACTTCCACCTGCAAAATCAATTCTTCTATATGGACCGGAACATCTTGGTGAAAGTTTATTACCGATTGTATGCATTTTGGCCATGATCTAATCTCATATTGTAATTCTATTTTGTGTGCTATTTTTTGTAGTTGCTTCTTCATCTCTTGTGTATAATCTTTCATGTGTTTCCTAACTCTTTGATGTATGGCTTGGAATGTATATATCCTATTTGCGATGCAATCATCTATGTTATACACTGGCTTCAATTCTGCAATTAAAATTTCATACGGGAGAATTTTGTCTTCCCGTATATAGTATAGTGTGGAGTTTCACATGCAGCTGTGTTGATTTGGTTATTGAGTGGACATTTAACACAAGGAATCCAATTATTCCAAGTTATACTATGTGGGCTTATCAAATCTCCAAGACAAGTGGTAATTTTCTTATTCAATCTCTCTACAACTCCATTGCCGTGTGGATGATTTACTTGAATATCAATTTCACTAATCTCAAATAACCTACATAATTCTTCCAATATTTTGTTATCAAATTCAGTACCATTGTCTAAAAGTAAGATCTTAGGAGTAGTGAAATTACATATGATTTGTTCATATATCACTCAAGAAGTTGTTTCAGCTCTCTTGTTTGGTATGTGTTGTAAAATACAAAATCTTGAAATACAATCAATGGCAACAAATATATACTGATATCCATTTTCAGACATAGGTAAGTCCAGTGTATCTAAGTGAACTTTTTCCCATGGTTTCTGCTGTATGCGATACGATAGAATAGGAGGAGGCTTATGTGTATTTCCTTTTACCTCAGCAAATTTCAAGCAATTTTTGATAGTTAAGTAAATATCTCTCTTCATACCTGGCCAAAAGTATTTAAGTTCTGCTTGTCCATAAATTTGATCTTTTCCTGGATGAGAACTACAATCACTATCATGAAGTAATTTCAATACCTCTGGTATAAGAGTTTGTGGAATTACCAACTGATTCACTTGGGCCCTAGAAATATCCTTCCCACTTACAACTGTTTTTCTGTACAAAATTTTATTGCTCAAATGAAATTCATCTATCTTATACCCCTTTGGTAATTTTGGAGGAATGACTCGTGGGTTCATCAAATTCTAGGCTACTTTTTCCCAGGTCTTATCTCTTCTTTGTTCCCTTATTAACATTTCCCTATCTAATGTTAGCTAATATTCCTAGATAGTGCATCTGCTGCAACGTTCTTCTTACCTGGGATATATTCAAACTTAACATCGTAACACTGAAGTGTAATAGACCACCTAGCTAATTTGTCCCCAAGATTCTTATGTTTGAATAAGTTCTGAATAATTATATGATCAGTCCACACTCTGACTGGATATCCCAGTATCTCTAAAACTCTCTAGTGAATATATCATTGCTGTTTCTCTTTCTGTAATGGACTAATTTCTCTCTACACTATTACAAAGTCTCGATGTGAAAGCTATCACTTTCAATTTTCCATCTTTCTCTTGCATCAGCATGTCTCCTAACCATACGTCTGACACATCAGTGCAAAGAATAAACTTTTTATCAAAATTAGGAAAAATGAGAACTGAAGAATTAGTAAGTTTATCCTTCAACTTGTCAAAAGTTTTTGTTTGTGTAGGTCCACAAATCAACTTTGAGTCTTTCCTTAACAAAGAACTTAATGGATTAGCTTTGTCTGCATAACTCTTAATAAACTTTCTATAATACCCTGTCAATCCCAAGAAGCTTCTGACTTTTCCAACATTGTTCGGAACTGGATAGTTCTTTTCTGCTTCTACCTTTGAATTCACTGTACTAAATCCATGTTTATCTTATGTCCCAAATGACACTGTCCTGCAAAAACTTAGTTTTCAAGTTTCACTTTCAATGCAGCTTCAACTAGTCTTGAGAATACCAAGTCTAAATGTTTAAGTGCTCAGTCGCTGTTTGGAAAACTATTAGAATATCATCTAGAAATACACTTGTAGTGTTTCCTAACAAACCATCTAGTACTGTACCCATTAACCTTATATAAGTTAATGAACTATTACATAACCTAAATGACATTTGTTTGAGCGCAGTGCCCCGTTGTTGTAGAAAATGCTGTACAATTCCATGAATCTTTGTGCAACTTGATTTGTCAGAACGCAGATTTGATATCTATAGTGCTAAAATACCGATTCTCAGGTCCCAAACTACGAAGTATATCTGCTATTACAGGTTTTGTCTGTTTATTCAATTCCTTATAGTCAATAACTGGACGCATGGTACCATCTGATTTTGACATCAGAATCAATGGGAAGTTCCATTCATTTTGACTTCTCTCTGACATCCTGCAATAACATTTCAGTGATCAATTTATCTACAAAGGCTGGCTTGGAATGTGGTAATATGTAGGTAGGTATATAAATAGGTTGAGTCCCTGATTTTAATTTGATCTGATGTATTAAAATAGTTGTTTTGTCCAAAGCGTCCCCCGGCAAACAATTGCTTTATTCTGACTCACAAGAAATGTAATCAAACTTATTTCCAACTCTTGGCAACAAGTAGGCTCTAGTTGACTCTTGTATTTCTTTCCCAAATCTGTTTCTTCCTGAATTGAACATATTGATGAAATTGGTTATTCCACCTCTTCCTAATCTATTTATTTCTTTGTTCTTCTCGTTTACACCTAACCCTGATCTTCCTTCTCTCCCCCCTCCTGTACTGTATGGTATTCTTCCTACTAAACAGCTATTCCTTTTCCTCTCCTATATCTTCTTCCTGTTTCATTTGTTCCGCCTCCTCTTTATCTCTTACCCTTACTTCTCAACATTCTCTTTCTTCTCTACCTGTTTCTCATACTCCGTTTTTATTGGGTTTTCCTATATTTTTTCCTATGCCTCCTCCTCTTCTTCTAGTCACTCCATTTCTTAGTCCACTCCTGTTGATTTCTTCATCTCTCTCCTGTTCATATGATCACTCTTTCTATCCTTTTTGGTTCTTCTTCGTTCTTGTCCACTTTCTCGCCAGCTCTTTATACTTGCCCCTCTTCCTTCTCTTTTCTTAGTCCACTCCTGTTGATTTCTTCATCTCTCTCCTGTTCATATGATCACTCTTTCTATCCTTTTTGGTTCTTCTTCGTTCTTGTCCACTTTCTCGCCAACTCTTTATACTTGCCCCTCTTCCTTCTCTTTTCTATTTTCCTGATCTTACTGACTTCTCCTTCTGCTTGAATCTTGAGCTTCGCATCTGCTATTGACTCCTCTTCAACTCCTTCAGTGTGGTGACATTTTATTTTATTTTCTTCATCCGAAGGAACGTATTTTGAACATCTCGGGCTCCTGATAGATTGAGAGCCCCATATTTTCTCGTTATAAGCCCTGTCCCGAATGAAGTCGACTCAAATCATCCAGAACAAATCAAATTCAAAACAAAACAAAATGAGAGGTAGCCATGGTGAAGGTATCAATTGATTCTAGGGATCCCTTGAATTATCACTACTTTTTTTTTCTAAACGATCACTCTTTTACGGTTTTATTTTGCATGAGTTTGCAGCTCGCTTTTGTATTTAGTACATTTCCTTCTGGATTTTGTTTATACCACTTTGCTCTTACAATCGTTTTACTGTTTTACTTTCGTGTCGTGTAATGTAGATTTTTGCTCGGGGTAATACCAGCATATCCTATTCAGCTTAAAATTGGGTCTAAAACGAATTTGAGAATAAGACCCACTTTATGGCAACAGATTGAGCAATAGCTGTTACCATGCTTTGAGTATAAGTTTTCTCACTCCTACAGAATTAAATGATCCTATGTGTTTCTTACGTAGTTGTTAGCGTTACGTATCACCTCCTCGTGGAGCAAAGTTCGCAACCCGTTCAGTGTGTGACCGCTTCCACTAATATACTGTAACCCGTTACTGTCCTGACTGAGTAAAGGAAGGGTGTATGATGTATAATCACTGCATAACTCACATATTAGACTATTTAAAACCCGAGTTCTCGTTTGAAAGGGTAGTATCTGTCAATTACGAGTCCAGCTGATATGTTCTTAATTTTTGTTTTTACATATTTATTGTTTTTTGTTCTTAGCGGCCTTATGTGGCCATTTTATTTTGTCTTATCTGATTTATTTTCATATTTCTTTAATTTGTTTTACTCTATCCTATTTTTTTTTTTTTTTTTTTTTGTCTTTCTATGAAATGTGCAGAACAAATATCCTCGTTAGGGTTCTCGGATTTCTTGTTCTTGGACTAGATTGATTTAATGTATTTGGTCTTACTTTCCCCGTCTGGGGTATTGGCTGCATGTTATTATAGGGTTAAAAGCTGCTATGTAGCATGTAGCTGATACTTTAGGGTCTAATGGAGTGCCACTACGAAACAGAGCCACACATCATTTTGTCTGTGTTAGAGGACTTATTTATTTATAGAGAAATGATGATTCTTTATTATATTGCAGCTGTCCCTTCGTTATGCTGTCCCCCTACTCTTAATATTGTCCTGTACCACTTCTTTCTTAATATTCATTTCCATTTCACCGAATCCTGCAGTAGGGGAGAAGAATACTGCCACCGAGTAACCTCCCTTGAGTCGTAAAAAGTGGAAAAAGGGACGGGGATGGGACTAGGCATCCTACTCTCTGTAGCCTCAAAGTGGACATATATATATATATATATATATATATATATATATATATAAACATAAGAGAGACTGGGAGGAGCTTTCAAACCAGATTCCTAAGGTTTGTGTCGTTTAATGTGCGTGTGTGTGGTACAAATGAGAGTAAAACGGAAGAGATAGGCAGTACGTTTGTGAAAAGAAATATATGTGTTGGCATTGAGTGAAATTAAGTTGAAAGGGAGGGGCGAGTTTGAGTTTAGGAGTGTACTTGGGAGGGCGTCAGGAGCGAAGTGAGAACGAAGGAGAGAAGGGGTGGTTATACTAGTAAGTGAAGAGATAGATAAACGTGTGGTGGAGTGAAAGGAGGTTTCTTCAAGGTTAATGTGGATGAAGATGAAAATGGGAAGGGAGATGTGGGTTTTTGTAAGTGCACATGGGCCTGGTAGTGAGAAAAGTGTAGAGGAAAGGGAGGCTTTTTGGATAGGTTTAAATAAGTGCATAGATATTTTAGGGAGAAATGTAAATGAAATGATATTGGGAAATATTAATGCTAGGGTAGGAGATGAACCAACAGATTGAATGGTTGGGAAGTGTGGAGTTCCAGGATATACACGTTCTAAAGGGAATATCAGATTTTTTGGTGGAAGGTAAGTTGAGAGTGGAAGATAGACGGAGAAAGAGGAAAAGGACAGAAGTTAGGGGGTGCTTAGAGTAAACTGCTGAGAGAGGAATGGGGGTGAAGAATAGGGTAGAACTAGGGGTGGATGAGGGATGGGTATGGTTCAAGGAGGGGTCACAAGGTGTGCAAAGATGGTGTGTGGAACAAGGAAGGCGGGAGGAAACAGAAGGAAGGATATTGAATGGTAGGATGATAAAGCAAAGAAGGTTGTAGAAGAGAAGAAGCAAACATTCAAAGGTTGGACGAGAGGACGAAAGAATCATATGAGAGGTACAAAGAAAAGAGAAGTAAAGCATAAGATAAAAGAAGCAAAAAGGAGAGCAGATGTGAGATGGTATAAGGGTATGACATTTTTTTTAAAGTAATAAAAATAGGTTTTGTAAGTAAATTAAGAGAGGAAATGGAGGCGAATCAAATAGAAGAGAAAGGTATAAGATGCAGATGGAAAGATGATAATGGTAGAGACGGCAATAAGAGGAAGCTGGGCAGAGTATTTTAGGGAGTTGCCAAATGTAAAGGAGGATAGGGAGGGAAAGGTAGTTGCAGAGGGAAGCGCTAAGAAAATGACAGTGATAAATGAAAAAAAGGTAGAGGGAAAATAAGGAGAAAGAGAAGGTGAAAGCAGTTATCAAAATGATGAAAGCAGGTAAGGCACCTGGGTCAGAAAGGTGTCATGCAGAGTGTTTAAAAAGGGGAGGTACAGTGATGGTGGACTGGTTGGTGAGGTTGTTTGGTGTTTGTCTGGGGAAGGGTAGAGCACCGGAAGACTGAAAGAGTGCCAGTGTGGTTCCACTTTGCAGGGGAGGGTGTGTGTGTGTGTGGGTGGGTGTGGTAGTTTCAATAGGATCGGTTTATTGAGTTTAGTTGGGAGGGCTTGTGGGAAATTTTTGATTGAGAGGATTGGGAGAGAAGCGAGTGGAGTGATTGGTGAGGAGCGGTGTGGGTGTAGGTTAGGTGGGGGTTGCGAGGATAAGATTTTTGTGGTAAGGCGGATGTGCGAAAGAGCTTTGGGATTTTTTTGGGGGGGTTATGGATTTGGAAAAGGTTTGTGATAGGGTGGGCGGGGAGGCTCTGCGGGGGGCTGTTGAGGGCAGTCAATATTTTTGCGAGAGTAGTAGAGACTGTGTTAGAACTAGAATTGGAGAGAGTGAGTGGTCTGAGGTAAAGGTAGGACTTCGCCTATGGTGTGGTATATCCCCTTGGCTGTTCAATTCATACATGGATAGGGTGGTGCGAGAGGTGAACACGAGGGTAGTGGGTTGGGGATTAGAGACGGTTAAAGAAAATAGAGAAAAATGAGAAATAAGCCAGTTGTTGTTTACTGACGACATTACAATTGTGGAAGGATCAGAGGAGGGATTAAGGAGGTTAGTGACAGAGAGTTTGGGAAGGTGTGCGAAAGAAAGAAGTTGAAGATAAACGTGGGTAAAAGTAAGGTGATGAGATGTACAAGGGGGGATATGGTGGCAAATTGGAAATAAGTATTAAGGGAGAGAGACTGGAGGAATTGGATAGCTTTAGATACTTGGATGCAAATGTGGTAGGAAAGGGAGGAGTGGAGGTGGAGGTAAAATGTAGATTGAGAGAAGCGAGTAAATGCCTTGGGGGATTGAAAAGTGTAATGCGAAATAGACATTTGTGAATGGATGCTAAGAGGAGATTGTATGAAAGAACGATTGTTCCGATAGCACTGCATGGGGCATAAACATGGAACATAAGAGAGGAAGAGAGGAAGAGTTTAAACGTATTTGAGATGAAATGCCTGAGAAGTATGGTTGGAGTTGGTAGGATAGAGTGAGAATCGAGGAGATGAGGAGAGGGAGGGTGGGAGATAAGGTTGGTGAAAGAGTATTAGGATGTTTTGGACACATGGAAAGAATGAGTGAAGAAAGATTAGTAAAAGAGGTGTGGAAGGAGTGAAAATGAGGGGGCGACCAAGGATGAGGTGGATGGATGGGGTAAAAGGGACATTGGGAAAGAGGGCTATGTCTGTTGAGGAATAAAGGGAGAAGACAGAAGATAGGGATCAGTGGAGAATGATTGTGTATGAATAATGGTATGGTGCATGGAAGGGACTGGGTTGGGGATGGGGGTTGAGGAAGTATCTATGAACGATATTTTAACACATCTCGAAGGGATTTCTCTCAGTCTTCTCTTTTTTTTTTTTTTTTTTTTTGCATGAGGGGACGGAGAGGGGAAATCATCGATTAAATAAAGTGGTCTTGCTGTGGATGTGCTGTGTTTTACTGCATTGCTTCTGACCCATGGCAGTGAGCGAGATGTAGGGATGACCTGTCATCCAGGAGGAATCAAGAAAAGAGGGAGGGAGGGAGGGAGGGAGGGGGTGAATGGGAGTGGAGTATGTGGGGATGGAATGGCTGGCTCCCTTGTAAAGGGAAAACCCGTTGGTATATGTATGTATTTACTTTTTCTTACATTTTTCATATTTATTACTGTGTTAAAGAATTTTTTCAAAATAATTTTTACTTTAAAGGCTGAAATATATTTCGTTCACTGGCATATCTATATTCATATCTATTTCTATATATATCTATATCTATATATATATATATTTATACTTATACCCAACTCTATATCTATATTTACATCTACATCTATATCAATGTCTGTAACTATGTTTATATTTATATCCATGTCCATATCTATATATATCAGAACCTATAGTTATGTGGCCTTTCCCTTCCGTGTGACGTCATGCGATGCGCCAACTGGGGCGAATTTTGGGCCTTTGTGCACAGATGCTTTTCTGGGATTCCGAAACTCCTAATCCTCCATTTCATATTTCTTTTCCTATATATTTGTTCAGTTTCCCTCTTGTTTATCGTGCTTAGTAGAAGACTGATTTTAGTCATGTATAGCAGAACACAGATCCACACACAAATACAAAATCTACTAGTTATTTCTATCTAATATTTTTGGTGGAAACCTGAGCACAAGAAGGGTGATGTTAGAGTGGAGGTGGTGGGAAGAAAAGGTGTCGATTTCCAAATTTCAATAGATTTCCCATTTTCTATGATTTTTGAAAAGAAAACTGTTCTAAATCATATCCCATACCTTCCCGACATTGCTAAATCAATTTAAGCACTTTTCCATCTTTATTTCGATCTAACAGCTTCTAATATTTTCCTTTCTTTTTCATTCCACTATTAATTCCATAACACCTCCGGCCTTTCCTCTCGTATTTCTCTCGCATTTCTGCACTCAAAATTCCTTTTCTTATCTTTTATTCTTCCGACTCGGCCTCCTTCTGAAGTCGATGAGTTTCTTCGAAAAAAAAAAGTAAGAATCCCGTTCAGCTATGCTGAGGTTAGCTGCAAATATATTAAGCTGCACAAACAGTGGGAATTCGCCCCCTGCTCTCTCTTTCTCTTCTTTTCTCAAATTCTCCTTCTTGAAGTTTCTCTTCCAAATTTACTACCATTATGCATGGGAGAAAGAGAGCGAGAAAGATATACACACACACACACACACACACACACATATATATATATATATATATATATATATATATATATATATATATATATATATATATATATGAGTGGCAGGGTGGTGAGATAAACACCGAGAACCATTGAAGTTTTATTAACTGACGTTTCGCTCTTAATAGAGCTTCTTCAGAGTGTACAAACATGATCGGGAAATCAACAGTTATATATCTTACATCATTCCGCGTTCCTTCCTTAACCCACCCCCTCCCTCCCTCTCGTACCCTTCAGCTCCTGTAAGACCATCCAGCCGGACGTTTTGGATGGTCTTACAGGAGCTGAAGGGTACGAAAGGGAGGGAGGGGGTGGGTTAAGGAAGGAACGCGGAATGATGTAAGATATATAACTGTTGATTTCCTGATCATGTTTGTACACTCTGAAGAAGCTCTGTTAAGAGCGAAACGTCAGTTAATAAAACTTCAACGGTTCTCGGCGTTTATCTCACCACCCTGCCACTTACTTTGTCGTCCATTCCTCAATATATATATATATATATATATATATATATATATATATATATATATATATATATATATATATATATATATATGCATGTGTTGTTAAAGTCTACAGCAGTAAGGAGGTTGTTAATATTCTTATTGGTATTTTCCAGCTTTCTAACCAATACTCTGCCATGTGGAGGGTAGGGCGAAACCAATTTGCCAAAAAGATTAATTTATTCTCAACGTTTCGTCTACAAAGAGACATCTTGCAGACGAAACGTTGAGAATAAATGAATCATTTTGGCAACTTGGTTTATGCCCACCCTCCAAATGGCTAGAAAGCTGGAGAATACCAATAAGAAAATTAGCAACCTCCTTAATGCTGTCGACTTTAACAACACATGCATACAGGAGAATCTGCTCCTAGATATTCATATATATATATACATATATATATATATATATATATATATATATATATATATAAACACACACACACACACACACACACACACACACACGCACACACACACACGCACACACACACAGTTGTCTTACTGATGGCTGAGCAGTACCAAGAGATAGCCTAGTTGGAAAGTCACTGTCGCACTTGTCATGAGGATGCCGGGTTTGAGTCCTGGGCAGTACCACATTTCAATTTCAGCATGCTGGCCGTTGACGGCTTAGAATTAAAATGCATTGTGGTTGTTAAAATGTATCTCTAATCACTGGGACCCATTCAGTGTTGTACAGTCATACATACATACATACATACATACATATATATATATATATATATATATATATATATATATATATATATATATATATATATATATATATATATATATTGTCTTACTGATGACTGAGCACTAGGTCTGAGTCCTGCATGCAACTGTAATAAAAATTATCTAATTAATGTCGCTGTCACATTGAATTTCTCTCGTAGTTACAATGGCGAAGCGTGAAAGGGATTTGTTCTAGCCCTTACTCCCTCCCACGAGTGGGCTCGGGTCTCGTGTAAAGCAGGAAGTTGGGGAATCAGAAAGATTCCGAGTTGCGAGACTTTTGAAGCCTCCGTGGTTGAGAGGGTCAGGGCGCTGTACATTTGTCTTACTGATGGCTGAGCAGTAGGTTTGAGTTCTGCATGCAACTGTCATGAAAATTACCTGACTAATGTTCGCTGGCACTAGCAATTTTCTCTCTTTCATATATATATATATATATATATATATATATATATATATATATGATATACATATATATATATATATATATATATATATATATATATATATATATATATATATATATATATATATATATAAATAAATATATATATATATATAAAGAGAGACTGAGATAGCGAAGTGGGTTAACTGTACCTCAATTAGCTCCTTGGACACGATAACAGGCTCGGCTAAACTTGTCCTACCTGTAGTCAGATTTTTTTTTTCTTTTTTTTTTTTTAACCAGCGCAGTGAATTTCGTTGGTGTTTTATTATTCTCTTTACTCTCCCTTCGACTCAAGTCTCTCTTTTCCTATTCCCTCGCTTCTCCACCTTCTGCTGTTTTATTTCATGTTTTATCTGTCCTTTCTCCTTTTACATTTCTTTCTTCCTTCTCCTCTTTGCCTCATTTCCCATTTCTAACTCTTGCCTATCCATCTCTTTCCTTTCTTTTCCTTTTATTCTTTCCTTCCTACTATCATGATGATATTTCTACTTCCTTCCTGTCCGTTCTCCTCCGCCAATCCCCCATATTTCCCCCAAGTATACTTTCCTTTCCCCGCTTCCTGTTCCCTGCTCCACTTTTTCCTCTTCCATCCACAGCCTTCCTTTATCCCCCCTCTTCTAGACCGTTCCAGCCCATTCCTTCAGCCTCTACTCGCCAATTATTTCCTCCCCGTCCCCCCCTCTCCCCTCCTTCCCACCAATTATGGCCATTTCCTCTCCCTCACTCTCCTTCCCTTTTTCAGCTCATCATTCTTTTCCGTTTTTTTAATTTCCTTACCTTCTTCAAGAATTATTATTTTTTCGTTTCATTTCTTCTCTGTTTTCCATGCAAAACATTTGCCTTTCTTTTATCTCTATTTCCTCCTCTGTTTGTCTGTCTGTCTATCTTTGTAATCTTATGACTGAAATGGTAGACGTAGCTGTTATTCCAATATGTTGAGAGGCGATTTTTTTTTTTTAGCAAATTTATTTTTTGTTTTATTTACACTTAATATCCACTTTGTCATTCTCAGATTTCACTGAAATACAGTGTTTATGTTTTTATTTATTTTTAATTTTGTCTATTTAATTTGCCAGGACCGTCTATAGCAGTAGATATTTTTGTGCTCTAATATATCTTGGCCACGTTCAAGTGAAAGAGAGAGAAATTCTCGATTACCCCTTTCCATTTCCAACCATACATTTTTCCTTTCGCCTTTTCCATCTACCTTTCATGTAATTTCTCTCATTTAGTTTCTCTTCCCTTTCTCCTTCATACCACTTTATTGATTCCATACTCATATACTCTATTTCTATAAACGTTTTTAGTCACCTATCCTACTATCTCACCTCTCGTCTCTTTCTAATCCTTTCTTCAAACTTAAACCCTCACATCTTTCTTCTGACATCACTACTACTACAAAATTCTGTCCCATTTGCAATTTACCTTAATTTTTTTCTTTTTGCATAATCCAGTCCCATACCTGCCCCTGTAAGGCATTATTCCCATGTCTTTCATTTCACTGTATGCTAACGACAAGACACGTTAAGTGTCGGATCAATTTAGACAGGTCGGTCGGTACAAAGGCATTGTGACGTCATATCGTTTGTTTGATGCGATGATGTGAGCTAATCCGTACCGGTCAAGCAAAGGTCGCACTTGTCAACGTAAAACCAGGTTCACCCGTGCATTCTTTACTTCTGTACAGAAAATACGTTAGACAGTCGTTCAGTGCATGTATGTCAGAACGCAGAAAAAGAAAACAAGAGGAACAAAAATTGTGTATTCCCAGTTTACAAAAGAATAATGATAATAAAAAAAGAGTAAGAACAAATTTTTGAAAAGATATTCATTCTTGCTGCTGAAGTAAAATGCGATACGTGCCCACCATAAAAAAGGTCTACAGGAAGGATTATATTTCCTTGGAATAGAAATACCAAGGAGACACGGAATATTTATCCTTTCCTTGGCGTTCATGACTTTAGTTATTTAGTCCAGCTTCCGGCAGGCAAATTTATTCAGATGTTAAAGGGTGACGTAGTTAATTCTCTTTTTCTGTCTCAAGATAACTTTTAATTACGTTGTTTTGTGAGCTGTCGTGAGTGAATCGTGAATACAACTGTGCTGCGTAAAGTTTTGGTTCGAATGTAAAGATATGATTCTCTATGTTATGTAATCATATCGTTTTAATGTGGAATGTAAACATATGAGATCGTTTGCACAATAGCTCCATTAACATGAGCAATTCACAAAGGGGTGGAGTAGGAGGAAGCAACAACATTGCTGAAGAGCGCTCTACCTTTCGTCTGAATTCACGCTGACTCTTGACAACAGACATCCAACTCATAATTGAATTTGCATCTTCAGTATGGAGATTGAGATAGGGAACAGACAACGAACACTGGAATCATCACAGCGAGGATTTATAAAGCAAGTGACAGGGTTACATGATCTTCCATGCAGTGAGAGGTTGGAAGGACTCGAATTGTGTTCGGTGAGAGGTTGTAGCAGACAGCGAAGATCCAAAAACTATAGTCATCCCTTAATTACACCCAAAAAGGTTCGTAAATATTGATCATAATTATACACTTGTAAAATTTCCTTTTGTGTGTAATTAAGAGGTGATTATATCTGTTGGATCTGCTGTCTGTTATAAGGTGGCCTGGTGGGAAGACACCTCATTTCCTGTTAGAAAAAACGGCGCAGTTGGTAGAGCGCTGGACTGGAAAGTACGGTGGTGCTCGCAGTACCCAGTTCGAATCCTGCCCAGTGGCGGGGAGCTGGGTGTGTGTGTGTGTGTGTGTGTGTGAAAGGTCATAGCATTACCCATAGATCGGTCATACGAGCTCTGAGCTCTCTTCCGGAGGGGAAATAGCTGTCGATCACGAGTCCAACACGTGATCCAAAGACCAAGGTGAACGCATTAATCCCACCAATATGTTCACTTTTACACCCAATGTCGGTACGTGGTGTCACAATTTCAAGACCCAGATTCAGCATTACAGTACTGAAACCCCAAAACACATCTTCACAATAAGTGTTCACCTATAGAATACTCTCACAATGTAACCTGTTACTGCTCCATTTTTTTTTCAAACACCTTTCACTCTCAATTCACCATTACACAAACATCAGACATTCTATTTTGCTTAACATAAAAAATACAGCAAGTAACGTAACAAAACAGCAATACAACATACCAGCTAATTTGCTAGTTTCCCGCACCCAAAAAATATTAATAATCTGTCAATTAGTATATAGCTTGTTGCGTCTGGTTAGAGTGTAAGCTATATTGCTTTGACCTGGTTCCCACAAATCTGCCACCTTGAGTAACAAACGAGGGAAAGTGGTTTTACCAAGTGAGTTTGAACATGTTTATAGGTGTAATAAACAAACTAAAAAGTGTCAAAATCCAAAGCTATATAGGCCTACACCTTACTGATTCTATGAATAGCCTATAGCATGCAAATCATCTCTCCTTCTCTCTTTCACTTACGCTCTCTTTCCATTTCCACCTCTATCCCACCTCTCTCGCTTTCTATTTTTTCCTCCTCTCCCTCTCTCTTCCTTCTTTCTCTCCACTCTTTATCACCATTTCTCTCTTCCTCTTTCCATCCCCTCTCCCTCTCCCCTTCACTCAACCCATCTCATCTCTCTTTATGCCTATTAATGTAGACTATGCATTTATGTATGTATGTATATATGTATGTATGTATGTATGTATGTATGTATGTATGTATGTATGTATGTATGTATGTATGTATGTATGTATGTATGTATGCTTATATGTGTGCATGTGTGTTTGCGTGCGCGTGCGCGTGTGCGTATTTGTTTGTGTTTGAATGAAGCACCTTAATAATAAAATTGAATTTAATTAGTTTTCATGATAGGTGCCCTAGATAACAAAGGTTTTCCAATACTACATTCATGCAACAGAATAAAGTAGCGTGATTACTCTATATTACCTATAAATTTGGCTGCCCTGCAGCCCCTTTTTGAACATTTACATGTAGAACGAAATATATTGACAATAGTTTCACACCTTAAGCGGGCCCTACACGATCAATATTATTGCGCAATATTCCGTATTGTACTGTGTTACTGACCACTGGACAGACGCCTTCTGCCATTTGGGATGTCTAAGGGGTTTCAAGGATCACTATCTCCTGTCCCAACCATCACTAACCATCCCTACACCTTCAATAATACTGCACAATACGGAATATTGCGCAATAATATTGATCATGTAGGGCCCGCTTTACATACAGTACGTTAGCTACACAATTGAACCAGTAGCTCTGCTGATACCAGTGTTGGAATTAATCTTGTTACAATGAAATTTACATTTGTAGTATTAATTAATTCATTCATTAATTAAAGAAAGAGCAAGGTTCAAAGTCGAGGCTATGATGATGATTCTCGTTTTGTTACTCAAGTGACGTTGCTCTATGTTGCGCATGGCGAGCGTCCTTTCCTGCTCACCACTCGGCGTGTCTATGTCGACCTCAGAACGAAACTGATATTTTCATACGTTCTTTTATCTTTACAAAGGATTACAAAGGCGGAGCATGCCGACAGGAGACCTTTTGGTCCATAACTTGGTCGGATGCGAAAAAAATATATATACATGATAAAAGAATAGATAAAATAGAATAAAAATTATGGTAATAAACTTACAAATAAATAATAATAAATGGAAATCAAGCAAATGACACATAAACAGACAAATGATAAACAAATGATCAAATAATATAAAATAAATGGCAGTCATTACAGCATCTTGCTTAAATGTTTATCTAAACGAATCTTAAAGCTTCGAACTGAACTACATTACACTGCCTCTGCAGGAGGTTTATTCCATTCATTAATTACACTGTTGGCAAAGTTGTTTCTACCTACTTCCAAATTGAATCTATTTCCGGACAGTTTGAGACCATTATTTCTTGTCTGATTCTCATTCAATGTAAAAATCTTGTCACTTTTGATGTCAATTCCCTTTAGAATCTTAAATACCTGTATCAAGTCACCTCTGAGTCTAAGCTTTATTAGGGAAAACAGATTCATATGTTTTAGTCGATTTTCGTATGATTTATCTTTTATATTTGGAATCAGTTTTGTGGCTCTTTTTTGTACATTTTTCAATCTGTCAATGTCTTTAATGAGATTCGGTGACCATACAGAAACAGCATATTCCAAATGTGGACGAACTAACGATTTATATAGCTTGTTAATGAGAGATGAGCTTTTGAAGTCAAAAGATCGCGCGATCATTCCTAGACTCTTATTTGCCTTCTCAGATGCTGAAATACACTGCTTGGATGATTTGAGATCGTTACTGATAATTAACCCTAGATCCTTCTCACTATCCACTTTTGTTAACGAATTTCCAAATAACTTGTAATCGTGCTTATTGTTATTTTTACCTATGTGCATAACCTTGCATTTACTTGTGTTAAATTTCATTAGCCACTTTTCAGGCCATTGCTGTAATTTATCTAAATCTTCTTGAATATCTAATTAATTGAAGTGATCATTTGCCATCCCGCACAATTTTGTATCATCAGCAAATTTGGAAACAGTAGATTTTAGTCCGTGGTCTGTATTATTTATATATAATATGAATAGAAGTGGCTCTAACGTCAAAGATCTTTCATCTTTTTTCTTTTCGAAGTCACACCGCCTTCAAGTTTTTTTTTTCGACATCCCTCCTCCCTATACATTTTTCTCAATGTCACACCTTACAATTCTATCCTCTGACGTCATGCTCGTCTCTATTTATTTCCTCTGCAATCATTCTTTCCAGTTACGTCCTCTAATGTCATAACTTTTTCAAATTCCTTCCTTTGATGTCATTTTTTTTCTATTTCTTTTCTCTTATGTCAAACGACTTTTTCATCCATGACGTCATATCTCCTTCCAGTTCCTCTATCTCAGTGGTTCCCAAACTTTTTTTTTTCAGTTTTACAATTATACGTACTAAGATAACCTTAATCCTAATGCCGGGTACCGTAATGTTTTCTTGATTTTATTTTATTCTATTTTATTTTTAACTTTTTTTGTCAGCCCTCCATTACCCCCGAAAATTTGTTACCTCCCCCCCAGGGGGTAATTTACCCACAGTTTGGGAATCACTGCTCTATCTGATATCATGCCACTTTATCTGTTTGCTCTGAAATTGCATCTTCTTATCTTTTTATCTTAATCTGATGTCATTCTACTTCCACTTTTTCCTATTTACCACGAATCTCTTCTTGACTCTTTTCATTTTTCCTGTAAGTCATCTTAGCATTTCCTTTTCTTTCAGTGCCATCCTTTAATTCAGATTTCTATTCCCATAGTGACCTTTTTTCCCTTTTCTTTTCTATAACCTCGCTCCTCTTTCCATTTCTTTCTTCTGACAAAATCGATGTTCTCTTTTCTTTCTTTTAAAGGGACACAGACCCTTTACCCCAAATTCAAGACAACCCGCCTAATCTGAATCTTCAAATTGCATTTTCGAGAAAAACCAAGCCCACCTATCGTGCCATATCTTCGTTTCGAATTCCTCTCGGGACACAGTGCCCTAACATGGGGAACACACGAGTAATACAAGCACAGTTGTGTATGCTAGTATGGGAATTTTCGAGAAAAAAAAATTCCTTTGGAATTTTGAAAAAACCTATTTTGATACGATCTTCCCCCCGCGGCCTTTTTCCGGGAAAAGGGGACGTTCCAGTAATATGATTGTGTTGTTTGAAGACGGGGGGGTGGGTGGGTGGGTCGAGGAGGAAGACAGTGGCCAGTGGTGAATGGAAAGGCCCAAGGGTCGAAGACGCCTAACGAGCGGGGTGCCGCAAGGTCCAATTTTGGTACCTTTGCTTCTATGGGAGTCCTTGGCAATGCCCGGATTTGGAGTTTCGAGAATCGATGCTCGCGCATGCGCGTAAGAAAGATACAAGAGAGAGGTGGGGAGGGTTCTTCGTGCTCATACTATCTTGCCACAGATTTATCGGAACAAAAGCTTATAAGTTTTAATTATATAATGGAGTACAATTTCTGATACTGGAGCACTAATAAGTAAAAATCATTAGCAATAAAAATTACATGTAAATATGACGAGAATTAAAATTTGCTGTCTGAATATTTAATAGCACTGTTAATAATTATATGTTGCAGGTTGGCTCGAATGCAGTAATCATATTGCCACGAAATAATAAAACGAGTTCTTTTGCTCTGGGTTTGGTACCTGAAAAAAAGCAGAATATTCTGAAACAGACCCAATATTTAGGGAGAAATGGACCCAGTATCTGGGTGGGTAGTACCATTCCCTATATACCTTCGAAAGAGGAGATAGCTTTTATCGAAATGTTGAATCCATTAAAAAAAAAAAAAAAAAAAAAAATCGTTGTATAGTCGAACGCTCTGCCTCTTAAGGTTTGTCCGATGAATATTGAAATATGGTGAAAAACACTGGAAGAGTTCCGTTAATTCCTGAATTTAGATAATAGTTTCGTTCTATTTCATTTTTTTTTGTCAAAACCTTGTATATGGTTGATTATTAACCATACAATAAGTTGTTTCACTAACCTGGCCTATTTGTTTGAGATAAAATCGAACGCTGGGAAAGGTAAAGCGCTCAAAAGGAGTATGAAAAGAATAATGAATAAAGAAAAAAGAACATCCAATGATATCTTCATATCTTTTGTATTTCGTCACAAATTTCTTATCCTTTTCTTTTTATCTCCCCCTCTCCCGTCATGTCTTCGTTCCTTCTTTCGTTCATTTCCTTAATGTCCTAACTAAATATTCTATTCTGGTCAACGACAGGCAATCTTATTGACTTTTAGAAAAGATCATATTTTGAGGGTGGTACAGCTACATCCAGTGGTGGCGTGTTGTGGTACGATATGGGAATGACTGGAAACATAAACGACACATTATCAACATACACATTATTCCAGGGAACTATATGCACTGTATCTCTGAGATGTTGTATAGTTTGACATTTGTACGTAAGTTCTTGCACCCCCCTCACCCTTTTTGCACCACCACTGCCTATATCAATGAAAATGTTTGGTAGTTCCATGATTCCCAGTGACCAGTAGGTGATTTGCTAAGCTGAGCGGTCATCAACCTGTGTCACTGAAAATTAAACTGTTAAGAATCTTCTTGGGTTAGTTACTGATTAGAGATGTGTGGAGTTTAAAATTCCTTATTTTTTATCGTTCTAACATATTTTTGTTGATGGTCTTTAGGGAAATGCCTTTTCAAACTTACTTGTCAGAGGATATATAAACCTTTCTGGACAAACGAGAATATGCATAACGTGGTTAGGCATTAATACCCGAAGAGAGAGAGAGAGAGAGAGAGAGAGAGAGAGAGAGAGAGAGAGAGAGAGAGATTTTGTTTTTTTGTTTTAATAAATTTATTACGCCCGTGGGCGGCAAACAATAGTACATATATCACAGCATTGTGTTAGAGGACATGTCATATATTATATACATTCTTTAAATGGAGACATAATATAATAATCATTCAGGATTCCCCGAAATGGTGATGGCGGGATAGTGGTACTATGTAAGTGTTTACATATAATCATCATGCCCCGTCTCCGGGGAATATTGTCTGTCACTATGGGTCACTGGAGACAATAATACCAAGGGTGTTCGTATTACGACGGTTACGCAGCCCGTACGGTGATCACCGTGGCATATCATCCGTCT
>NC_134783.1:56435106-56450106 GCF_046742065.1 Oratosquilla oratoria
GTCGAAATATACGGATCTCCTGTACTTCTGATATTATTTCTCCGATAGTGGCCTTAGAGTGTACATATAAGAACTTAAGCAAGAAGATAACATATGGTATATGGAATATAAAATCGTAAATACGAAGTAAACAAGTAACTATAAAACAAAACAGATAAATAGATGAGAGAATGATTAGATTAATAAATTATTTTACGATGTTGAAGTGATAAGCTCCACTAATCTATATGGTCGCATCTAATTCAGGATTAGGAACAAATGAATTTTCCTGTGGCTTTGGTTTGTATACATACCTGGATCTGTACACACGTGCATGGCTGTGTGTGTGTGTGTGTGTGTGTGTGTGTGTGTGTGTGTGTGTGTGTGTGTGTGTGTGTGTGTGTGTGTGTGTGTGTGTGTGAATCACCATGGTCTTGGATCACGTGTTGGACTCGTGATCGACAACTATTTCCTACCAGGAAGAGAGCTCAGAGCTCATATGTGATCGATCTATGGGTAATACTGCGACCTTATACGCACACATACAGCCTCTAGAGTTGGAGGAACGACTAACAGTGGTGCAATACTGAAATTACTTCAGCCCTGGGCGGGATTCGAACCTACGGCGGCCGCGAACGCTGCCACTGCGCCATCGAGGTGTGTGTGTGTGTGTGTGTGCGTGCGTGTGTGTGTGTCTGTGTGTGTGTGTGTATGTGTGTGTATGTGCGCGAGCGCGTGCCTACGAACGCATGAGCATGTCCGATCAAAATTGTAGTCCCAATGTAAATCGTAGCTATATCTGAACGACCGATCTAAAGAAAAGAAAATCCCAGAATAAATCCTAGTTACGTCTAAGCAATCGACTTGGAGCCAGAACCTCCCTCAGTAACCTCCGGAACAGATGGGATTCTATCCTGGCGCTTTCCCGGACATTTTGCGGATACGGTGGGCAGAAGCCAACCCTCACCTCTCCACCACCCACGGACAATCATTCCGAGGGACCGGAGGTCATAGCCTCTCCAGACAAGCTGTCACATCCAGTTGAGAGCTGATGGCTCAGGGAAAATTGGGAAAGCATTTTCTGTCTCTCTTTTTTTTTTTCTCTCTTTCTTTTTTTATAATTTCGGAAAAATTCTGAACTTCACCTTTCTTCAGGATCAGCTTCTACACTTCTGATGACGTGCCACGAAGATGGTTATACTAGCCTGGTGACAACCAGTTATGGAAACTCTTTATGGAGGCAACCAGAATCCATTTTCTGCTGTTGGAGCAGCCATAGTGATGACTAGAATAACCTGGAGGTAGACAAAAAAATGCATAACACGTTTCGTAGAGGAAGTTTCCGTAGAAATACATACTTGACATCACTTTACTGGTTAAATAAAGGTTCAACACGCCGACACTATAATTTTTATATATATGTTATGAGCACGATACAGAGGGTGTGTCTGCTACAAAAGCAGGAAAAATACTGTTTACCCAGCATGGGCATGCTCAAAACGCGCGGGAATTACAAATTCATCAGCGCAAACCCGCTAGAAGGCACATATTAACATACATTGTTAGATATATAAATAATATTACTACAATATACGCTTCCAACTATATCACTGTCCAATTTTTACTTATGGAACTATAACCATTAAATATTGACTGCATAAGGATATTCATTGAATAACTATGCCACAGTAACTAATCGGTTCAGTATCTCATACATCACATATAATTTGAAAATTTGGTATTGAAAAAGAAGCCCGATTTAAACAAATAATTATATTCATTCTAGTGTAAACACAAGAAGCTGGGTTACAAACATGATGTATATTGCTCCCCTGTATGAAAAACAATTTTCATATATTTTGTCCTGCATGGCTGGATGATTTAATTCAGGTGAAGCAAAAACACAGCTCTGATAGTGTTATGGAAATCTGAATCCCCATCCCCAGCCTACTCAACTCTCTCTCTGTCTCTCTTTAACTCTCTCTCTTTCTCTCTCTCTCTGCCTTTTTCTCTCTCCCTTTCTCTCTCCCCTATCTCTCTCTCTACCTCCCTCTCTCTCCCTCTCCCTCTCTCTCTCTCTGCTTGCCTGTCTGTCTGTCTGTCTGTCTGTCTCCTGAACACACACTATCTCTCTCTCTCTCTCTCTCTCTCTCTCTCTCTCTCTCTCTCTCTCTCTCTCTCTCTCTCTCTCTCTCTCTGTCTCTTGCTCTACCACGCACACACACCGTATGGTGTACTTATGCCCCGTTTTACGCAGCCACTATTCTAGGGACTAGAGACATCCGTACGGACAAAATCACTTAGGATCCTTTCATGACTGGAAACTAATGGTAGATTCTTATCTTCTACTATCCTCCTGTTATGCTACCTTCGTGAATCCCAATTTTATCACTTCTATGCCTCCATCCTTTCGGTGGGATATTGTCCAGATGATAAAAGAACTCTTTAATGCTGAAAAAATACTTGTACAACCTCTCTCTCTCTCTCTCTCTCTCTCTCTCTCTCTCTCTCTCTCTCTCTCCATCTATCCATCTATCAACCTCTCTCCCTCTCCCTCTCTCTCTCTCTCTTTCTTTCTTTTTCTCTCTTACTATAAATATGTTTCTGTCTCTTCCTACCTCTCTCAAATACACAAACGACAAGCAAGACTCTAGTCGGAAACGCACTCAGTGTAAGTAATAAACCCTTGCATAATCCTAGAAACCGTCAAAAGTACAAAAACCCGTAATCGTTGCTCAGAACATTCGGACAATTTCGTTGATACAGTAATGTTCAGTGAATGACACGGGCTCTAGCTGCTGCAGAAGCACGAGATCTGTTGTTCTTATTCAGTAACCATTTAGCTATATTTAAATTAATGTATACATATATTCATAGATACACACACACACACACACACACACACACACACACACACACACATATATATATATATATATATATATACATATATTTATATATACACAAGGCATACGTTAAATGGAATGCTGAAAGGAGGAAATTTTATTATGGGTGATTTTAACTCTAAAGAAATATGTTGGGAGGAAATGACAGTGAAGGGTGCAGAGAACCTTTGAGGAAACATACTACTGGACATGACCATTGAATACACAATGACTCAATGGGCAAAAGAGAATAGCAGATATAGAAATAACGAAGAACCGACGAGGCTAGATTTAAATTTTACACCAGAGCCTGAAATTGTGGACAAAATGGAATACAAGACATCAATTGGGAAGAATAACCACATACTACTTGAATTCGAACTAAAAGAGGAAATATATTTGGGGAGAAACGAGAAACACAGAAAAGGAAGACTGATGTATAACAAAACGGGTTTTGGGAAACTCAGAAAATTCTTTCAAAAAGCGAATTGGAAAAACTTCTTTAATGAAGAAACACAGGTGGAAGAGGAATGGGCGATATTAAAAGAAATCTATAATGAAAAAGTGGATAAATACGTACCAAAGTAAAAACAGGAAAATGTGTACATTAAGTGCTGGTATAACAAAAATGTAGTGAGACATATGATAAAAGAGACAAAGCTTGGAAAAGATGAAAAAATGGGAAAGTGGCAAATATATATGAAATTAAGAAATGAATATGTAAAAATACGCAGGCAAGAAAAAGATATAAAAAACACAATAGATAAATGTAAAGATCAACCTAACTTCTTATACGTAAATGGTAAAATAAAATATAAACAGTGAATAGTAAAACAACATCAAGGGAACATGGAATATACAGAGGATATAGAAATGGCTGAAATTATGAACATTTCAAATCTGTTTTCATAAAAGAGAACATACACAATTGGGATGAAGGAAGGGGAGAAAGACCCCCACCCCCCATGAGAGAAATAATTGTGACACAGAAAGAAATAAGGGATCAAATAATGAACATTGATGTCAGCAAACTACACGGCCCGGACGGAATTGCAAACTGGATACTAAAAGAACGTATATATGAGCTAACGAACAAAATATATAAGATAATAGATAGCTTACTCAAGGAAGGAAAGGTACCGGAAGACTGGAAAAATCGTTCCAATATATAAAGGAGGAAACGAGGAAGACCCAACAAACTATAGACCGGTCTCCCTTACAAATACAATAGCTAATTTTTTTTAGAAAGTCATCAAAAGTAGGTGGACTAAACATCTGGAGGAGAACAGTACACTGAATCCGAGATACTTCGGTTTTAGACAGGGAAGATCATGTGCCACAAATTTGATCTGTTTCTTTTCAAGGTTAAGTGATATAATGCAGGAAAAGGACAGATGCGCAGACTGTGCTTTCCTGGACTTACAAAAGGCGTTTGAAAAAGTACAACATAAAAAACTACCAAATAAAAAAAATAATGATAAATAGATAAATACAATTATAATAACATAATGATAAATAAAATAAATGAAATTAATAAAATACAAACCCTGATTATTAACATCATTCATATTCCACCTCAGGTGAAAAAGCTAAAAAAAAAAAAAAAAAAAAAAAAAAAAAAAAAAAAAAAAAAAAAAAAAAAAAAAAAAAAAAAAAAAAAAAAAAAAAAAAAATCTAAATCTGCAGGTTCTGGTCCAACAGATGAATATTGGAAACTTCTGTTCCCCGTTGAACTATGAAATAAAGAAACCTTTCCGCAATTTTGAGCGACTAGTTACACAGATCGTCATGTTAGCGGCTATCCAGTTTAACAAGTATAATTATCATTATCATTACTATTAATATTAATATTAATATCATAGTTATTATCATGGTCATTAAAGTTATTATCATTATTATCATCATTATTGTTAACGTCATCATCACTATCTTATTATTACTAATATCATTACTACCATTATTGATTAAAATCATCGTCATTTTAAAGACATTAAAAAGCTGACACCCTTTTGGTTGGCCGTGTCGTGGGACTGAATAGAATAGGAGAGGAGGAGGAGGATGAAGAGGATGAAGAGGATGAGGAGGAGGAGGAGGAAGAGGAGGAGGAGGAGGAGGCGGAGGAGGAGATAAAGGTAAAATGAAGAAACTGAGAGAAGGGGTGAGGGGGAAAGAAGGCGGACATCCAAGGAGTGAAGATAAAGGGACAGGAGAAAGGACAGAGGAAGAAGAAGAGAGGAGGAAGAAGAGAGAGGAGGGGAAAGTGAAGAGAGAAAATGAAAAGGGAGAGAGAAAAAAGGAGGAGGGAGGAACAAGGAGAAGAGAGAAAGAGGGCGAAGGGAGAGATCAGAAAGAGGGAGAATGAAGAAGGAAGAGAAGGAGGGGGAGTAAAAGAAGAGGAAGAAGAGGAAGAAGAGGAGAGATAGAAGAGGAAGAAGAGAGGAGTTGGAAGCACGAAGGCCGGGTGCATTTTCCATTCGAAATTTCTAAATGTTCAACGGTTAGGACGTCTTAGGTTGCATACAGCCTCCTCTTCCTCCTCTTCCTCCTCCTCTTCCTCCTTCTTGGTTCCAGGGTAGAGAGGCAAGGATCTTCTTGACCCTGGGCCTTATTCTCCTTTATCAAGGCCTTATTCTCTTTTATCAAGGATTCCCCCTCTTCTCGCTCGAGTTTCTATTGCACAGTTTCCCTCTCCATATTTCTATTGCAAGGCCTCTCTCACTTCCTCCCCATATTTCTTCACCAACCAACATATGTCCCTTACTGGGTATTTATTTTTTTCATTCTCTCAGAATCAACATCCCTCCGTACCTTTTCCGGTTATTTTTATATTTCTTCCTTCTCCATTTTTTTTTTCTTTTCCGTTTCCTCTCCAATAGGCCTCGGTTCTTCCACAATGCTTCGTTGCGGCTCCCGATTCGCTTCTTTAGTGAATTTTGAGACGGGGGGGAGGGGAGGGGGGAGGGGTAACTCTCGCGGTGATGTCGGTCACCTAAAGCAAGAGGGCCCAGGCGGCTGGAAACCCTCCATTTCTAAGACTATTTCGATACGGAATTTATAATTCCAATAAGCGTTTTCTGCTTTCGATATTTGGCGTCACCCCCCCCCCCATCCTCCCCCGGCGGCAAAAACAGGCTCTTGGTTCGAATCTTTATCGTTTCGACAGTGGAGGAATGAATCCGCGATTGCCAACAAGCGCCGTGTGGGCAATAGGCACAAACCGCCGTGTTGGAAATGTGGGTACGTTGGCGGGCCAAAGAGCGCGTCTTTGCATATTCGCTTACGTTATGGAAGCATTTGTATTTCGTTTCTTCGTGTCGGTGTGTATGTTTGCTATCATGAACGCACATACACACACACACACACACACACACACACACACACACACACACACACACACACACACACACACACACACACACACACACACACACACATATACACACACACACACACACACACACACACACACACACACACACATACACACACACACACACACACACACACACACACACACACACACACACACACACACACACACACACATACACACACACACACACACACACACACACACTCGGTGGCACAGTTGGTAGAGCGCTGAACTGGAAAGCAGAAGTGCTCCCAGTAACCAGTTCGAATCCTGCCCAGGGCCGAAATTATTTCGGTATCGCTGTGCCTCGGGTCGTTACTCTGACTCTCGTGGGCGGGGAGTTGGGTGTGTGTGTGTGTGCAAGGTCATAGCATTACCCAGAGATCGGACCTACGAGCTCTGAGCTCTCTTCCAGGAGGGAAATAGCTGTCGATCACGAGTCCAACACGTGATCCAAAGACCAAGTGAATACACACACACACACACACACACACACACACACACACACACACACACACACACACACACACACACACACACACACACACACACACACACACACACACACACACACACACACACACACACACACACACACACACACACACACACACACACACACACACACACACACACGGTGACGCGGTTGGTAGAGTCCCCGGTTGTCGCTACGGCGGTCCGGGTTCGAATTAATTTTAGTATAGCTGCGCTTCGAGTCGTTACTCCAACTCTTGTGGGCGGGGAGTTGGGTGCGTGTGTGCGTGTAAGGTCACAGCATTACCCATAGATCGGTCATATGAGCTCTGAGCTCTCTTCCGGGAGGGAAATAGCAGTCGATCACGAGTCCAACACGTGATCCAAAGACCAAGGTGAAAGACCAAGGTGAATACACACACACACACACACACACACACACACACACACACACACACACACACACACACACACACACACACACACACACACACACACACACATCTTGGTGTAGTGAATAAATGCAAATCAGCAGAGCAATGGCAAAATAAGCGTGTGCGTATGTGTGCGTGTACTTTCACGTACACACACGCACACACAAGCATATGCACGTAGGAAAACGACGCACATTTTATCATATATCCGACCTAGTTACATGCCGAGTGGCATCGTTCATTGGCATGGCGCCATGCTCAAAACGATTTCGAATTTCATGGCAGTTTTAGACGGAAAAGAAGAAGGAAAAGTAGAGAAAGAAAGGAAGAAAAGATCAAGAAAAATGTCGTAATAGATCAAGAAAAGAGTGTGTTTCAGCGGAAGATTGGAACACGGATTAAATTAAAAAACAACAGGTTATTTGAACGAATTTGTTATCACTAATGTCAAAAGAGTTTGTTCACGTTTAAGAGATCTTTCCCTTAAGAGGGTTGTACCCTATTATCTTCAGCTCAATAAAATTTTGAAATTATACATACATATTATATTTGCATATCAATGCACACACACACACACACACGCACACACACACACACACACACACACACACACACACACACACACACACACACACACACACACACACACACACACACACACACACACACACACACACACACACACACACACACACACACACAATGTTCAATGTTTCTGCCCCCTACAGAGCTGTCGGCACAATCACTCCTTCATACAATCTCCTCTTAGCATCTATTCCCATATGCCTATTTCTCATTACACTTTTCAACCCCCCAAGGCATTTACTTGCTTCTCTCAATCTACATCTACCTCCACCTCCACTCCCCACTTTCCTGCCAAATTCCCACCCAAGTATCTAAAGCTATCCACTTCCTCCAGTCTTTTTCCCTTAATACTCACTTCCAACTCGCTGCAATCCTCTCCCCTTGTACATCTCATAACCTTACTTTTAACCACATTCATCTTCAACTTCCTTCTTTCTCACACTTACCAAACTCCGTCACTAACATCCTTAATCCCTCTGATTCTGCCACAAACGCAGTTTTGCCAGCAAACAACAACTGGCTTATCTCTCATTTTTCTCCATTTTCTTTAACCATCTCTAATCCCCTGCCCATTACCCTTGCGTTTACCTCTCGCACCACCCCATCCATGTATAAATTGAACAGCCAAGGCTACATAACACATCCCTGACGAAGCCTCACCTTTACCTCAAATCACTCACTCTCTTCATTTTTAATTTCAACACAGGCTCTGCTACTCTCATAAAAACTCCTGACTGCTCTTAACAGCTTCCCACCTACCCCATGTATCTGCAATACATTCTACAGTGCCTTCCTTTCTACCCTGTCATAAGCCTTTCCCAAATCCATAAATATCTGTGGTGACGTCTTGGAACTGTCTTGCTCCATCTTTAAGGGAGAAGTGCTGTGTTTTGTCGCCTGTCTTATTGATTCACGGGATGTGTGGACCATAGAGGTTGTATGATGGATGAGGTCGTTGCTCATTGGCCAATAAGCACGCGTAATATTCTCAAAAGATTACAAAGGATTACAAAGACAGACCATACCGACACCCCCGGTAAGTTCTCCTAATGGGCAAAGTGATGTTGTAACTGGTCCTCTCAATGTCAGTCTTTTTCCATGATGACAAGGCTTGAAGATCTTTCACTTGAATGTTATTTGTTGGCAGGGATCTTGTTCACTGTTTATTATGGCAATCTTTCGATCTCGATCTTCTCTTGCTAATGGTCTTTTGTGTCAGAGGTCTTGTTAATTTTGTAGTTGTTATAACAATATATGAATGAGGCCCACATTTTTTTTATCATTGCAGCTGTATTGATAGACTACATGGTCTTCCTATACACACACACTCATCACTCGTTTTAACGGACCTCCATTTAGCAGAGAGCGGAAGCAATGGACAAAATCTGTTGAAGCCGTCTTGGTCTGTAATTCCCACTTATGCGGACGGAATTGTGACAACACGGAACACGCGACGATCTTAAAGTAATTTTTTTAGATTTACTGTAACATAGCGTATATCTACATTGTACAGGTATTTACATTGTTAAATTGGAGGATGGTCTTGATTAGAAATGCAGTACTGAATTATTCCTCTTTCTTTCGTAATGTAATGTGTGATTCACCATGGTCTAGGATCACGTGTTGGACTCGTGATCGACAGTTATTTCCCTCCCGAAAAAGAGCTCAGAGTTTATATGTGTGTGTGTGTGTGTGTGTTAATATGTGTGTACGTGTGTGTATGTGTGTACACGTGTGTGTGTGTGTGTGTGTGTGTGTGTGTGTGTGTGTGTGTGTGTGTGTGTGTGTGTGTGTAAGTGCATGTGGGTGTGTGCATGTAAAACGTATACACAAATGCATACGTACACACAATTCTAATTTCTAGGAACCTATGCCTTTTATAAATGACGCATTGAGCCTTTATCTTTTTTTATCCCTGAGAACTTTTTCTCTTCACCTTAATACATAAACAAACAAAAAATCATACTAATAATTAGTCTATACTTGGAATTCTATTTGTAACAAATGTAAATATAGCAAAAGGAAGCCTAACAGTAGTGGAATTAAAATCTGCTCCTTCAAGAATTTCAACAGAATGGTCTAATTCAAGGACATCATTCCAGCTAAGAAAGACGTTCTTTAGCATCAGAGAAGGTGAATATCAGTCTGAAAGGTCTTTCTATTTGTTGGAGTCTTCCCTAGTAGCTGTATAAAACAGGAGCTCCTGTCCTTCGCCAAAATTAAATCAAACGAATACGTCACCGGGACGAAGGTGGGCAGAGCCGCGTTGCGTTCGGTGGAGGAACGATCGCCTTCTGAAAGAGGAAACAGATTGAATGGCAGCGAAGTCCGCGGGACACGAGCCACAGGAATCGCGGAAGCAGGAATCTAATTGGTTGTAACAAAGGAAATCGTTTGTGTGGGTGCGCTCGAGTGGTCGGCGGAACGCCGTCCACCCCCGGCCGGGGAGTAGGCGGGCCGTGTATTCGTGGCCTACAACAAAGAAAGGAAGAAAAACGCGAATTAATTGATCCGATTAGGCCACGAGCAAGTACTGACGAGGGCTTCCCGAGGCCGCGATCGTCATTAGACAGAGGAGAGGCAGGGGAGACAAAGCGATCCATGCCATTTTCAATCAGTGCGGTTCTCCGATCTTCGAGACCTGAATGGAAAGTCATTTGCTCATTGTGTGGGGACGTCAACGAGAGGAAGTTCATCTCTCCTACGGACAAATACGCGGGCGTATATGCGCCATAGGCCACCAGAGCAATTATTTTCGTTCAATTTCTTATTTATTTATTTATTTATTTGTTTTCTCGGTTATTCGACGAATTGTTAAATGGCTTACCTACTTGTTGACTTTTTTTGTTTATTGATTGATTTATTTATGAGTTTGTTTATTTTGATTTATATATTCACCTATTTACTTATTTGTTAATTGCTGGGTTAGTGAGGATTTAAGTAAGATAGGTTAAGTTAGGTTATACTAGAATAGGTTATATTAAATAGGTTAGATAGGTTAGGCAGGTCAGGTAGACTAGGTTGGTTAGGTTAGGTGAGCTTAGTTTGAGTAAAGAGTCACAGAATGTTCAACAAAACTATTGATTAAATTTCTGGCCATTTTTTGTAACATGCGCCATTACGTCGCCCCAATTAACCAAGAAAATTAGGAAATTAATAAATTAATAATAATAAAAAAGGATTGATCATGAAATGTGTATTCTGAATGATAAGCTCTTCGTAAATGACAGGGTACTTATGGAAAATAGTAAGATAATTATGTTTCATTTTTTTTTTTAAGACATGAGGAGTAATTAACATATAAATGAACGTAATGAGTAGTGGTGATAACATTCAGGAACCTAGGCTGGGCAAAGAAGTGCCACATATGTTAACGAGAACACTTGTAGTACAGTAGACAGTCTCGGAGGAGAGAGCACAACAGGAACGCGGGTTGTCTAAATGGGGCCAAAGAGGAAACAGTAAAGAAAATATATATATTTTTTTAACTAGGATAAGAGTGTCAGGTGAGGACACCTTAGCTGTTAAACTGAAGGGAGATTGAGAGACAGGCAGATAGATATGTAAATAGATTGATAGATATACAAGTGGACAGATAGGTGGATAAATAGATATTTGTATACATACATACAAACACACACACACACACACACACACACACACACACACACACACACACACACACACACACACACACACACACACACACACACATATATATATATATATATATATATATATATTTACAGTATATGTATAAATATATATATTATGTGTGTCTATGTTAGCATAGGAGGGAAGGTGACACGAGAAACATAAAGGAATAAAAATTCAGCGTAAATATGGATTGACTCCGACTGTACTAGTTATCATTTTTCCTTTTTATTGCGGTGATTACCAAACTATTTTACTTATCACCGTGGCATTCTACTGCTCATAGGAGACGGAGACGGAGATATAGAAAGTAGTCTATAATGTCATATACAGCGCTCGCTGACAAAATAATAATAGAATGAAATATAATATAATAATATAAATGCTTACGGTTTGTGAAGACTATTCTTGGGACCTTTATGAGAGTCCGCGAAAATGGGCCCAATATTCCAGAAATAAGTTAATATTCATTCCACTTTGACAAGTGAGAGTAATGATCACAGTCTTCTAAGCTCATTATAGTATTAGGTATTTCGAATCTAACAGTGAGCGGGAATCGATGGACAACCACTGCACGATAGAAGAGAATTCCAAATCAAACCTCCCTGCACACATATGTAATCATATATATAAATATATCTATATATATATATATATATATATATATATATATATATATACAGTATCTCTCTTGATGGCGCAATCGGCTAAGTCACTAACACTTGTCACGTGCTAGCCCAGGTTCGAGTCCTTGGCCGTACCACGTTTCAATTTCTGCATGTTGGCCTCCTCGAGTCTCTCTCGATGTTGATGGCTTAGAATTAAAGTGTATTGTGGTTGATAAAAATGTATATCTGTTCACTGGGACCCATTCAGTGTTGTACACACACACACACACACACACACACACACACACACACACACACACACACACACACACACACACACACACACACACACACACACACACACACACACGTATATATATACATATATATATATATATATATATATATATATATATATATATATATATATATATATATATATATATATATAAGGTCTACCACTTACAACTCCCTTGAAAATGCTCTCACATACCCTCATGCAGTACAAACACAATTATTAAAAAACAAAAAACAAAAAACGCGCAAACATGAACAAGCATTCATCCACACAAGCCATGCCTGACTGACCTGCATTTCACGCACTCGAGCAAGGCAAAGCGAAGCGAAGTGAAGCAAGGCGACGACAATCGATTGCTCGTCAATCCTGCTCCTGTTCGAACGACTGAATGAGGGGTGGGGCGGTGGGGTGGGGCGTCGGGTCGGGGGTGGATCAAATTCCACGACGATCTGGTCCGTATTTTTTTTTTTAAATTTTGCCAAAACTTCCGGTGACTTTTTTTTTTACATATAATCTCCTTGTAGTCCATGATTTCATATCTTTTGGCAAAATTGAGAAAATAGCGTACCGCAGCTGAGCATAATTTTAATAGTCAATTAATTCATGCATTTGACTTGTTATTACTAGGGCAACTGATCCACGCATTCTTGCGCTGATGGGGAGACGACGTACGGGGTACGTGGGGCCAGTTGACTTGATAAAGATACAAGCTTGTACCTACTCTGGATATCCTATTTACTTTGATAAGAGTAATTTGGTTTTAGAATTGATAACTAATGCAGTATGTAATGTGTGATACAGATGAAGTCAACTACCCAGTGTGTAGCTGAGAGTTTTAACTTGCCTTTGCCATGTGCTACGTACTTTAGTATCTGAAAGAGTGTTTTAATCGACAGTAACCAATGCTATTATTATTGGAGACGCTATTGCACCGGTGATGTGGAGTCGTAGATGTGGTGCAGGAGAAATTCAAGGGGGGTAGAAGAACTGAAGGATAGAAGATAAAAAGTGGTTAACATTATTTTTTTGGGTGGAGCTCAATCACTCTGTCTCTCTCACCATATATATATATATATATGTATATATATATATATATATATATATATATATATATATATATATATATATATATATATATATGTGTGTGTGTGTGTGTGTGTGTGTGTGTGTGTGTGTGTGTGTGTATGATGCACTGAAGATGTAATATACGAAAGCGCTCTGCTTCGTTAATTTCTTTTTCAAAGCGGTCTACTTTGTATATATATATATATATATATATGTATATATATATATATATATATATATATATTATATATATATATATATATATGTATATATATATATATATATATATATATATTATATATACATATGATGGTTTGATATAGTTAACGTCACAAACTCCCACTATCGGGAGGCTAAGACGGTACCCCTTTCAGAGGACGTTATAGCGTGGAATTTAATGAACCATACCCTTGGTTCAACTTCGCCAGTGGCAGGGTTTGAATTGCCATCTCCTAGAATTTCGCAGCAAGTATCGACACCCTAAACCGCTGGTCATGTGTGTGTGCGTGTGTATAGGTAATGGGCATGGGATTGGTAAGGGTTAAAGCAGAGAATAATGGGAGATAATCCAGTTCTTGTTTTTGCTGACGACTCTGTCCTTGTAGTAGGATCAGAGAAGGGATTAAGGAAGTTAGTGACGGAGTTTGGGAATGTGTGCGAGAGGAGGAATTTGAAGATAAATGTGGGTAAAAGTAAAGTGATGAGATGTACAAGGAGAGACAGTGGCAGCAAATTGGAAGTAAATATTAAGGGAGAGAAGCTGGAGGAAGTGGATAGCTTTAGATACTTGGGTGCGCATGTGGCAAAAAAATAGAGTAATGGAGGTGGAGGTAGAATGTAGATTGAGAGAAGCATGTAAATACCTTGATGGAATAAAAAGTGTAATAAGAAATAGACATTTGGGAATGGATGGTAAGAGGTGATTGTATGAAAGGGTGATTATGCCAACAGCACTGTATGAGGCAGTGACATGGAACATAAGAAAGGAAGAGAGGAGTTTAAATGTGTTTGAGATGAAATGTCTGAGAAGAGTGGTAGGCGTTACTAGGCTGGATAGTGAGAAATGAATTGGTGAGGAGGAGAGCGGTGGTGGAAAAGGGCATGAAAGATAGGGTTGATGAAAGAGTATTGGGATGGTTTGAACACATGGAAGGAATGAAGAAAGATTAGTAAATAAAGTGTGGAAGACAGAGGTGGATGGAGTAAACAGAAGGGGACGACCGAGGATGAGATGGATGTGGTAATAGGAGTGTTGAGAGGAATGTCTGTTGAGGAAGAAGATAGAATAGAGGAGTGAATGGAGAATAGTTGTGTGTGGATGATTCTGTGATGCATGGAGGGGAATGGGTGGGGGGTGGGTGTTAGAGAGTGGTTATGAGTGAATGTTTTGATGCAGCCCGGAAGGATATCTCCCCATCTCCTCTATTTCTGCATTACGGGACAGACAGGGGGGGGGGGGGTCGCCGATTAAATGAAGCGGCCTTTCAATGGATGTGCTGTGTCTTGCTGCATTGTTTCTGAAGAACAAAAATAACGCATACAACATAAATGGGGATAGAAAAATAAATTTATATCAATATATATCAGAGGAAATAGATGGTTGTTAATTACCATGTTGAGTTGCTTTTGTTTCCAGCACGCAAGA
>NC_134783.1:56465106-56470106 GCF_046742065.1 Oratosquilla oratoria
TCCTTCATACATCCCACACCTACCCAAGGGTCAATTGTTGTCCCTTTTACCTTAACTCTTCGTGAACGATGGGGGTTCCCCGTCTCCCGACCACTGGCTGGGTCAGAACTAATGTAATTCATCCACATCGAGGCCCGATAGATAACATTAGTTTAGCACCGTGCTCGTCACGCATTCCTTCTTGTAATGAAGTTCCATTCACTCCATCCATCCATCCTTCCATCCATCCATTTATTCTCGGTATATATAATATAATATAATATAATATAATATAATATAATATAATATAATATAATATAATATAGCAATATATAATATAATATAACATAATATATAATACAATATGATATAATATAATATAACATAAGTTGGTAGACACTGGTTTTGTGCCTATTGCTTGGAGGGGGCAGGCAAACGTTGTTCCTGTTTTTAAAAAGAGAGATAGTCTATATGCAACTACGGGCAAATCAGTTTGACATCAGTTATAGGCAAAATGCTTGAATTAATAATAGTTAATAGACTTAGAGATCACACCGAGAAATATAATTTGGTTCATGACTAGCAGCGTGGTTTCTCCAAGGTGTCCCATCAGGTACTACTGAATAAAATGAATAAAATCAAAGCTCATGGCATAGAAGTAAAAGTGTTAGACTGGATTAGAGCTTAGATCAGTGACAGAAAACAGTGGGTCACCATAAATGGTGTAAAAACCCAGGTGGGGCAATGTTACTAGTGGAGTCCCCCAGGGGTCGGTTTTGGGGCCCTTATTGTCTATTATGTACATAAAGGACTTGGGCAAATGGAATTAATAGTGATGTTAGTAAGTTTGCGAACGACATTATAATAGGACGCCAAATTAGGTCAGGAGACGATGCCGAGATTCTGCAGGACAATCTTAACAAATTGTTCACATGATGGGTGAAATAGCAAATGAACTTCAATATCTCAAAGTGCAGTCTATTAAACGTAGGGCTACACAAGCCCGAAAATAGATATAGCTTAGATAACATGTTTTTAGAGAAAACTGAGTGAGAGACTTGGGAGTTCTAGTGAGTCCTGACCTTAAATCCAGGAAACAGTGCATTATCGCCAGGAATAAAGCTAACAGGGCATTAAGTCTCATTGCTAGGGTGGTTACGAATAGAAATGCAGAAGTAATCATCAAACTCTGTCTTGCGTTAGTTAGACCCATCCTTGACTATGTGGTACAGTTTTGGTTTCCGTCTTATAGAATGGACATAAATTCACTATAATCAGTACAGAGGAGAATGATCAAAATGATACATGAGCTAAAAAATTTACCTTACGAAGAGAGGCTTAGGCACCTTAACTTACACTCTCTGGAAAGACGCAGAGTGCGGGGTGATCTAACAGAGGTGTTTAAGTGGACCAAAGGCTTTAACAAGGGTGACAAAAACAAGGTCATTATATTAAGACAACAGGACAGGACTCGCAGTAATGAACTTAAACTAGACAAATTTAGATTTAAGAAGGAAATTGGCAAGAATTGGTTTACTAATAGAGAGGTCAACAAATGGAACAGACTTAGTAACCATGTAGTAAGCACTGGAGCTATCAGTTGTTTTAAGAAACGGTTAGACAACTTTATGGATGGGGATGACAGGTGGTAATAGACATTGAACTGCCAAGTGTAGGCCTCATGGTCTCTTGCAGTCTCCTTCATTCTTATGTTCTTACATCTTAATGTTCTTATACATACATACACACACACACACACACACACACACACACACACACACACACACACACACACACACACACACATATATATATATATATATATATATATATATATATATATATATATATACATATTATCTGCATGTACATATATAAGTGAGGTAGTATATCCATGTAAACATGTATAATATTACACACTCGCCGCACACAATAACGTGAAATTCACGAAAAAAAGAAATGAAAGACTGCAATATGTATGACGACCTAACTGGGGAAAATAGATATTAACGCGACAAAATGGAAAGTATTGTAAACAGGTAAAACTCAAAAAAACCATCAAGAATTTTTTAACGAGAAATGACCAAGAAAATAAAAAGAGAAGAGAAATGTTTGATTGTTTGTCACAGATACATTGTCAACTGTCAAGCACATCAACAAAAGATTCAGTGGAACATGCAGAGTTTCGACGAATAAAAATATAGATTTACACTACATGAACGAAGAGCCAATACTAAAGAAAGATAACAGAATAACTGATCCACCAGACTGGAATATGCACCGGCGGTAAGTTGTCCGAATAAAATGATGGACATGATAAAAATTGGGTGAAGAAGATGAGCGAGCAATTTGGTTCTTAGATTTACACGTAAAGCGTACAGTGAGAGATTACAGACAAAGAACCTATCAAAATATTACTAGAAATGAAGAGAGAATGTGTACCTTGTCAAGAGAATTTAGGTCACAATAGAACAAAAGTTTAAACCATAAGTAAATTCAAAGATATGATGACTAGAGTAAAAGAAAGCCACAAAAGTGTAGCTCCATTCTGGTATATTACTATTAGGAAACGAATATGAAAATGCACACACACACACACACACACACACACACACACACACACACACACACACACACACACACACACACACACACACACACACACACACAAGCGCGCACACACATACACACATAAATAGATACATATACCAACAGTTTTTTCCCCCTTACAAGGAAGGTAGCCTAAGTCAAAGACATAAATCCACTGCCACCTATTTCATCCCCACATACTCCATTCCTATTCACCACACACACACTCCTGGATGACGAGTCATTCCTACATCTCGCCCACTGCCCTGGGTCAGAAGCAATGTAGCAATACAACACATCCGCATCAAGGCCGCTTCATTAAATCGGCGACCCTCTTCTCAGTCCCTTCATGCAGAAAAAAGAGCAGATTGGGGGAAATCCTTTAGGGGTACGTCAAAATATCATCCACATATACTCCCTCATCCGCCTTGCACTACCCACTCCATCCCAGGCATCACGACATCGTCCATACACAACCATTATCCATTCACCTCTATCTTCTGTCTTCTCCCTTCCTTTCTCAACAGACATTCCCCTCTTTCCCAATGCCCATTTTACCCATCCATCTCATCCATGGTCGCCCCTCGTGTTCACTCCATCCATCTCTGCCTTCCACACCTCTTTTACTAATCTTTCTTCATTCATTCTTTCCATGTGTCCAAACCATCCCAATATTCTTTCATCAACCCTATCTTCCCTCTCCTTTTCCAGCCCCACTCTCCTCCTCACCTCCTCTATCCAGCATAGTAACCCACCACTCTTCTCAGGCATTTAATCTCAAACACGTTTAAACTTTTTCTCTCTTCCTCTTTTGTATTCAATGTTTCTGCCCCATAGAGTGATGTCGGATCAATCGATCCTTCATAAAATATCCTCTTAGTATCCATCCCCAAATGTCTATTTCTCATTACATTTTCTAATTCCCCAAGGCATATACTTGCTTATCTCAATCTACATTCTATCTCCACCTCCACTCCTCCTTTCTCGCCACATTTGCACCCAAGTATTTAAAGCTATCCAATTCCTCCAGTCTCTCTCCCTTAATACTCGCTTCCAATTTGCTGCCACCCTCTCCCCTTGTATACCTTATTACTTACTTTTACCCACATTTATCTTCAACTTCCCTCTTTCGCACACCTTCCCAAAACTAACTTCCTTGATCCCTCATCTGATCCTGCCACAAGCACAGTGTCGTCAGCAAACAACAACTGGCTCATCTCCCACTTTTCTCCATCTTATCTAACCATCTCCAATCCCCACCCATTAACCTTGCATTTACCTATCGCACCACCCCATCCAAAAATGGAACAGCCAAGGTGACATAACGCATCCCTGGCGAAGTCCATCTTTACCTCAAACCACTCACTCTCTCCTTTTCTAATTCTAACACAGAGTATACTACTCTCGTAAAAACTCATGACTACTCTTAACAGCATTCCTCCTATCTGCAATACCTCCTACAGTGCCTTCCTGTCTGCCCTGTTATAAGCCTTTTATAAATCCATAAAGGCCCAAGAAACATCCTTACCTTCTCCTAAATCTTTCTCACATATCTGTCTTACCACGAAAATCTGAACCACGCAACCCCTACCTGTCCTAAACCCACACTGTTCCTCACCAATTACTTCCTCTCTTCCTCTCAATCAAAACCCCCCATAAGCTTTCCCAACTATTCTCAACAAACTGATCCCTCTGAAACTCCTACACTCACATTTGTCCCCTTCTCCCTTGTAAAGCGGAACTATACAGGCACTCCTCCAGTCCTCCGGCACTCTACCCTCTTCTGTCCTTTTCCTCTTTCTCCTTCTATCCTCACTCTCAACTTACCTTTCACCAAAAAATTATTTGATATTCACCCCACTCTCTCACCTTAGAACATGTACATCCAAAACTCTTCTTACTTTTCCCCTGGTTACCATTATATAGTCCATTAACGCCCTATCTACCACCCTTCCATCCACCATCCTCTCCCATGTGTACTTATGCTTGTTTTTCTTCCTAAACACTGTATTCGCTGTCATTATCAACTCTCTAGACACCTCCATCAACTCTCCACTTCAATTTTTCCTGGTATTCCACACTTCCCAACCACTCCATCTATTGGTTTGTCTCCTACCCTAGCATTGAGATCTACTAATACAACTACACTGACATTTCTCCCTAAACCTTCTATGCAATCATTTAGATTTATTCAAAAAGCCTCCCTTTCCTCTACACTCTTCTCACTACCAGGCCCATATCCACTTACAATGACCCACATTTCCCTTCCCAGTTTTACTTTCATCCATAATATAATATATATATATATATATTTTAACCACATATCACTTTTAATTCCGTACTATCGCAAACGAGACTGAGAATCGCTCGAAGGAGGCATACGTTGGAAATTGAAACGTAGACGAGCCGAGGATTCGAACCCAGCTAACCCG
>NC_134783.1:56482606-56485106 GCF_046742065.1 Oratosquilla oratoria
AAGACGTTTAGAGAGTTGTCCTCAACCCACCTGACGTCATTTGGTGTGAACTTAAGTCAGGTCAGCCTGGTGGCTAATTGTCAATAGTTTGTCGTGTCTAAAATGTCTACTACTCATATTTGCTTGATTTGTATATGTGCGTGAGATCCAACATGATGTAATTACTATGGTCGTTAGCAAATACTTTACTTAGCTGAAATATTGGATCCTGAACAATACATATGATGATTTTTATCTTCCTTAAGAAGACGAATAACAGCAGCAATGATAATTAAGTGAAGAAGAATAAGAAGACAAAGACAAGGAAAAATAGAGTAAAGAAAAATATAAACAAAAAGGAATATAAAGAAAAAATATACAGTAGGCATAAAAAAACAGAAGCTATTCCAACGCTCGCCAAGCCATGCCTGATGCCTCCACCTTTGCCTAATGTGCTCGTCCACCAAAGCCCATTTGCCATCAAACCTTTATTTGTACTTGTATTTCCGGACAAGAGACCGAACCTAAAGGTACTATTTTTTTTTTTTTATCATGGGCCAACGATGATCGTTCATAGTCTAATGGTGAACGTTAAACGATTGTCGAGGTGCTGTTTTGCTCAGAGCGACTGCCGCTAGAGTTGCTAAAAAATAAAGAATTAGTGATCGTTTGACGTTCATCGTTGAACGACAACCGTACCGAGCAAGACGTACCTTATGGCTTCACGGACAGCACATATACCAAGAGGTAAACATGATGAAGCGTTTATGTAACAAACTTCATTAGCTTCACCATGACAACTCGGTGGAAACGCAGACAAACATTTCTTCCACTGCTTTCTCCACCTCCCTCTCCACCAGTCCACCGGCACATTTACTTCTCTTCTCTTCTCGGCTGCATAGATTTACGTATTTGATATTATGGGGAGTTTAGTGGCATCCCTACGGACCAGGGGCACGTAGCGTTCTCTTAAGGTTGGAGATAAACATCTTAGATTAGAGGAGAATGTTGATCACTCCTTTACTGAATCTATGGTTCCACGTCTTCGGTGTTGGTTATGGTTAAAAAAAAAAAAAAAAAAAAAAAAAAAAAAATCACCATAAATCTCCACCTCCTCCTTCTTCCAATTTTCTTCTTCCGTTGTCATTTTTTACTTAATTTTCTTCCTCTTCTAATTCTTTCTATTTTTTCTAGCTTGGTCTTCTTCCTTTCCATTTCGCCCTTGCTTTCTCCACTATTCTTCTTCTTCTTCTATTTTTTCTTTCCCTCTCCTTTGCATCTTCTTATCAAGACTTACAAAGGTTTACAAAGGCGGAGCATGGCGACAGGAGACCTTTTGGTCCATATCTACCCTTTGATGCAAATTCTTCACCTCTGCATATTGTTTCCTAAGAATTCTTAGGCTTTTGACAGGTACAGACGACTCGTAATCTTGGTCCTGATACAGCCAAGAACAATATATAACAAAAGAGATCACTTCTCGTGATCCTTTCTACCTCTTCCTCTTCTTCCTTCTTGTGTTCCTTCCTCTCCTCCTCTTCACTCTATTTTATTACCTTTTCTAACTCAATCTTATTACCTTTTCTCTCTCTACTGCATTTCCTCCTCCTCCTCCTCCTCTTCCTCCTCTTCCTCTACTTGCTCCTTGTGCTCCTTCCTCTCCTCCTCTTCACTCTATTTTATTACCTTTTCTCTCTCTACTGCATTTTCTCCTCCTCCTCCTCCTCCTCTTCCTCCTCTTCCTCTTCTTGCTCCTTCTGCTCCATCCTCTTCTCCTCTTCACTTTTCTTTGTTACCTGTTCTAACTCTATCTCATTCTCTATTTCTCTCTCTATTGCATTTCCTCCTCCTTCTTCTCTTCCTCCTCTTCCTCTTCTTGCTCCCTCTGCTCCTTCCTCTCCTCCTCTTCACTCTTCTTTATTACCTGTTCTAACTCTACCTTCTTCTCTATTTCTCTCTCTATTGCATTTCCTCCTTCTCCTCTTCGTCCTCCTCTTCCTCTTCTTGCTCCTTCTGCTCCTTCCTCTCCTCCTCTTCACTCTTCTTTATTACCTTTTCTAACTCTACCTCCTTCTCTATTTCTCTCTCTACTGCATTTCCTCCTCCTCCTCTTCTTCCTCCTTTTCCTCTTCTTGCTCCTTCTGCTCCTTCCTCTTCTCCACTTCATTCTTCTTTATTACCTTTTCTAACTCTACCTCCTTCTCTATTTCTCTCTCTACTGCATTTCCTCCTCCTCCTCCTCCACTTCCTCCTCTTCCTCTTCTTGCTCTTTCTGTTCCATCCTCTTCTCCGCTTCACTCTTCTTTATTAACTTTTCTAACTCTATCTCCTTCTCAATTTCTCTCTCTACTGCATTTCCTCCTCCTCCCCCTCTTCCTCTTCTTACTCCTTCTGCTCCTTCCTCTCCTCCTCTTCACTCTTCTTTGTTACCTTTTCTAACTCTATCTCCTTCTCTTTTTTTCTCTCTACTGCATTTCCTCCTCCTCCTCTTCCTCCTCTTCATCTTCTTGTTCCTTCCTCT
>NC_134783.1:56495106-56500106 GCF_046742065.1 Oratosquilla oratoria
GAGGAGGAAGAGGAGGAGGAGGAGGAGGAGGAGGAGGAGGAGGAGGAGGAAGTGTAGCGAGAGCAATGTAGGTAATGATGATATAGACGATGCAGTTGCTAAGGAAGAAAGAGAAAGGGTAGAGCTAAGGAGAGAGAAGGAGAGAGAGAGAGAGAGAGAGAGAGAGAGAGAGAGAGAGAGAGAGAGAGAGAGAGAGAGAGAGAGAGAGAGAGAGAGAGAGAGAGAGAGAGAGAGAGAGAGAGAGAGAGTGGAGAGAGAGAGAGAGAGAGAGAGAGAGAGACGGAGAGAGAGAGACGGAGAGAGAGAGAGAGAGAGAGAGAGAGAGAGAGAGAGAGAGAGAGAGAGAGAGAGAGAGAGAGAGAGAGAGAGAGAGAGAGAGAGAGAGAGAGAGAGAGAGAGAGAGAGAGAGAGAGAGAGAGAGAGAGAGAGAGAGAGAGAGAGAGAGAGAGAGAGAGAGAGAGAGAGAGAGAGAGAGAGAGAGAAAGAGAGAAAGAGAGAGAGAATGGGGCATCGGAAGACATAAATATGTTAAATCTCCCCTAACTAATACCGTATTCTATTTAACAAAGGGAGCGTCAATCCTAGCGGACATGTTAGAATCCGATTTCTATTAACTTCCTAAGCTCGCCGCGGGGCTGAGTTGTCGCGTCCCGAAGACGGGGCAAATGTCAGAAAGAGCATCTACTCCCATTAATGGTTCCAAGATGTCAAAGACTTCCTATTTTCTTGTTTGTAAGACACCGTTTTCTTTGTCCCGTACGAAGTAGTTTGCGACGGAAAATCAAGTAGTAATATTGACCCTCTTTCCATGTTTTATTCCCGAGTTAAGATCAAACGAATTGATTCGGTTGAAATGGCAATCAGTGTGGCGAAATGGGGTAGAAAGAAAATGGTGTTCGTATGGTGTTCGTATGTATGTGACCAAACCAGACTTTCGAAGGACACATATATGACGTCATATCGCCTTATCTGGGCAACAGATCAGGAAAGGTCTGCAGTCGACATGACGTCATCTCGACTCTGAAAAGATATTTGTCAAGAAAAGAGAACAAAGTTTGTATTCTTGAAACGTCTATTTCGGGGACTCTGCCTCACTGTCCAAGGACCCTTTGTGACAAGCAAACAAAAACAAAGGTGACGGGCAGCCACAGTGAGGTGCCTCCCGGTGTGAACGGTGTATAAGCAGTGTCTGTTTTTGAACGCCGGGGTGAGGTAGTTTGCCCCCCTCACAGAATGGCTGGCGTTCGATTTAAAAAGAAAACACGTTTTGTTTACTCTCGATTTCCGTGTCCCTCCATCCCACATTCAAATATTCGCTCTTGCTTCACTTTCATTAGAGAGAGAGATAGAGATTGAGAGAGAGAGAGAGAGAGAGAGAGAGAGAGAGAGAGAGAGAGAGAGAGAGAGAGAGAGAGAGAGAGAGAGAGAGAGAGAGAGAGAGAGAGAGAGAGAGAGAGAGAGAGAGAGAGAGAGACAGACAGATAGAAAGAGAGAGAGAGAGAGACAGAGAGAGAGAGAGAGAGAGAGAGAGAGAGAGAGAGGAGAGAGAGGAGAGAGAGAGAGAGAGAGAGAGAGAGAGAGAGAGAGAGAGAGAGAGAGAGAGAGAGAGAGAGAGAGAGAGAGAGAGAGAGAGAGAGAGAAGTATTGATTTTATGTATGTGTTTCCTACTTGATCCAAATTTAAAATAGTCATGAGAACATTCGAAGGATGAGAGAGAGAGAGAGAGAGAGAGAGAGAGAGAGAGAGAGAGAGAGAGAGAGAGAGAGAGAGAGAGAGAGAGAGAGAGAGAGAGAGAGAGAGAGAGAGAGAGAGAGAGAGAGAGAGAGAGAGAGAGAGAGAGAGAGAGGGAGAGAGAGAGAGAGAGAGAGAGAGAGAGAGAGAGAGAGAGAGAGAGAGAGAGAGAGAGAGAGAGAGAGAGAGAGAGAGAGAGAGAGAGAGAGAGAGAGAGAGAGAGAGAGAGAGAGAGAGAGAGAGAGAGAGAGAGAGAGAGAGAGAGAGAGAGAGAGAGAGAGAGAGAGAGAGAGAGAGAGAGAAGCATTGGTTTTATGTGTTTCCCGTTTGATCCAAATACAAAATAATCACGAAAACATTCGAAGGATGAACTTAAATAACAATTACAAGTAACAGGACTAATAGATATGAAATTATAGTAATAATGTAAAGGTAAGTCAAAATAATCAAGAGTAATGAAAATATATAGATTATAAATGGTGAAATGATAACAAAGAGAATTTGAAGAAGAAAGAATAAGAGGAAAAATAGCAATAAAAAGAAGAGGAAAATGAGAGTTATAAGGCTAAAGAAGAATTAGAAAAAATAAGAAAAAGAGTAAAAAGAGTAGCAAAAAGGAGGATAAGAAAGAAAACAAGAGAGAAAATATGAAAGAGAAGAGAATACGAAAGAGAGAAAATATGAGAAAAGGAGAATGCGAAATTAAAGAATTGAAATAAGAAATATTAAAAGACGAGAAAGTGAAAAAACAGAAGAATAAAGATAATGAGAACGAAAATAAAAAAAACAGAGAAATAAGTGCGAGAGAGTGGGAAAAAGAGGAAAAAAATCGAGAAAGAAAATAATCGCAAAAGAGTAGGAAAGAAAGCGAACACAAAAGAGAATAAGAAAGTGAATAACAGAGAAAATAAAGAAGCGAAATGAAATGAAAAAGAATAAAAAACAAAAAAAGGTGAGGAAAAGAATGGAAGAAATAAAATGGAGGAAAAAAAATGGAATGAAAAAAGTAGATAATTATTTTCATACGTACTTTGCAATATAATAAACTGTGAAACTCATATACACGCACATAGCCAGTATTCCCTCCTGTTACTATTGTACATCCGTCTGAAGATGTACAAACATGTCCTCCTTCATCCACCTGGACATGCATTTCACAACGGACCAACGAATATTCTAGTGTCATCCTTAAACTTGTACAAAAGTCATCCAATTCCTTGGCGTCATATGCATATTTGTATTATTGTAATAACATCTTCCGCGACGGCAGAAAGCAAATATACTGTATATGTGGAGTAAGAATTAAAGAAGAAAGATTGTAGGAGCAATTATTTCGAATAGATTAATAAAAAATGCTAAGGCTCGAGGATCCATTAAATGATCGCCGGCCAATGCCCTTTGGGACTATAAGAAGTCTGTACCTCATTAAGGTGTCTTGATCCAGCTCAGGAAGGTTGCATGGAAGGTACGAGGTGCATATTAGGTGTCAAGAGCTTTAGAATGCCTGTGATTGCAAATGACAACTGAAAAAATATATTCTCTTTGTGTCATTATTTTAGTATTCGTGTATTTACATTTCATTATTGCTCTGTCCAATAAATCTTTTGTTATCATCTTTATCATTATTAGTATAATTTCATCCTCATTAGTTTTGTTATGTGTATTATTTATGAAAATCCTTCCGCTATTTTCACAATCACTTTGTACTCTGATCAACCGGGAAAGGCAATGTTCATACATATGTACATACATATACCAAAGGCTTTTTCCCCCTTACACGAGAGGTAGCCAAAAAACAAAGGCACAGAAACCACTCCCACCCATTCCATCCCCTACATACTCCACTCCCGTCCACCCTCTTCCCTCCCTCTTATCTTGGCACTCCCTGGACGACGGGTCATTCCGGTAGGGATGAACAGTATTTATACTCTTACTAAAGTTCTCATGGCAGTCTCTTTCCCTCACATTTGGCAACCTCGCCTTTCTCTCATAAATATGGCAACCTCGCTTCTCGCTCATAAATGTGGCACCCTCGCTTCTCGCTCATAAATGTAGCAACATTCCTCTTCCCTCATAAATGTGACAATGTCTATCCCGTTATAGATGTGGCGACATCTATTTTTCCACATGGATGTGGCTTGACTTCTTCTCCCTCACAGATATGGCAACATCGCTTTCCTCCTCAAACACGGGAAGGCTGCTTCTCCTCACATAGATGTGGCAACGTCTCTTTTCTCATACCTGCAACCATCTCGTTATTTCGTTTGCCTTAGCCTAAGCAAACAGGATCAAGATGGAATGAACTTAGGTAAAGTAATGGCAATTCTGCCACGTTCACAGGGACGCTACTCCTGGATGAAGTGAACTTTAATGTGGAACTGTACACGCGCAAAACAGGAGAGTGTGGAAAAGAGGTAAGACTTCCTGATACAGCCATGGGGAGGAAAAAATGCCCACAATGTCGCAGAAGACAATTGACTCATAGCAAGTTGAAAAGCGACTTATCGTCTTTAAAATATTCTATTTTGAATCGCTCCATAACTTCGACAGCCTGCGGGTATTGCACCTTTAATTACATCATTTCAGTATAGATTAAGTCTCGCTCGTTAATCAAAACATATCACGAACACGAGAAAGAACTGATGCAACATGTCACGGACAATGATGTGATGGATTCTTTCTACGAAGGCACCCATCAAAGATTTTGTTCTGGCTGATGTTGGACAATTTTATCGAGCGAAGGGGTGAGAAAATTAAGATAAATGTTTTTTCTTTATCGATTTAGATCTCATTTTGTCAATAGTCTGTCTCTCATTTGTATAAAACTATCCAGTAATTGCCAAAATCAATTGCGAAAAAAACATCACCCTAGTTTGAGATGCAGGTGAAATTCAGCATAGGAGCGGCACCTCCCGTGTTTTAACTCACATAATTTCTTCTTCTTCTTCTTCTTCTTCTTCTTCTAAAAAAAAAAAAAAAAAAAAAAAAAATATATATATATATATATATATATATATATATGTATTTACTCAGCTTGAAGGGGGGGGTCTCGATAGAGGGCTAACACGTTCAGGCCAGGGGACAATTCTTCTGCAGTTGTTTGGCGTTTGCCATGGAATTCGCTGACCGCCACGGGATTCGAATCCATCGAAAGTCATCTTTAGAGTTAAAATTAATCTTGGTCTAATTGTATAGATACTGCTGGAAGCCCAATGGTTTTATTCGACTGCAATGCAGAAAAGGAAAGCTTTGGATTTTTTTTTTTTTT
>NC_134783.1:56505106-56510106 GCF_046742065.1 Oratosquilla oratoria
GGGGGCATGGAGGGATGGGTAACCGTGCAGATGCGACCGAAACTCGCGTTACTACCAAAAGGAAGAAGAGAACAAGATACCAAAGGGCAATGTGGTCAATAATTCTATGTTGGAGTTGTCCACGAGTTGACTGATTCCATTCTTTGCGAAATATATACACATACATGCAAGTCACCATTACATAATGTCATGTTGACTAATCTAAAAAAAACTGACAACTTTTCTAAATTTGCATTTTAACAATTAAATTTTTATTGTATATCTTAAATAAACTTCTTTTGTTTTTTGCTTGTCAATGTGAAATCACGTGAATAATTTCTTTAAATAACTAATTCAACTTTATATTGAAAAGCTTTCTTTCACACACATTTTCCTTCATGCACTAGTTGTAACCTCAAGAAGTATATTAATTTGATTGTATAAAATCATTGTTGCTAATTTATCCCCAATATCCATCCTTATTCCATGTAAATGTTCGTGAAGTAAGTTCTAAATGATCAAATTGAACTGGTCTCTGTTCCAGTCCTAGAATTTCTTTCTTCGATTATCGATTTCTCCTATGTATGTGCGTGTGTTGGTATGTGTGTGTGTATGTATGTGTGTGTGTGTGTGTGTGTTAGTGTGTGTGTGTGTGTGTGTGTGTGTGTGTGTGTGTGTGTGTGTGTGTGTGTGTGTGTGTGTGTGTGTGTGTGTGTGTATGTGTGTGTGTGTGTGTGTGTGTGTTTGTGTGTGTGTGTTTGTGTATGTATGTGTGTGAATGCTTGGGTGCGTGCGTATGTGCATGTGTGTGTGTGTGTTTGTGTGTGTGTGTGTTTGTGTGTGTGTGTGTGTGTGTGTGTGTGTGTGTGTGTGTGTGTGTGTGTGTGTGTGTGTGTGTGTGTGTGTGTGTGTGTGTGTGTGTGTGTGCGCGCGCGCACTTGGGTGCATGAATGTGTGCGTGCGTGTGTGCATGTGTATGTGTGTGTGTGTATATGTGTGCGTGTGCGTGTATATGTGTAAGTATATATATGTGTGTGTGTACGCGTGCTCTCGCTTGTAGGTACCACTCACATTTGCGTTCTGAATGCAAGTTTGAGACCCCTCCACACCACCCACCCGTTCTTCTGTCTTCTCCTGGGTTCTGACCTGTTATGTTGATCTCGAGACCGGTCCATCTCGTCCAGGGGCCAAAGCCAGCCCTCGACAGGATCCTGTCACGTTTCTCATCGCAGACTGGCGAGCACATCCAATTTAAGACCGACATCCATTCGCCCGTCATCTGTGTGCCTGCGTTCGTCTATCTTGATATGTACAAACATAAAGATCGTGGGAATTATGCACGAGGTCCGTAATTCGGCCATTCACAGCGGGTGAGGGTAAGGATACGTATTTGGTCAAGTTCGGCTGAATGAATGTCCGAGCTAAAGGGACTTTAGGGCGCGAAAACACGAAAAATTCTGGAAAATTAACGAATTTTAGGTAAACATTTCAAAAGATTCTCTATGATGGTGGTAACACTTTGGCCAAATATTACAGCTCAATTCCGTTTCTTTTCTTATATATAAAATAAAATAGATAAATTTTTGGCAACCTCTGGCAACCCCATTGCATGAAAAAACATTCTGTATATTGAAATAAAGTCAAATTTTTGATACCCAGTTCTGTTTTGTTTACTATAATTAATATATATGGAGATATCTGGCAACTTGCCCAACACTAATCGTCAATCACCACAAGGATCTCAGTATCTCTTCAAAGCTAAAGGAGAAAGGATGTCGCCCTGTCGCGTATCTGTTAGCCTACCAGTCATGCATGCGATCGTATTATCTTTTATTCTACCAACAGGTATTCAAAAGATTCTCTATGATGGTTGTAACACTTCGACCAAATATTACAGCTCAATTCCGTTTCTGTTCTTATATATAAAATGAAATAGATAAATTATTGGCGACATCTGGCAACCCCATTGCATGAAAAAACATTCTGTATATTGAAATATAGTCAAATTTTCGATAGCCAGTTCAGTTTTGTTTAAAGTTTTAAACGGAAACGTAAAAAAAATATACAATGTCACGAGTGAGTACGCGGCCGGAGGATTTTAAATGCCGGTGCGCTCCTTTAAACTTTAAATGCCTCTCCTGACAAGTATATGTTTTTTTTATATTTAAATAGCCATATCTCTCTTTCTTTTTGTCCGATTTCATTCATTCTTTCGAATTTGTAAAGAGAAAGAGTAATTCTTTAATTTGATTAGAAAAAAATAAAGGAAACTGTAACTTAATTTTTTTGTTTAATTTATCATAGCAGATTTTCACTGAAGTTTCTACTATTCAAAATAAAAAAATCATAAAAAATAAAAGAGAGTAGGAAAAAATCTAATTTAATGAAGTTGTTTCCAAGACTCTAATCTTTCATTTCCTACATAGTAGGCTGATTACCTGTGCCTATGGATACTTCAATGATTACAGATACTATCATAAAAAAAAATTAACTACACGTAATATATACATGTTACTAAATTTTTTTAGTATGCAATAATACTCTTTCCGATAGAGTAAGTATACATAAGTTCACCAAAGAAATTGAACAACTTTTATGACACGTTCACCTATAAGCACTTCCCACAGTCCCTAAAGGTTCGTTTTGTTCGGTGTAATTATTAACCTACACAGCCCATGGCTTGTGACACGCATCATACTATCTTATTTGGGTAAATGCGTTCGTAGGTCCGGTTAGAATTACACAACGAAATTTTTTTTCAAAAAATTTGTTTATTGTATTATTTTTAGAGTTTATTAACCCATTTTTCCTGCTGATTTCAAATATGCAATTATTTTTTCTGTATCATCGACCGTTATAGAAATACATATAATTTCAATGTTACCATGTATATTTTGGAATTGTTATGTGGTCTGCTACTAAATGTTTATCTAATTTTCTCTTTCAGATCAATGACTGAACTATTTACCTGTTAAGATGGCTACTAGAGGATGTGAAAATTCTCCTGATACATTTTGCTATGTGTGTGGTTATTATATTGGGAAAAAACAAGTACTACATAAGATCGTGAGAGGTGCTAAAGTGTGGATAGCGTACAGACTCTATTTCGGAATGCCCATGGGTGACCAGGACAAGCCATGGCCACCTCATGTGATATGTGGAAGCTGCCGATCTACTCTAGAAGGATGGCTGAGAGGTACAGGAAGGGCAATGCCTTTTGCCATTCCTAGAATATGGAGAGAGCCGAAGAACCATCACGACGACTGCTACTTTTGTATGATTGATGTGACGAAGTACAGGAAAGTGAAAGGAAGACAAGCTCTGCAGTATCCAGGCATACCATCATCTAGAGCACCTGTCCCACATGATGATAGCTTACCAGTACCACAACCACCAGAAAATGCAAGTTTATTTTTATCATACTCTCTTTACTTTTAATTAACTTCAATATTAAGTACTTAATATACATTCACTTTCCTAAAGATATATGGAATACTAATGCTATTCGTCTTTGTTGAAGTTGCTATATTTAGTTATTTCTTTCTTTCCAGATGGAAGATGCAATGGAAATTTCATCTGAAGGGTCAGCAGGTAGCAACAGCCATGAAATGGGAGACAAAGATTTCGCACCAAGAACGACTTCGGAGCCTCACTTTCCAAGTCAGAGTGAGCTAGATGACTTAATCAGAGATTTAGGTCTTCCTAAGTCAGGAGCTGAGCTTCTTACATCAAGGATGGAAGAATGGAATCTACTAGGAGAAGACTGCAGGACATCTGTGTACCGGAAACGACATGAAGAATTTAAAATTTACTATGACTTTAGTGATGATTTGTGTTATTGTAAGGATGTTACTGGTTTGTTTACAGCCATTGGACTCGAACATGATCCTGCAGAATGGCGACTGTTCATAGATAGCTCAACACGAAGTCTCAAAGCAGTATTGCTCCACAATGGAAATAAAAACCCATCTTTGCCTCTTGCACACTCAGTACAGAAGAAAGAAAACTATCATAATGTCAAACAGCTTCTTGAAAAAATCAATTATGCTGAATTCAAATGGGATGTTTGTGGTGATTTCAAGATGCTAGCCTTTTTGCTTGGCTTACAAGGGGGATACACAAAGTATTCCTGTTTTCTTTGTTTATGGGACAGCAGGGCTGATGATGATCATTATAATAAAGTTCATTGGCCCCCAAGAGTTGAACTGCAGCCAGGAATGTTAAATGTTCTCAGATAGCCTCTAGTACATTCGAAAAAAGTATTATTACCCCCACTTCATATCAAGCTAGGGTTAACTAAACAGTTTGTGAAGGCTTTGGATTTTGTAGGCGAAACTTTCCAAGAAATTTGTCTCATGTTTCCCAAGCTATCTGAGGCTAAGCTCAAGGGTGGTATATTTGTTGGACCCCAGGTAAACAAAATGTTGAAGTCGGAGAAACTGGAAAGAGCGATGACGAAAGTTGAAAGAGAAGCTTGGTGTTCATTTCGTGATGTAGTTCGTGGATTCCTAGGAAATCACAAGGACCCTAATTATAAACAAATAGTGGCAAAGCTTATTGAGAACTTCAGGAAACTTGGTTGTCGTATGTCCTTGAAGATACCTTTCTTGCATTCTCACCTAGATTTCTTCCCCGAAAACTTGGGGGCTGTCAGTGAGGAGCATGGCGAGAGATTTCATCAGGATATCGCAACTATGGAAAGAAGATATCAAGGACGATGGAATCCTGCAATGATGGGAGATTACATATGGTCACTAGTCAGAAATAACGAAAGCATGCATTCTAGAAAATCTCGATCGTCAAAGCACTTCTAATCATGAGAAGAGTCATCAAAACACTTGCAGTGCAAATTGTGTTGTTTATTTTGTTCTTACTAATATTGTAGCTCTTAAATACACTTCATATTATGAAAACAATACTAGATATTGTATAATTATCCTTAGAATGCTTGCAGTGCAAAGTTGTGTTGTTTATTTTGTTCTTACTAATATTGTAGCTCTTAAATACACTTCATATTATGA
>NC_134783.1:56520106-56525106 GCF_046742065.1 Oratosquilla oratoria
CGAGTCTGACAGCTTTAGTTTGCAGATTCCGAAAACAAATACATCAGTGAACTGGCATCTCTATTTTTGGCATTTCTTATTAAACTCGCAAGACGATTTTACTTGATTTCTTCAGGGCGGGTGCCCATGGCAGCTGGTGTGTTATTAATGATAATAGGATAGTATATCATAAGTAAGGGAGATAAAAGGTTTACATTTTCGAGCTAAGTCTGATCCTAAAACTGAATACAGTCGTATCGAAAGTCAAAACGAAATCGAGTACATCCATATGATATCATACACTTAAAACCCACTATCGGAGAAATAGTATCAGAAGTACAGGACATTCGTGTATTTCAACTACTATCTGTGGTCCTCTTCAGTGGAATGGACTACAGATAGTAGTCGAAATATACGGATCTCCTCTACTTCTGATATTATTTCTCCAATAGTGGGTTTTAAGTGTATATCTAAAAATGTGTTATAACGTTAAAGTTTCCAATACGATATCCTGTTAATATGATTAACCCAGAACTTTAATCTCTTTAGTTTGAGGTTAACGGAGTCTGTTAAGCTTACTCAAGGGAGTTAACTCCTTCCATACAAGGCGGTACTTTCCCTTTTAGCTCGCCTGCCGCCAGGCTATTCTATTCATCTCCGTGGTACCCTCTCTGTAGCAGAGGGGTCACGTTCCCTCTCGCCTAATCTCCTCCTGTAGCGGATGGCACATTCTCCAACTCTCGTCCCAATTTTCTGTTGAAATCCGGATAAAAAGTGAATAGAATTTTCGTAAATACTGATTCAGGCTCTTACCGTACGAAAAAATAGACTAGAAATGAAATTACAAAGTCACACTAAAGCAATTAAAATGGAAAACAAAACATAGGACAAAGTGAATAAAGAAATACGACAGAGAGAGAGAGAGAGAGAGAGAGAGAGAGAGAGAGAGAGAGAGAGAGAGAGAGAGAGAGAGAGAGAGAGAGAGAGAGAGAGAGAGAGAGAGAGAGAGAGAGAGAGAGAGAGAGAGAGAGAGAGAGAGAGAGAGAGAGAGAGAGAGAGAGAGAGAGAGAGAGAGAGAGAGAGAGAGAGAGAGAGAGAGAGAGAGAGAGAGAGAGAGAGAGAGAGAGAGAGAGAGAGAGAGAGAGAGAGAGAGAGAGAGAGAGAGAGAGAGAGAGAGAGAGAGAGAGAGAGAGAGAGAGAGAGAGAGAAGAGGAGAGAAACACATAGGGACAGGTCAACTTTGAGTTTGACGAAAATCTATGAGCATAAGTATAGGAATTGTGAGACAGTTGAATTGGCGCGGGGGGCATATATGGGCAATTGGGATAAAAGTAGAGATTGAGGAGAACCCAGCCCAACCAATCGAGAGCCCAGAGGAATTGAGACCGTGGAAGTGAGGTGGGAACGAGGAAGACATGGTCCGGTAGCCAAAATAAAATCATATGTGCACGGAATGGGTTGATGTCCCCAGCCACACAAATGAATAAAGTTGCATAGTGGCAACCAGAATAGAAATGGTAATATTGTACCATCTCGTACGAAAGTTATGGTCATATACAATGATTAGCTCTGCAAGGAGGAAGCTGAGAGGATAGAATCACATGGAGGCAGCAAGAAGAATTAATATGAATCAATTATAGTATTAAATGAGTCAAATTGTTTAAGTGATAAGCGTTTGCGAACACAGCCTTTCAGTGAGCGGAATGAAACTGCACCAGTCAGTACTGCCATACTGAAGCGCAAGGGGTAACTTCATACATGTGCGCACACACACACACACACACACACACACACACACACACACACACACACACACACACACACACACACACACACACACACACACACACACACACACACACACATTTGCAAGCCTCTTTATGTAGGAAAAGGTCCTCTTGATTGCTTTCAATGTTTCACATGAGATGCGCCCCGCCAGGCAGCCGGCCGTTCGTCCGGCAGCATGGATGGATATTCAATTAGTACCGGCTCATGTTGCAAATACTTTTACTACTTTCATCCAAACAGTTTTGATAAATTGCTCGGTAGTTATTGCATTTCTCAAATTCTCTTTCTCTGTCTTCCTCTTTATTCACCTACATTATTATCAAATAATTTTGGAGTATATGAACATTATCAGCACAAAAACGAACGGGGCGAAGAGTAGAACAGAAGGATTCGATAATATTAAGAATAGAGACTGACCCTCACAATTAATGAAGAAATATTACATATAAACAAAATATTCTGTATATCTGAGAGGGGAGACGAAGAAAAGAACAGGAAATAGAGAGGGGAGAGGCGGGAAAAGGAAGAGAATGAGAGAGTGGGTAAGAGGGAAGGGAGAGGGGAGCGGACGTAAAGGAAGATGGAAGAGGAAAAGGAGAAAAAAAAGGAAAGGAAAGAGAAGTAAAAAAACGTAAAGGGCATAAAAGGATAAGAGAGAAGAGGGAGGAGCTATGGTAGAATTGAGAGGAGAAGTGAAGGATGGATGGAAAAATGGAGGGGGAAAAGGAGAAACAGTAAGGAAAAAGTAGTGAATAGCAAAGATGAAGAAAGGGAATGAGAGATGAGGTGGGAGAGGAAGAGAGAGAGAGAGAGAGAGAGAGAGAGAGAGAGAGAGAGAGAGAGAGAGAGAGAGAGAGAGAGAGAGAAGTACGTCACATCTAGAAAACTAAAACAAGCTAAAGTACTTTTACAGGTATTATTCAGTTTTATCATATTGATCGCATTGTAATTATTTCTTTTGCTTACTTTGCACAACCTTTTTTTTTTTTATCAACCTGTCCTTTTATGGCAAATTTCAGACGAGGATACCGCCTCTTTAGGTCATAATACCGCCGTCGTTATGTTACAAAACCCGCCACGCTCAATCAATACCGCCTCTGCGTGGCATTATTTTGTAAATCTCGACCAATACAGTAGTTGTCAATACTTATTTTATTTTATCTTAGCCAAAGGCCTCAGAGAACTCTGGAAATGATGGTAATCCTCTTGATATACCCTTCCATGGACGTTGTGGTCTTCTAGTGAACTACTTTGCCCTTGTTCCTTAAGACTTTGCTAAGGATATGGGATTTAGGTTGAAACGAAACGTGCGTTTGGCGATATCAGGACATACTCGAGGGTATCAACGGAAGATCTTACCACTAATCACCAACAGAAGCGTTCTGATCACTTGTATTGCCTCCCCCCTACGATGATCTCTCTCATGTGGTCATTTCTGACCCAGAGAGGATACAGAATGTTGAGATATAAATAAAAACAAACAAACATTGAGATAAATCACTGAGTCCTTTCAGTAACACATCTGTACTATCCTCCATCATTCTTTTGTTCCAGCTTTCCTGCCCTATTCCATTTCCTCACTTCGACCGCTCCAGTCTACTTTTTCACACAACTTGCTCTCTACCTGTCTTCCAGTGTTATTCTTAGCAGTGTTTTTTCAATTCTTCTCTGAGCTCTCGTCGGCTTTCGAGTCTCACATCCATTAACTATAGCTGGCATTATTTGCTGTTTGTAAACTTTACTCTTCAGGCACATAGGTAAAGATCCTCTCCTGAACTTATGATTTCCAAACATTTTACAACTAATTGTGATTCACCATTTTATTTAATTTCCATGATCCTTAGTCACCTTTCCCATCTAGTCTAAATATTATAACTATTCAATTTCTTTGGGACTCTCACCAGTGATTAAGATTTATAAACTTTGGATTATCGAGTTCAACATTACTCTGGGTTTACGTTTATTCATCTTCAAACCCACTTTTTCAGATCGCTCAGTAACTTTTGCAAGTCTTTTACTTTTTCTGAAGTAAGGATAACATCATCCGTAAATCTTAGATGATAAAAATATTCACCGTTAATCTTCAAACTTATATCTTCCCAACTCAACCGTCTGAAAATCTGTTTCAAGCAGGGTGTGAATAACTTGCTTGAAATTGTATTGCCCTACCGTATTCCTTTCTCGATCTTTATATTTTCTGTATCTTTATGTAGTCGAATTATAGCGGAATCTTTTGCATGACTAATATATAAAAAAACTGACATTTATATGGTCAACACTATATGGTTGAGAAGCGTGGACAATCAGCAAAAAATTGCAGGAAAACTTAGAAGCAGCAGAAATGTGGATATGGAGACGAGTATTAAGAGTACCATGGACAGCGAAGAAAACAAATGAAGAAGTATTGAGAGAAATGGAGACAGATAGGGAATTAATGACAACAATAAGGAAAAGACAGTTGCGATTCTTAGGCCATATAATGCGGAGGGAAGGGTTGGAAGAGGTGGTGATGACGGGAATGGTGGAGGGAAGGAGAGCAAGAGGAAAGCAGAGGGAGAAGTATATGGACGGGCTGATGAGGGCGACGGGAAAACAACTCAAACCAGCACAGATGTTACAAGTAACTAGGGACCGTGAACGGTGGCGCTCCATGGTTGCCGAAGTCCAAGAGGATATGGCACGACGGTAAGGTAAGGTTAAGACCTTCTTTTTAATAGGTCATTTGTAACTTTGAAACATTTGCATTCCCTAATACATTTTGTACTCTTGTACTCCTTACTTTTTCTCTCTGTTTCCTAAGGATATCACTAAATTCATACCTGCGATGGTGATATCCCTGTTCCTTGGAGTTTCAATTTTGATTTTGATTTCTAAATCAAATTCCTTTTGTCATTGGTAACTTTCGCAAATCTTATTTTCTTCTTCATACTATATGCATATGTCTTTATGCATGTATGCTTGCATGTATGTATGTATGTATGTATGTATGTATGTATGTATGTATGTATGTATGTATGTATGTATGTATGTATGTATGTATGTATGAATGTATGTATGTATGTATGCATGTATATATGTATGTATGTATATATGTATGTATGTATACATATATGCATGTATGTATATATGTATGCATATATACATGTATGTATGTATATGTGTATGTATGTATATATGTATTTATGTGCATATGTATGTACAATATAAACATTCTCTCTCTGATGACAAGTCCC
>NC_134783.1:56552606-56565106 GCF_046742065.1 Oratosquilla oratoria
CCGAAAGAGCGGGTGGTCTGTTTTACCTACTCCATAGTCCATTCCTCTGAGGGAGATTAAGGATAAACCGGTCAGGAATAAACTCGGAACTCAGATCTACACCCGTTACTTACATACCTACAAACACACACACACACAAACACACACACACACACACACACACACACACACACACACACACACACACACACACACACACACACACACACACACACACACACACACACACACACACACACACACACACACACAAATATATATATAGATATATATACACATATATATGTATATTCATATATATATATATATATATATATATGTATATATATATATATATACATATATAAAAACATATATATATATATATATATGTATATATATACATATATATATATGCATATATGAGTATATGCATATATACAAGTATGTATGTATGAATACGTACGGGAAATTGTGTTTACATTGGAAATGAATCGGACAATGAGGTAATTTAGTCCATTAATTAAAGTCCCCGACAGTTTCTCCGAGACGGACGAGATCGGCTCCAATATTGAGTGACTCGATGAAATTACGTCGAAAGCGATGGAGTAATGTCTTTAGCTCTTTCATTGCACCAACATGGCTACCAAGTGACGCTGAGTGATTTAATCTAAATGAGAAAGAAATTAACACTTTGAGCCAACAAAAGGTGAAGCAGTCGATGTCTTTGTGTTTTGAGGTTGAAAAGGTCCCTTTTAAGAATCTCAATGACAATTTTCCGCCCTCTCTTTTTTTGTTTTTGTTTTGTTTATTACGTTATTGGTTTGGAGATACAAATCTCTTCTTGTATTTTTGCATGGTCGGTAATGAAATACGCTGCCAAATATACTCCTGTTATAATCACAATAAGACAATTAATTATATACATAAACACGTAAACTCATACAACTAAATATAGGTAGAAAGGTATTCATATCTATACATAACTGTATACATGCACACACACACACACACACACACACACACACACACACACACACACACACACACACACACACACACACACACACACACACACACACACACACACACACACACACACACACACACACACACACACACACACACACACACACACACACACACACACACAAGACTCGGTGGCGCGGTTGGTAGAGTCTCCGACTGTCACTACGGCGGTCCAGGTTCGAATCCTGCCCAGGGCTGAAATAATTTCAGTATCGCTGCGCTTCGAGTCGTTACTCCAACTCTCGTGGGCGGGGAGTTGGGGGTGTGTGCGCGTGTAAGGTCACAGCATTACCCATAGATCGGTCATATATGAGCTCTGAGCTCTCTTCCGGGAGGGAAATAGCTGTCGATCACGAGTACAACCCGTGATCCAAAGACCAAGGTGAATCACACACACACACACACACACACACACACACACACACACACACACACACACACACACACACACACACACACACACACACACACACACACACGAACGACTCGGTGGCGCGGTTGATAGAGTACTGGACGGCCAGTACGGAGGTGCGGCAGTACCTAGTTCGAATTCTGCAAAGGGCCGAAATTATTTCGGTATCGGTCATACGAGATCTGAGCTCTCTTCCGGGAGGGAAATAGCTGTCGATCACGAGTCCAACACGCGATCCAAAGACCAAGGTGAATACACAAACGCATGCTCACTGTGAAAGATATAAGCAAGACCTTAAAGAATGCAAATACGATCAACCAAAATGATTGCCAGACTCCAAGGAGGAGAGGCCAGCGGCACTAGACCTGTGATCATTACAGAATCAAAGAGAAATGTATGACCTTGATGACGTTGTTCAGATCATTGAAGAGGTGGACGTTTTTGATTGAAAGGATCTTTTGATTTTGAGGTAAGACGGGATCACGACGCCATGTGAACAGTTTCAAAAAGATCACGTTTGAGATGGTTTTTCGAATCGATGCGCGAGTTTCTAAAATGGTTTATGATATGATATATTCCAAATAGGGACCGTGCATGGATTTGAAAAGAGGTATGATAACTGAAAAATAATTAACGGGACTCCACGTGTATAGCTCATATCGTTTGTACTACCACTAGGTACAGCTGAGGAATACACGTGTACAATGAAGATGGGATGTAATTTGTATTCATTACATCCTTGTACACTTTTGTGGTAGTACAGAGTGGCCCAAAAGTCAACAGCATTTAGGCACCTTAACTTACACTCTCTGGAAAGACGCAGAGTACGGGGTGATCTAATAGAGGTGTTCAAGTGGATCAAAGGCTTTAACAAGGGTGACGCAAACAAGGTCATCATATCAAAACAACAGGGCAGGACTCGCAGTAATGGATTTAAATTGGACAAATTTAGGTTTAAGAAGGAAATAGGCAAGAATTGGTTTACTAATAGGGTGGTCAACGAATGGAATAGACTTAATATCCATGTAGTAAGCGCTGAAACTATCAGTTGTTTTAAGAAACGGTTAGACAACTTTATGGATGGGGATGACAGGTGGTGATGGATATGGATCTGCCTAGTGTAGGCCTTATGGTCTCTTGCAGTCTCCTTCATTCTTATGTTCTTATGTTCTTATGTTCTTATGTAATTTCTTCATTAATTGCCTTAGGCCCGATGTGTGATTCCAGCAAAATGGGGCAATTGCCCATATCGCAAGAGAGACAATACAGTTGCCAAAGCAATGTTATCTTATCTTATTAAAATTCTATACATACATTCGTAACATTAAGGCGCTTATCAGAAACTAAATCCCCTCAGTGACATTTGGTCCACCCTGCACATTTTATATCCACAAAGATTGACATACAGTCGCTGAAGCAATGTTATTTTATTTCATTAAAATTCTATACATATATTCGTAACATCAAGGCGTTTATCAAAAACTAAATCCCCTCTGTGACATTTGGTCCACGCTGCATATTTCATATCCACAAAGATTGACATAAGTTGGAGATGAGGTGAAAATAAAATACTGAGGCCAGAGCCTATGATTTTATTTATTCCATCCAGGTGTTTAAACCTTTTACTAGTACTCTTGATTCTGCTAATAAAGACATAAGAGAACAAAGCGTCTGAATCAGCTTGATTTTTCAACATCCGCGGGTGTGACGGGTCTTACATACCACCTCTACCTCATCTCCAACCCGGTATCAGGTACTGACGACATAAGATTTATGCTGACAATATTTCAAGGACTTTTGTGGCATTCCTGTGGATCAGTGTCACGCAATATTCCTTTATATTTTGAAAGTAATAAAATATGAAGGTATAAGGTACTGACGACATAAAATTTATGCTGACAATATTTTAAGGACTTTTGTGGCATTCCTATGGACCAGTGCCACGCAATATTCCTTTATATTTTGAAAGTAATAGAAAAAGAAGGTATAAGGTACTGACGACATAAGATTCATACTGGCAATATTTTAAGGACTTTTGTGGCATTCCTGTGGATCAGTGTTACGCAAGATTCCTTTATATTTTGAAAGTAATAAAAAAAGAAGGTATAAGGTACTTACGACATAAGATTTATGCTGACAATATTTTAAGGACTTTTGTGGCATTCCTGTGGATCAGTGTCACGCAAAATTCCTTTATATTTTGAAAGTAATAAAAAAAGAAGGTATACGGTACTGACGACATAAGATTTATGCTGACAATATTTTAAGGACTTTTGTGGCATTCCTGTGAATCAGTGTCACGCAATATTCCTTTATATTTTGAAAGTAATAAAAAAAGAAGGTATAAGGTACTGACGACATAAGATTTATGCTGACAATATTTTAAGGACTTTTGTGGCATTCCTGTGGATCAGTGTCACGCAAAATTCCTTTATATTTTGAAAGTAATAAAAAAAGAAGAAAAAATCCCGAACGCATTTAGCTTGTGATATGGTTTAACGTCACAAACTCCCCCCTGTCGGAAGGCTAGGACGGTGCCCCTCACAGAAGTCTTTGTAGCGTGGAATTTAATTAACCATGCCCTTGGTTCAACTTCGCCGGTGGCAGGATTCGAACCGCCATCCCCTAGACCTTCGCCCCAAGTAACGACGCCCTAACCCGCTCAGCCAGCGAGCTTAATGTCTCTAAGTTTCTACTAATCTTTATTTCTGCTACTTTCTCTAAACCCCTAATTTACTAATTCTATCAATCCACTTCTTTTGTGCGATATTATTCTGAAGGACAGAAGCGCTGATTACTGGTAACAAGATATAAAAAGAACATATATTCATCTCCAATTATTCTTCCACTCCCTCTGTCAAGTGACCATTCTCTTCAGCTATACGACAGCCTTTCGTAAACAACGGAGTTGACCCACAGACATCTGCACTCGTTCTTAAGGAGTTGTTTTCCGGCTATCGACGTTTTCATTCATCACAGGGAATACACCTTCCGATCCATTCGTGCCCAGAATTCACCTTCATCTTAATAAGATCAGTATCAGCCAGAATTAAAGCTTGAGAGTATATGTGTATGTGTATGTGTATGTGGATGTGTATGTGGATGTATATGTGTATGTGTATGTGCATGTGTATATGTTTATGAATATGTATATGTATATGTATGTGTATATGTATGTAAATATATATATGTATATGTATATGTATATATATATGTATATGTATGCGAATAAATCAGAAAAACACATGATTCGCAAAATGTGTAATAAAACCACTTGGAAAATAAAATGAAAGGTGACAGAACGTTTTCGTCTATTTAAGACATTTTCAAAATAGACGAAAACGTTTGGTCAGCTTTCATTTTATTTTCCAAGTGGTTTTATTACCCATGTATATGTATATGTATATGTATATGTATATGTATATGTATATGTATATGTATATGTATATGTATGTAAATATATATATGTATATGTATATGTATATGTATATGTATATGTATATGTATATGTATATGTATATGTATATGTATATGTATATGTATATGTATATGCATATGTATATGCGCACTCACAGACGCCTGGGGGTTTATATTTAGACGAACCTCATTTCCAGCCCTTTCGCTATCGAGAGTGCCATGGAGATCAATAAGACATTTTGGTGGCGCCCGGAATAAAAAGAAAATGTGCTATACGATGTGGAAGGGCCAAGTTACGTGGGCTATAACTTATCTGGTAAAGAGGAAGTGCCACCCAGAAGAGAGAGAGAGAGAGAAAAAAAAGAGTAAATAAACAGGTCATGGTGTTCATTTCCGTGGCATTCCAACCCACCCCCCCCTCCCCACCCCCAGCCATGGCAGTGAGGAAGTTGAAAGTCTAAAGGGGCATTTAGACGGCCAAACGGTTTGACAAACCCGGTTTGTCAAACAAGTGTTTGAAGTGATGTTTGACCGTGTGAATAGGGTATTTGGTTGTCAAACAAGTTCGACAAACGTGTTTGACGACCAAATACCCCATTCACACGGTCAAACATCACTTCAAACACTTGTCTGACAAACCGGGTTTGTCAAACAGTTTGACCGTGTAAATGGACCTTAAGGAATTGAGCGCTCAAACCTGTTGGCCCTGATGGCAGGCGGTGGCCAATAGTTGAGATTGAAGCTACGGTCATACTTGCCAATGTATCGCTGATGTTGATACAAACGCAAATTATATTTACTGCAGAATGCCCCTTGTGGTCACACGGTGTTCCACGAGGACATGACCCAGACAGCCAACACGAGTCAACGGATCAACGAGATAATTATGTCTTGCTCGCACTCGACCGGGTCTGGGGACTTAAGAGGACCTTCTCCCTTACTCTGGTCTCTATCAAACTCGATCGAGTCTCTCCGATCTTCCTCGAACTCGACTGAGTCTTCGCATTTATGAAAACCTATTCCTGTCTCCTATGTCGTTCGAACTCACTGAGTCTACCATCTCTGTCGAACTTTATCGGGTCCTCGGATTTACGAGTCCCTCTTCCCCCTTCCGATCTCTCCATCTGTGATGTCCTCCTCTTCCTCCTCCTCCTACCCCCGGGTCCTCCATCTCTTTTCCATAATTTCCTTTCCCCTTTTATCGCCCCTCATTATTTCCATTCCATTTCCTCGTCCGACGATACCATCTACTCCTCAAGCCTTCGGAAGATTTCAATATTCGACCGAGGCGTCAGATGTCACTGACACAATATCTCCTCGTAAGATCAGTGCGCTCCTTTTCGCTCCTTAAGAAGATTGGCCTCGTGTTCGCTCAGTGCCACTTTATTCTGTTCAAGTGAAGAGAGAACTCGCGCCGAACAAGGATCTTTCTAATTATGGTTAATAAGAAATGTTAGCCGCAACTGAAATGTCTCGCCCCTTTCCTGTGCAATTATGAATTACTTGAAGATAGAACGACAACTAGAGAGACTTACGTGAGAAATACGTGAGAAATACGTGAGAAATAAAACAAATAAAATAACAGAACAAAATAAAACAAAAACAAATAAAATAACAGAACAAAATAAGACAAAAACAAATATGATGCAATGAAATAAAATGAGATTATCTTAAATAAAAACGAAAAAAAGATAAAATCAAATCAAATAAGATAAGATAGAATGAAATAAAATAAAAGAGAATAAGATAAAATGAAATAAAATAAAGAACTGAAGGAACATGCAAACAGATTAAGATAGGTAAAACAAAAATAAACAAGTGACAGACACTGCACCGTGTTCTTTAGGTACTTATACAAGTGAATTTTGATATTTCGGACTGTACGACTGTATGTTCAAATGCCTCTGCAGGAAGTGTATTACATAAGAACATAAGAACATAAGAATAAAGGAGACTGCAAGAGACCATAAGGCCTACACTAGGCAGTTCCGTATCCATCACCACCTGTCATCCCCATCCATAAAGTTGTCTAATCGTTTTTTAAAACAACTGATAGTTTCAGCGCTTACTACATGGTTACTAAGTTTATTCCATTCATCGACCACCCTATTAGTAAACCAATTCTTGCCTACTTCCTTCTTAAATCTAAATTTGTCCAGTTTATACCCATTACTGCGAGTCCTGCCCTGTTGTTTTATTATGATGACCTTGTTTGCTTCACCCTTGTTATAGCCTTTGATCCACTTGAACACTTCTATTAGATCACCCCGCACTCTGCGTCTTTCCAGAGAGTATAAGTTTAGGTGCCTAAGCCTCTCTTCGTAAGGCAAATTTCCGAGTCCATGTATCATTTTGGTCATTCTTCTCTGTACTGATTCTAGTGAATTGATGTCCATTTTGTAGGACGGAGACCAAAACTGTACCGCATAGTCAAGGATGGGTCTAACTATCGCTAGATAGAGTTTAATAATTACCTCTGCACTTCTATTCGTTACCGTCCTAGCAATGAAGCCTAATGCTCTGTTAGCTTTATTTCTGGCGCTAATGCACTGTTTCCTGGTTTTAAGGTCCGGACTCACCAGAACTCCCAAGTCCCTCTCGCACTCAGATTTTTCTAAAAGCGTGTTATCTAAGTTGTATCCATTTTCGGAGTTGTGTAGCCCTACGTTTAACACGCTACACTTAGAGATATTGAAGTTCATTTGCCATTTCACCGACCATGTTAACAATTTATTAAGATCATCCTGCAGAATTTGGACGTCGTCTCCTGACCTAATTAGGCGTCCTATTTTAGTGTCGTCCGCAAACTTACTAACATCACTATTTATGCCATCGTCTAAGTCGTTTATGTACATAATGAACAACAAGGGACCCAAAACCGAGCCCTGGGGGACCCCACTAGTAACATTGCCCCACCTAGATTTTATTCCGTGGGCTACGTAGTTGGCGAAATTGTTTCTATCTACTTCTATGTTAAGCCTACGTTCTGAGTGCTTGAGTCAAATACTTCTCATTTTATTTGTATTTGTGTGAAAATATCTTAATTTTGATGTTATGAACTTTTCCTTTAAAACCTTACAGTATGCTCTGTCTCTTCTTAGGATTAAAAGACTCAAAAACTCTCTTCTCAATGACATCTTTCGTGCCTTTCTGATTTGAAAATAAAATAAAATAAAATTTCGGTTTTGAAAATTTCCTGACGTAGCCGGTGCCTCCTGATTTTTTTTTATTTTTTTTTTATTTATTTATTATTATTTTTTTTTACCATCCTCCGGAACCCGGCAAAACCCAGCAAAACCCAACAAAATTGTTCCAAGGTGTAAGACGGAGGCTCAGACCTTCGGGCGAGCTCGCTTCGTTCGCAGCCAAATCAGTCGTTTCTATTGGCGTGACGTCACAACTCTCGGCCACTCAGTCGTCTCAGTTTCAGGGACGTCACAACTCTCGGCCAATCAGTCGTCTCCATTGCCGTGACGTCACCACTCTCTCACCCAATTAGGGGCCGGGAGGGACGTGTCCCCTTGAGGGATTTCCTGTTTTCGGTCTGATTTAGATCAATATCAACGCGGGAGGTCGGTCCTTCGGGCGAGTTCACATCGCTCGCAGGCGCCTTCGGCACCCAGCCCTATGGGCTCTCAGCCAATCAGTCGCGTGCTTTTTCAGCAATCTATGGTAGATAATTACGTTAAAGTAGAATCATACAGACTATGTTTTATAGTCGATAACCAGGCACCTGTACACAGAGAAAGATGTGACATATTAAAGGCGGACATTGCGTCGGCCAAAGAAAGGCACTGGCGCGAGCAAGGGAGTAAGCGCCGCAGGCCAAGGCACCCCGGGCGTAGGCGGTGCCTTGAAAAAAAAAAAAAAAATCAAGTGCCTGGTGAATTACGGCTAAAGAAATATAGTCTTTCTTAAAAGGAGTTTAAAAAAAATTCCCCTACTTCGACTTGGTATGATGCTCTTTGTTCTTCTCTTTCTGGATAGGATTTCTGTGAATTTTGTTTTTGTAATTCTTCTTTGCTGCTTTGACGCTCTGAAATATGTAGATTCAAAAATAGATACAGGCATGAATGAATCAGTCATATTGCAGGATTTACATCGCAATATCCTATACCTAGGAAGGTTTTCTTTACTAAAGCTCTTATGTGAAATTTCTAATTCTCTCTTTGCAATGATTTTTTTACAGTTTCCAAATATGCTATCCACTATTACTTATGAAATTTGCTTGGTATGTTGCTTCTGTACTTGCTCTTATTTCTCTCTATATTTAGATATTGCCAAATAATGAAAACGAGTGAATAAGATTGTGTTTCTTCAGTGTTTCCCCTTTCTGTCAATTGACTAATTATTTCATTCAATCTTTGAGAGGCATATATAGACATATTTTCTTTGCATTTCGCCCCAAATGTTCAAAACCACTTCTCCGAAACGTCACGATTAGAGACTTTTTCAACACTAACATGAGCCCTTCTACTGGTGGAGACCTTCCTCAGCATTGACCTGAGCCCTTCCACTGCTGGAAACGTTCCTCAGCATTGACCTGAGCCCTTCAACTGCTGGAGACGTTCCTCAGCATTGACTTGAACCCTTCTACTGGTGGAGACGTTCCTCAGCATTGACCTGAGCCCTTCCACTGCTGGAGACGTTCCTCAGCATTGATCTGAGCCCTTATACTGCTGCAGACGTTCCTCAGCATTGACCTGAGCTCCTCCACTGCTAGAAACGTTCCTCAGCATTGGCCTGAGCCCTTCCACTACTGGAGGCATTTCTCAGTATTGATCTGAGCTCTTCTGCTGCTAGGAACGTTCCTCAGCATTTACTTGAACCCTTCTACTGGTGGAGACGTTCCTCAGCATTGACCTGAGTCCTTCCACTCATGGAGACGTTCCTCAACATTGACCTGAGCCCTTCCGCTGCTGGAAACGTTCCTTAGCATTGACTTGAACCCTTCTACTGGTGGAGACGTTCCTCAGCATTGACCTGAGCCCTTCCACTGCTGGAGACGTTCCTCAGCATTGACCTGAGCCCTTCCGCTGCTGGAAACGTTCCTCAGCATTTACTTGAACCCTTCTACTGGTGGAGACGTTCCTCAGCATTGACCTGAGCCCTTCCACTGCCGGAGACGTTCCTCAGCATTGACCTGAGCCCTTCCGCTGCTGTAGACGTTCCTCAGCATTGACCTGAGCCCTTCCACTGCTGGAGACGTTCCTCAGCATTGACCTGAGCCCTTCCGCTGCTGTAGACGTTCCTCAGCATTGACCTGAGCCCTTCCACTACTGGAGGCTTTAGTCAACATTGAGCTGAGCTCTTTCACGGTTGGAGACTTTCTCCAAAACGATTAAATCTTCTTACTGATGGCTTCCTCCCTGTGAGGCGCTTTTCCCGGTAACTCTTATATTTTTCTATTCTTTTTGAAGAGATAAGTTCTTCCAGGATTATGTAATTCTTTGGAACAACAGTCTTGGACAAAAGTCTTGAATTATCTTCAGAACTTTATTATGAAAATATATTTTGCTCCTGATTATCTTGTACGTTTTTACCACACGATATTCAACTTTTACTAAAACGTCTTTCCTTGTAAGAAAGAAACGAAGCAAAAAAAAAAAAAAAAAAAATCGAATAATCAGCGACCAACGCTACTTCTACTTGATTCAACCTATTGGGCATGTTAAAGCTCTTGAACACGATTTTTCCTGCACGTTCTTCAGGAGGCGACCCCGTACGAACGGCCTCCAAAGAAACGGAAGAGATACCAGGAATCTATGGATTTTTCATCACCCTTCAACTCCCGATGATTTTCGTTTGTCCTGAATGTCTGAACACTAAAGAGAAAGATGACGGGCTTGGAAGGACTTCAGATGGTCAGTGTTCAATCTGACTGTCTATGTATGTATGTATGTATGTATGTATGTATGTATGTATGCATGCATGCATGTATGTATGTATGTACATATGTATGCATGCATGCATGCATGTATGTACATATGTATGTATGTATGTATTTATGTATGTATTTATGCATGTATGTATTTATGTATGTATTTATGTATGTATGTATGTATGTATGTATGTATGCATGTATGTATGTATTTATGTATGTATGTATGTATGTATGTATGTATGTATGTATGTATGTATGTATGTATGTATGTATGTATGTATGTATGTATGCATGTATGTATGTATTTATGTATGTATTCATGTATTTATGTATGTATGTATGTATGTATTTATGTATGCATGTATGTATTTATGTATATATTTATGTATGTATGTATGTATGTATGTATGTATGTATGTATGTATGTATGTATGTATGTATGTATGTATGTATGTATGTATGTATGTATGTAAGTGTGTATGTATGTATGTATGTATGTATGTATGTATGTATGTATGTATGTACGTATGTATGTATGTATGTATGTATGTGTGTATGTATGTATGTATTTATGTATGTATGTATGTATGTATGTATATATGTATCTACCTATTTCTCTATCTATCTATCTATCTATCTACCTACCTATCTATCTACCTATCTTACTATCACACACACACACACACACACACACACACACACACACACACACACACACACACACACACACACACACACACACACTCACGCACACACACGCACGCACGCACACACACACACACACACACACACACACACACACACACACACACACACACACACACACACACACACACACACACTCCACACACACACACACACACACACACATATATATATATATATATATATATATATATATATATATATATATATATGTATATATATATGCATATGCTTCACGCCCATTCAAGAAGCTTCAAAGACGGGTCAGCGAAAGCTTCTTTCAATCCCTCCGCGGCCTCCTTTGAAAAAAAAAAAAAAAAAAAAAAGATCGAGTCTCAGGTTCGGTGAGACCACTATCAAGACTCTTTCACTTCGACCGCCAAGAAACGACCATTAGCCGCGAAAAACACCCAATCAAGAGCCAATCACGGCTATTCACTTCCTTGCCTGCTTGTCCTCCCGAACTCACGCACTGCTGGATCTCCCCCCGAACTCGACCAGCAAGTGAACCACCTTCTTCAGTATGAAGTGCTTCGTTTTTCTTCTGCCAGTGACTCCCTAAGCTGATTTTATTCGTTTAGGAGTCGCGTAGTTCAATCTGAGGATGACCTCGATTGACGAAGACCAACTTCAGGTCAGAAGCCGTTGCTGAGATGATTAGAATCAACCGGTGTCAAGGAGATGATAACGCATATAACTTCTGCGTAATATTTCATATTTGGCTTTTTGTAATCCCTCTCCCAGTTTGATGATATTACTTGGCATCATATAGAATAAACAAAAGCGTAGTTGATTAGTTGAAGAGCAAGTCAGAATAGGTTTTATCTCTCTGAATTTTAGAGATTTTCCTCTTAGATTAATAAAACCACCCGGAGGCAGAACAAATATAAAAATCGAGTTAATAGACGTGTTGAAATTGTTTTTAATGTAGTATTTACAATAAGATTTATTACCTTCTGGTGAACTCATATAAAACGGAACAACAAACACTTTCATTCATATCAAAACCCGTTGTCAGTGATGAATGAATAAATGAAAGGCTCGGTATTTCTGTATGTTCCGACCACTAACTGC
>NC_134783.1:56575106-56585106 GCF_046742065.1 Oratosquilla oratoria
TATATATATATACATATATATATTATATGTATATATATATGTATATATATATACATATATACATATATATATATATAATATATATATATATATATATATATATATATATATATATATATATATATATGACTTTTAACCAAGTATTGGAGAATTAAGATCATAGATACAAAAGATACGTACATTACGACCACTGGTCAGCCTTTTTTTCATTCATTGGGTTGCGGGCACCATGGATCCTGCCCGTTACGTCGGAGAAAAAAAATCATATTTATATATATAAAGCTGTTAGAAGGCCATGTTGTCAGGTTAAAGAAAAAAAATACTATTTTTTAAAGTTATGTTTCATTTATACCTTTTCACGGGCCAGGCTGATGAGCACGCAAGCTACTTATGTGCCAAGCTCTGCATGTTTTATACAAACAGTAGGCTCACGGTGTTTTATTTACTAGCGGTAGTCGGTAGTTTGGCCAGAAAAAGAGGAATTTCGATTTTTTTTATTTATTATTTTAATTTCGGGTTTTCTAGTGTCGATGGGCCTTTAGATCACTGAATAAGAAAAAAATTCTGACCCTATCTGTGATCCTCTTCAGCAGATAGATATAAAAAGTAATAAACAAAAATAAATATAGCAATGATGCGTACAATTAGGCAGGGAAGTGGGAGTCTCATGTCACGTGCCCTAGATGTGTGTGTGTGTGTGTGTGTGTGTGTGTGTGTGTGTGTGTGTGTGTGTGTGTGTGTGTGTGTGTGTGTGTGTGTGTGTGTGTGTGTGTGTGTGTGTGTGTGTGTGTATGTTTGTGTGTGTAAGGTCTGATCTAGTCTCCTTCGAAATTAATTTATTGGGTGCCATCCAACAGCATATTTAGAAAAGTAGTGAATGGACACCGTAGAAATAATGTAGATAACAGCTCCGGGGTATGTAAACTACCTTGTAAAGATTGCGATGATGTCTAATAGGACCAAACAGGAAGAGACTTAACCATAAGAAAAAGAAATCTATCAAATATGCTCAATGCAATTCCGCGGTGTTTATTCATATCAACGAAGAGGATCATCGCATAAAGTGGGAAAATCCTGCCATCATTTACAAATCCTACAGAAGTTTCAGGATAAAAATAATTGAATCCTGTCTTGTAAAACACTACTCAAATATCAGACTGCATCACGTGGATGTTAGCCAATAAATTAATTTCAAAAGCAACCGGACCAGACATTACTAACTATCAACCTCATCAAGATCATGTGACATGAGTTCCCCCTTTCCCCGTCTCCTAATTATACGCCTCATGGCTATATTTATTCTTGTTCGCTACTTTTTTAACTTATCTGCTGAAGAGGACCACAGATAGCGGCCGAAATATACGGATTTTTTGTATCTCTGATCTTAATTCTCCGATACCGGGTTAAAAGTCTTATTAACCAATGTGCGACTACATTACATCTCTCCCCCCCCTCTCTCTCTCTCTCTCTCTCTCTCTGTCTATATATATATATATATATATACACATACATATACATATGTATATATATACACACACACACACACACACACACACATATATATATATATATGTATACGAATATATACATACATATATATATATATATGTATATATATATATATAAATATGTACATTTATATGTACATATATATATGTGTGTTTGTGTGTGTGTATGTGTTTGTGTGTGTGCGCGCGTTCATGTGTTTGTGTATATGTATTCCGCCTTTTATATGTCGAATTTTATGGCCTGCATTTCTCAGTACAGATTACCTAATTTTTCTTACTTTTTATCCTATGGCATTTCCTATTCTTTTTCAATTTGATTCGTTTTCTCTTTTCATTTTCTTTTACATATGACTTTTATGCCTTTTTATGTTCCTCTTTTTCTCCTTTTTCTCCTTCGTGTTCATATTCCTTATTTATATTCGACCTCTCCTCCTCTAAATTTCCTCTTTCTCTCTCCGTTCCGTTTTCTTCTCCTCCCTCTTCAACATCTGGGAATCTCTTGGGGGACGAATGAATTGAAACGCGCAAACCTTAGTCTGTTTGCCTGTTTACGATAGTGTTGTGTTTGTATTCATGAATCCTTAAGGATCCTCATCCCAGCGCGGGTTAATGCACGTGCGTTATGCAGATGTATATCTCTGGTGTCTTATCATGCGTTGGTTTTAACTTCGCGGAAATTTGATAAAAGACAAAATCTCATGTTACCGGTGGGGCAAAATATTTTGTCAAATTCACAGAATGACAAGAGTAAGATAAATCGAGGAAAATATAAGATGAATATACGATTCCTAGACCTGCTATTCAGCAACATTTAACCCCCCATCTTATAAGCATCATCGAGGGATTTGACACTTATTCTTTTCATTTTGCAACGTGAGGAACACAGAAAATAAAAGAAAAGCCTGCACGCTTCCGATCAAATTTTTACCTTACACGCACACATGCACACACCTGGGCGTTGAAGTGTACGGACGACTCGAGGCAACAAATCAAGAAATCTAAGGAATATTGGAGGGAGAGAAACATGGAGTTCTATTAAGGGATAGCTGTAAAATTAACTGCTGCATTTTGTAGCACATCGAATATTAAATGCTGGCAAGTGACATATTGTAAATTACTAAGAGAAGAAACCATATTTTAGAAGGTAAAGAAAATAGTAATTGTACACTGATGGCTTAGAGAAAAGGTACCAGTTATCGTGAATTTGATGCTGGCGTCAAAGAGAGGAGCAAAATATTGATTACGAAAGCATCATAAGTGAGATAAGTAATATAGAACGACCGCAAACAAATACAAGAATGCGTAGAAAGTAATGAAAGATATGGTAGATAACGCCATTGAGGGTATAAAAGAGACTCAACCTGATGGTAACTAACACCCAGAAACCAAGGTGACTGTCAACTTTCGTCATGTATCCTTCTTTTTACAAAGCTCCCGACCCCATCCGTGGTGGACAGCAGAAATTAATTGAAACCTTAAAGCCCTAGCCAGACGAGCGGGTTGGCCGCCGCGGGTGCAAAGCGGGTCAGCCGCCGCGGAACCGCTTTATATTGATTCCTATGTATAAACCTCTCGTCTGACATAGCCAGGCGGGCTGGCCGCGGCGGTTTCAAGTGGGGAAATGCGTCTCACCCGCCGCGGTCGGGCGGGTAGACCGCCCGTGTGACATCAGCCTTATTCGCTTTGCTGTTTTAACTAACATGGAAAAAATAATTTGTAACAGTGAAATCTTTAAAATGACCATCCAACTGTTGCAGTTATCCATCCAGAGACCAGTGTACTGTATTATTACTCGAACATTCTACCGATAACGCCGCTGAGTGAACAAAAGGTCTTCAGCCTGATGTTAACTAATACCCAAGACTCACGAGTGATTTCTGGATGTTAGGAAGTCTAGGGTTGGTGGCTTCGTGAAAAGAAGGATATGTAACAAGTGGTAGTGAATTAACCGATGGCGTAATCGGCTAAGTCACTATCACTTGTCACGTGCTAGCGGAGGTTTGAGTCCTTAGCTGTACCACGCTTCAATTTCTGCATGTATACCTCCTCGAGTTTCTCGATGTTGATGGTTTAGAATTAAAGTGAATTGTGGCTGATAAATGTAAATATATATATATATATATATATATATATACGCATATATATATATATACTTATATATATATATATGTATATATATATATATATAGATAGATAGATAGATAGCCATAGAGAGAGTGAGAGTGAGAAAATGAAAGTAATCTACATGAAAATCTATATAACACAAGGGTAGAAATGTCAGTGGCAAGGATGAGTGGGAGAGTTCTACAAGAGAGGGTTGGTTCAATAAAAAGTTGTGAAAGAGTAAAAGAAAGGAGGCAAAGTATGTGTAAGGGATAATAAAAAAGGAATACAAAAAAACAGCGAGAAATGAATATACAAAAGTATGGAGAGAAAATTAAAAGATTCTTGAACATAGCGTGATTGATTAGTCGAAGAATAAACTTACATTTTTTCTACAGATTTGCTAATAGTAAGGTTTAGATACAGAGGAGGAATACTCAAGTTGAAAGTTAAAGTCGTAGTATGTAAAGAAGCAAGAAAAATGAAATAACAAATAAGAGTTTCCTATCAGTATTTCCCCCCCCCAAAAAAAAATTTGATGGAGAAAAAGGCGAAGAAAAATATCTTGAAAATATAAAAAGGAAGTATACAAGGTGATTAAGTTTCTTGAGAACTAGGAGCTAGATGTTATCTTAGATAAGATGGTGAAAGAGAGTAGGAAATAATTACTAGATAATGTATAACAAATGACAGCTTGTTTTTTGGAAGAAGGGAAGGTGCCACTGGATTGGAAGTTTGCCAATGTCGTATCAATATTCAAAGGAAGAAATAAAGTAGATCAGGTAAACTATAGGCCGGTGTTCTTTACTTGCACGATAGCCAAAGTTTGTGAACAAATTGTAAAACATACACAAATCAATTACTCTGAGGAAATTGGAATATTGGCTGACGTTCAATTCTAGATTTAGAAAAGAAAAATAAAGTGTAACAAAGCTATAAACTTTTCACTCGAAAGTGGTATACATGCTGCCCAAGAGAGGAAGTTGAACGGGTTGTGTATACTTGGGTTTGGAAAGGACTTTCGACAAGGTGCTGCATAAATGATTGATATGTCAGTAAGTAAACGTAGGTGTACCTAAAGAGAATACATTAGAATGAATGAAAGATTGTCAAAATAACATACATATGTGCACAGTAGTGAAATATGACATATCGGATTGGACAAGGCCACTTGTAGGGTATCACAAGGCTTGGTTCTGACATCAGTAATATTCTTATTGTATATCAATGATATGATGGATGGAATAGGCAGATATGCAAACTTATAAGCAGATGACATCAAGAGCATAAAAAGAGTGAAAGGTGAGCAGCATTGTAAATTGCTCCTGAAAAACCTGGATAAGGTCTATAATTGGAGCCAAATGTGTTAGATAGATTTAGTACAAGAAGACTAAAACATTGAAAATAAGCCAAAGAAAAAGAAATCGCCGAGAAGCTATAAAATGAGAGATAAATTGATTACAGAATCAAAGGAGGAAAAGGATATATGCGTTTTAAAAAGACTGATAGAGGAGAGATATAGACTAATCATGAGAATAAAAGTATCATTTCAATGCATGGGAGAGAACATGATGGAAAAACCATATCAGTGGTTGAAAGTTTCTTGAGAAAATATTATGGTGGTTCAGCCACTTTCTTCGTCGGTCTTATCCTTTACGTAGAACTTCGACGTCCTTCTGGAAGCTTCCGGCCGAATTCCTTCCTTCCCACTGAACCCTTTCCCGCGCTGCCCCTCAGAGCGTCTTCGGAAACTTCATCGACCGGCGGCTAGGCAAGTCTTGCCCCGTAAACAATGTCTCCAGGTTGTAACTTTCCGCCTTATTCTCGACTTTATGACTTAAGACGTCCCCAACTTTGTTATCTACGACGACACACGCAGATGTCCAGAGCCTTAAGCTCTTTGCTACGATAACGTACTTCTTAAGATTTTTGCTTTAAGCTAAAGCAGAGACGACTACATTCAGCTGAGAGGGCGAAATTAGGATAAAGTGACACATTCTCTATAACATGATCTGGCTAATCACGAATAATTATATTCACTTGGAAGGGAGGATTACAAGGGTTACAGAAGAAGAAGAAGAAGAAGAAGAAGAAGAAGAAGAAGAAAAGAAGAAAAAGAAGAAGAAGAAGAAAAAGAAGAAGAAGAAAAATAAGACGAAGAAGAAAAAGAAAAAGAAAAAGAAAAAGAAGAAGAAGAAGAAGAAGAATTAAAAAAGGAAGAAGAAAGATACAAAGGAGAAAGAGAAGAAGAAAAAATGAAAAAAGAAAGAAAGGAAGTAAAAAAAAGGAAAAGAAGGAGAAGAAGAAACAAAAGGGAATATAATAACAATGAGAAAAAGAGGAAAGAGAAGAAAAAGAAGAGGAAGTAAAAAAGGGAGAAGAAAATTCACCTTGCGTAGAGGCCAAGCAGAATCAATCACCGGCTTAATCCTTGTCTATGATATTCCCATTCTATTTGGTTCTTTAGGACAATGGAATTGGCAAAGAGAAAACTGTCTATCAAATCACAGTATCAAGTGGAACCTTCAAACGGAAACGGTTGGTTGTTAGATTAGGTTAGTTTCGTGGCTTTCCTTTCCAATGGGGCCGGACTCAGGTGGTACATTCTGATCTAAGCATTCTCATTACAGATGTTTTGCTATTTCTATACATCAAGTCTGTTCCCTGTATCAATATATCCCCTACTAAGGATGAGTGCATGCATACTCTTATAGGTGTAATTAGATTACTGGTAATACCGGTGTAATGGTAGCAGTGAACATTCCTTGTATATTATACATACGTACTTGTAGTATTGTATATTTATTATTGTATATTGATTTTATTATTGTCATTGTATATTTATTTGCGCCTTTTTGTGGGAGAACCAAGACGAGTGTAGGAGAGAGGCCAAACGCAGAGTATGGGATCCAATGAATTTAACGTTTCGCCCAGCAGGGCTTCTTCAGAAGAAGCTCTGCTGGGCGAAACGTTAAATACATTGGATCCCATACTCTGCGTTTGGCCTCTCTTCTACAGTGCTGTTGCAGTCGTTGCTGCTTTTACTCAGAATCAAGGCGAATTGTATATGTTTTCCCGCACTAAATAAGCTTGGCGTCGGTTAGTCTTGGTGTCGTCTCCAACGTGATCGCACGTATTTCTTTGCAGTTCTGTACAATTACTAATTCATTTACTCAAGTGTTTCATTGGCCATCTTGGCTCCGACATCGGGTGATAGTTCTTTAGTAAATAATGTCGCGACACGATGTAGCGATCTGCCCCTAGGTGCCACCCTTCGTTATTTAAACGCAGCAAACGAATGCTTAACTTTACTACTATAACTATTATGTTGGAGCTAGAATACATGATGGATATAAAATTGGTTCATAATGGATACATAATTGATACACAGTGCCTGGAGAACAGAGGCCAAATGGGGTTTTGAGTCTCGCTAGAATATCCTTTTGAACATAAGAACATAAGAATGAAGGAGACTGCAAGAGACCATAAGGCCTACACTAGGCAGCTCCGTATCCATCACCACCTGTCATTTTGTCGCGACAAAGGCAGAGCGGAAAACGACTGAAAAGCCGAAAAGAGGGGGTCTGGTAAAACAACATCTCCTGTTGGATGTTAAATCTGTAATTTTTTCTAATATTTGTATCATTTGTATTTGTATTATTCGGTCAAGGTGGGCTAGACATTGACGATCCACTACGAAGTCACTGGGTTGATCCCGCGGAGATGATAAAGGCTCACCACGACATTTTTGTTCTGAGTGCCACCAGGCTGTTTTATTCATTCACCCCACCCCGTTCGATAATAAAATTATTAGTTCTGATGAAATGCCCCAGCGCTTTACAAAGGATAGCAAAGGCGGAGCATGGTCCATAACTAGGTCGGATGAAAAAAAAAAAAAAAAAAAAAAATAATATATATATATATATATATATGTATATATATACATATATATATATATATATATATATATTTATATGTTTACATATATATATATATAATAATGGCAAAATGAAAAAAATATGATAATATAAATAATAATTAATAAAATAGATAAATGCATAGGTATAATTAAATAATGAACAAATAGGTAAATAGTAAATAATAATAAATTGACAGATAAATAATAATAAATGAAAATCAAGCAAATAATAAATAAACAGACAAACAATAACAAACAAATTGCACACTATTTTCATATGTATTCTGGCTGTTTCATTCAATCAGTAAAATATATTATGTAATGATTGACACGTCCAAATATCAGAAATGCCAAAAATGATAATACGGATACATGGACATAGCGTATGATATGCACAAGTTATGCAAAAATTTCTTTCAACGTTACTGCATTAATAGAACTTTGTTTAAAGAGAAATGTATTTATCATAAGGGAGCTACAGAGCGAGTATACATTAGTCTATACCATGGTTGATAACAAAATATGTATTTGCATAATCTTCATATATTAGAGTTTGAGATCGCTCTGAAATAAATTTTCAGCTGCAGCCAATCGACTGTTTTCAATTGAGGGTTTTATCCTGTCATTAAAGACATTTCTTCTGTTTACATTAACCAATACACACCCTGTCATCAAGAATTTCATTCATCTATTTTCTATAAGCTCAATAGTTCTCTTGGTGATGAGTTAAACACCATATGAGGACGGAGCCTTTATTTGTACGACGTTTCGCTTATTACAGCTTTTTCAAGTACAAGTTGAGATACATATGCTTGAGTTCTTTTGGTCTTATGATGACCTATTTCCCTGAATGACCTAGTTTAGAGACAATTACTTCGATAACAGACCATTTCCCCGACTTAAGGTCTCACACATACAATTATACACACACACACATACACACACACGTACACACACACACACACACACACACACACACACACACACACACACACACACACACACACACACACACACACACACACACACACACACACACACACACACACACACACACACACATACACTTACACACTGGAGTTGATATAGGCATAATGATGTTCCTTGTAACCCTCCAGTGCTTTCTTAATCCAGGAACACTTTGCCTCACTGTTGATGGAAACAACTTGTTCAAGGAGGTGGCGTACCCTCTCACTCAAGCCAATGAATTCCTTAATACTGGTCATGGTGAGTTCCTCAAGCCTCACATCACCACCGCCATCTTCCTCCTGTTCTGTGTTGTTGTCCTCTTCTGCTAGATTAGCTTCTTTCAATATTTCAGCAGCAGTAACATGGGCTGGCCTAATCATTTCTAAAATGTCTTCTTCGGTTGTGTTACCAAAACTGCCACCAGGGAGAGGTCGTGCCTCTTCCACAGCTGCCTTAACAAGTAACACAGTCCGGCGTCGGTCCTCAGGGAAGCCCACTAAAACCCCACGCCAACCGTGACGAATTGTCTTGTGAGTAATATTATTCCAACAGCTCACCATTTAGACTATTGCTTGTTTCACATTGTATTTTTTCAATAAAGGAACACTTTCTGTTCATTTTCACTGTCACCTTGCACTTCATCAATACCATTATCACTTTCGTCACTATCAATTAAGTGTTGGATAAGATTGGCATCTTTAGTAGCTTCCCTCATTATCCTGAACTGTCTCCTGGAGTATGTAGTTTTAACAACACATATCACCTCTTGATCAAGAGGCTGGATTAATGAGATAGTGTTGGATGGCAATAATTCCACTTTCACATTAGGATGTACAGTCCTGATAAACGGTAAACGTCCTGGTGCATTGTCCAGTATCAACAGAATGCCAAATATGATATTATCGTCCTAACAGTATTGCTCAACCTGTGGGACAAATGCATCCTTTAGCAAATCCTGGGAAAATTTGGCTGACATGTAGCCTTTCTTAGAAGTCATCCAGTGAACGTTAAGGATGTTCGTGTCTTGTTGTTTGTAATCACGTGGTTGTTTTGCACGATGAATAACTGTAGGTTTCAGGCGACATGCCCCAGATGCATTCATGCCATACAGGAGGGTAAATCTGTTTGATGGCCTTCCTCCTTTGTGTTTTGGCAGATTTGGCGGTAATAAATGTATGGCGTGGTATGGCCTTCCAAAAGAAGTTCGCTTCATCCATGTTAAAGATTTGGTCAGCTGTTTATTGTCCCTCCTCAATGATGATTTTGAATGTCTTTGGGTACTCACGAGTAGCAGTCGTGTCTGCACTTGCAACCTCATCAGACAACTTAACATTCTCGACTTTATTGCGTGGTACAAATTTATCCACCCACCCTTTTGATGCTGAAAACACTGGGGGTTGTTGAATTCCCACCTTCGCTGCTAGACATGCGTAAATTTGCCTTGATAGTGTCCATAATAATAACCTTGGTAGTGACCATAATAACTCTGCCATGGGGGAAT
>NC_134783.1:56587606-56597606 GCF_046742065.1 Oratosquilla oratoria
TGAGTCGGAAATTTTGTTATTTCATCTTGAGAATGTGTCTTTCTTGAATTCTGTGTAACATCTTTCTGTATGTTGGTTGGGTTTGTCAGAGTTATATCGTTTCAGAGTTGAGTTGGTAAGGTGAGAATGTTCTATATCTTCAGGTGAAATACATGGAAGCTTGTACAATCTAACTTTGAGTTTAGATTAATGTATATTTGAGATAGTTCTTTTACGGTTACAAATAATGGAGTTAGTATATTTTTTAATTTGATATTAAAATGTGATTGTTTATGAAACGTTATATATATTAGTCTTGTGAATGGATGTATTATTCCTGGGTCGTCATGATCTAAAGAAAGATAGATAAGATTTTTATAGATGGATTAGGTTTGGTAAGGGATCATTAATACCATGTTACCTTTTCAAACACACGGCGTCTTGCGTCTCGTGTGTAGAATATTTAGTGAAAATGCATGTTTTCTGCTTTATGTGTTGGTTTTGTTCATTGGGAATTTGTCGTTGTGCTTTCCTTGGTTTATTCTATTTTATTATGTACTGGCTTTTGATGACTGCCTGTGAATCTGCCGGGGGGGGGGGGTGGAACTTGCTAAGTTGTGCATATTTGCTGGGTGTGTTAATCTGATTTAGTTTAAGGTCAATGTGATATTGAATTGTTGTATATGGGTTAACAAGAAATATATTTATTATATAGATATACATGATGGTGGGGTTGATATTACGGTTAGTGTGTCTTAGTATTGTGGTTTGTACTTAAGAGGTATATTGTCTTTGATATTTTCTAGAATGCGTTTGGAAGACATCTTGCAAATATATTGTGTCAAAAATGCACTGGGAGATGTTTGGTATGTAATTATTGATTTCTATATTTCTGGGAATTGATATGTTTGCATCGTGTTTAGTATTATGTATAGAATATAATCTCTATTTTTGTGCTATGAGTTTGTCTATTAATTATGGGTTTGAAGATTTGGTTGTACATTATTTATTTTACGTCTATATAAGTTGTCTTGAAAAATTGGCAGTGATTTATGTAAGTATCTATCACTTTACTACTTAGTATGAGGATTCTGTTTAATGCATTAGGTATAAATGTTTTTCCTATAATGTATTGTGTATGCACTTAATGATTTCGTAATTTATTTATTCGTTTATTTGTGGATTTCATGTTTGTCAAGTTTTGTTATAATCACTTTGATTGTTATATTTGTACAAGGTTGTATATTTTATTCCTATTGGTGTATGTCTATTGGATAATATGTGTAGCAATTTCTTTGTTTCTATTGGTATTTGGACGAGTTGAAAATAAGGAAACAAACAAGAGATTAGACTTGGGAAAGTGTAACCTAGAACTTGATGAACCTGTTAAGTATTCCTCCAAAACTACCAAAGGGGTATAAGCTAGAACATTTTAATTTCAGCAATGTATTTTGTATAGAAAAAACAGTCGTAAATGGGAAGGATATTTCTAGGGGCCCAGTAAATCAGTTGGTAATACCACAATCTCTTGTACCAAAGGTAATGAAATTACTTCATGATAGTGATTATAATTCTCTTCGGGGAAAAGATAAAATAATATGGACAAGCACAACTTAAATACTTTTGACCAGGCATGAAAAGAGATATTTACTTACATATTGATAACTGCTTGATATGTGCGGAGGTAAAATAACATATACATAAGCCTGTTCCTATGCTATCATATCCCATACTACAGAAACTTTGGGAAGGAGTTTACTTAGATACACTAGAGATACTTACGTATGAAAATGGATATAAATATGTATTTGTTGCCATTAGTTATCTGTCAAGAGTTTGTATTTTACAACCCATCCCAAACAAGAGAATTGAAACAATTGCTTCAGTAATATATGAACAAATCATCTGTAATTTCACTACTCCTAAGATCTTAGTTACAGACAAGTGTACTGAATCCAACAACAAAACCTTGGAAGAATTATGTAAGTTATTTAAGATAAACAAAATTAATATTTAATTCAATCATCCTCACAGCGATGGAGTTGTAGAAAGATTATATAAGAAAATCATTACTTGTCTTAGTAGTTTGATAATCCCATATAGTATAACTTAGGATAACTGGATTCCTTGTGTTAAATGTGCACTCAATAACCAAATCAATACAGCTACAGGTGAAGCTTTACACTATGTTATCTATGGAAAAGACAAAACTCTTCCATATGAAATTTTAATTGCAGGACCGAAGCCAGTGTATAACATAGAAAGGATACATACATTTCAAGCCATGCACCAAAGGATTAGGGAACACATGAAATAGCATTCACAAGATATAAAGAAACAACAACATGAAACAGCACACAAAATAGAATTACAAATAGGAGATTTGGTCATGGCCACAATGCATACTATCAGTAATAAACTTTCACCCAGATACTCCGGTCTGTATAAAATAATTAATTTTGCAGGTGAGAATAGATACACTTAGAAACTAGGAAAGTGTCAGTTAGACATGTAGATGATTTAAAAAGGACTATGATAGAACTTAATAATGATGATAATTGTGGTAACGATGACTGTGAGACAACTCTTTTTGATGAAGAAGAAAAACAAGATACCCAATCTATACATTCTATTGGGGAAACTTTGAGTTCTGAAGAATATCAGAAATATATTATGTATGAACTTGAGGTGCTCAGATGAGAGGGAGGGTGGGAGGGGTGTGGAGTGTATGTAGGGATGAAATGGGTGGGAGTGTTTTTATGCCTTTCCCTTTTTGGCTACCTCCCTTGGAAGGGGGAAAAAGCCTTGGTATATGTATGTATGAACTTGATATTAATATCACAAACTTTTACAGATGAAGACTAGATTTGTAATATTGACATGTATGGTGCATCCCTGGTATTGGAAACCTGTGTGACCTGGAGCCTTGGTCAGCCATGAAACATTTCCATTAAGTATTGTAAGATCATGTTTTTCTTTTTGTGTTCCGTGAAGCATTGAAAAGTTCTTGTGAAGCTTCACTAGTTAAGGATATGTCTGTAATGCAGAACTGTCACTTCAAAAATATATTTGTAAACAAGGTTACGCATAGTAAAATAGGAAGTTTACATTTCCTATTTTTCCTAAACAAGACCAGATTATTTTTATCTGCCCTGAATTATGTTCTAAATTAAAATCAGTTGAAGGTCCAATTTCAGTTTCTAACGAGTATGAAAGCTATGCAGGGGCACTTTCCACTATCGCTAACACCCTGAATACACTGAATATAACCGATAAAACATATTTCACGGGTATCAGCATTATCTTTCCACAAAAATTCACCACCTTTAAAAATAAGAGAGCTACATCCATTGAGGTTGAACATAAGCAACTCTTATAATAACTGTGGTATATTTCTTTTCATGATTATTCTTTTCTCCTTAGTTGTCGCTGCCTTAACATCATTTATTGTAATCAGATGGATGAAAACCTTAAAAAATAAAATGCCAACACTTGCCAAATCCCTATAGAAGGATGGTAAAAAAGGGTTGGTCGGGATGTCCAAGTGATAAATGCGTGCCCTATAAGAGGCTGGTAAAAAAGAGGGTAGAAAAAGTGATAGAGGACGGGTTGTTGCATTTCATAGGTAGGTTGTTTTTAAATAACAAGCCCGAGCGAGCTACCTGAGTCCGCTTTCCGCCTTGTGTAGGTAATAGAAATAGCGTTTATAAACAAAGAGCCCGAGAGCTCGAGTGTACATTTTAATTTTTGATGATATGATATTCCTTTGTAACCTAAGAGAGCATTATGCAGAGACTCGAGATTATTCTAAGTAAACAATATTGCCGTAAAGACTTAAAACAAAGAATCTGATTGGTGAAAGGGTGGAGGAGGAAAAAATTAAATTAGTTCACGATCGTACAATCACGCCCTCGGGTGGGGGGATTTTAGATATAAAGTTAAAGATCACTGGACTAAGGAAATTAATACGTCTCTACGAAACTGACGTAGGATCTTGCAAACGTGCTTTCGAGTGATTCATTTCAGAGACAGTGTTGTGTATAATTCGAACTAATAGAAGAAAGATATAGAAGATTACTACATTTTCATTCTCCTAGCTAGAAAATTGTAACTAAAAGAAGTGAGTCGCCATATTCATAAGTGAGGCCAACAGGAGCGATTAAAGTGGCGACAGTGTTGAAAGAGGTGACATTTATATATGTATAAGAACATAGAAATATACATAAGAATGAAGGAGACTGCAAGAGACCATAAGGCCTACACAAGGCAGCTCCATATCCATCACCACCTGTCATCCCCATCCATAAAGTTGTCTAACCGTTTCTTAAAACAACTGATAGTTTCAGCGCTCACTACATGGTTACTAAGTCTATTCCATTAGTTGACCACCCTATTAGTAAACCAATTCTTGCCTATTTCCTTCTTAAATCTAAATTTGTCCAGTTCAAATCCATTACTACGAATCCTGCCCTGTTGTTTTAATATGATTACCGTGTTCGCATCACCCTTGTTAAAGCCTTTGATCCAGTTGAACACTTCTATTAGATCACCCCGCACTCTGCGTCTCTCCAGAGAGTGTAAGTTTAGGTGCCTAAGCCTCTCCTCGCAAGGCAAATTTCTGAGTCCATTTATCATTTTGGTCATTCTTCTCTGTACTGATTCTACTACATTGATGTCCATTCTATAGGATGGAGACCAAAACTGTACCGCATAGTCAAGGATGGGTCTAAGTATCGCTAGATAGAGATTGATAATTACCTCTGCACTTCTATTCGTTACCGTCCTAGCAATGAAACCTAATGCTCTGTTATCTAAGCTGTATCATACGAGGATCCGGGCATTCCGGGTCCGGGCTTTCAAGGTTCGACTGTATATCAATTTATTATTATTTACTGTTTACCTGTTTGTTTATTATTTAACTATACCTATGCATTTATTTATGTATTTTATTTGTTATTTACATTATTATAGTTTTTATTTATTGATTTATTACTATGATTTTTTTTTTGCGCATCCAACCTAGATATGGACCAAAAGGTCTCCTGTTGGCATGCTCTGCCTTTGTAATCCTTTGTAAAAAATCTATATTTGGGGTTGTGTAGCCCTACGTTTAACACGCTACACTTAGAGATAATGCCATTTCATTGACCATATGAACAATTTGTTCAGATCATTCTGCAGAATCTCTGTGTCGTCTCCTGATCTAATTAGGCGTCCAATTTTAGTGTCTTCTGAGAACTTACTAACATCACTATTTATCACATCGTTTAAGTCGTTTATGTACACAATGAACAACAAGGGACCCAAAACCGAGCCCTAGGGAACCCCACTAGTAACATTGCCCCACCTGGATTTTACTCCATTTATGGTGACCCACTGTTTTGTTATACTGTTAATGAAGAGGGCAGCTACCCTCTTCATTAACAGTGGACAAAATCCACCAATGTCCACGTAGCGCCGGACACGTGACCTAAGCCCCCGTCCCTACCTGCCTACCTCACTACCTTTGTATAAATACATGATTTTCTCCACTCTGTAATCACATCTGTTGAAGAGGATCACAGCTAGTGATCGAAATATACGGATCATTTTACTTTCGCTAATTCTTCTCCGAAAAAGGGTCATTAGTATTATTTTACATATGTGCTACGATATTACTTTGTTATATATATATATATATATATATATATATATATATATATATGTATGTATATATATACTGTATATATGTGTAAGGGGGAAAAAGCCTTGGTATATGTATGTATGTATGTATATATATATGTATATATATATATATATATATATATATATATATATATATATACATATATATATATATATATATATATATATATATATATATTTGTGTGTGTGTGTTTATATATATATATATATATATAGAGAGAGAGAGAGAGAGACAGAGAGAGAGAGAGAGAGAGAGAGAGAGAGAGAGAGAGAGAGAGAGAGAGAGAGAGAGAGAGAGAGAGAGAGAGAGAGAGAGAGAGAGAGAGAGAGAGAGAGAGAGAGAGAGAGAGAGAGAGAGAGAGAGAGAGAGAGAGAGAGAGAGAGAGAGAGAGAGAGAGAGAGAGAGAAGGGAGAGAGAGAAGAGAAAAGAGATGTCACTGCCCCACAGGTTGACTTCACAATATGTAAACAGTACAGTGACGTCAGAGCCCCCGCTTCGACTCCACAATGGAGACAACACGAAGACAAGATCATCCGTTGCAGCAATTAATTGCATTGCCTTGCCAGCCAGTCAACAAAGACGAGGAGGAAGAGGAGGTGGAAGTGGAAGAGGAAGATGATGGTGAAGAGGACAAGGAAGATGAGAAGAGGAAGATGATGGTGAAGAGGACAAGGGAGATGAGAAGAGGAAGATGATAGTGAAGAGGACAAGGAAGATGAGAAGGGGAAGATGATAGTGAAGAGGACAAGGAAGATGAGAAGAGGAAGATGATAGTGAAGAGGACAAGGGAGATGAGAAGAGGAAGATGGTAGTAAAGAGGAGAAGAAAGATGAGAAGAGGAAGATGATAGTGAAGAGGACAAGGAAGATGAGAAGAGGAAGATGATAGTGAAGAGGACAAGGAAGATGAGAAGAGGAAGATGATAGTGAAGAGGACAAGGGAGATGAGAAGAGGAAGATGATAGTGAAGAGGACAAAAAAAATGAGAAGAGGAAGATGATAGTGAAGAGGACAAGGAAGATGAGATGAGGAAGATGATAGTGAAGAGGTCAAGGAAGATGAGAAGAGGAATATGATAGTGAAGAGGACAAGGAAGATGGGAAGAGGAAGATGATAGTGAAGAGGACAAGGGAGATGAGAAAAGGAATATGATAGTGAAGAGGACAAGGAAGATGAGAAGAGGAATATGATAGTGAAGAGGACAAGGAAGATGAGAAGAGGAAGGTGGTAGTAAAGAGGAGAAGGAAGATGAGAAGAGGAAGATGATAGTGAAGAGGACAAGGAAGATGAGAAGAGGAAGATGATAGTGAAGAGGACAAGGAAGATGAGAAGAGGAAGATGATAGTGAAGGGGACAAGGAAGATGAGAAGGAGAATGAGGAGGAAGAGTAGGTGCGTCGTGTCTACGTGCGGTTAGTCATGCCACTGTTTGGACGTGCAACTTGAAGCACCCGGTTCCTATAATACCCGTTCCATAGTATTGATACACTTATGTTGTAAATACTATGTATACCTGCTTTTCTATTCGATTATTTATGATTTTATGTTTAAGGCATATATTTTGTATGCCTGATATTGAGTTAAGAGCAGCATGCTGTAGTAATCTCTCTTGGGCAGAAGAAAATATGAAATGTTTAAAGTCAGTTTATACACAAGCAATAACGCCTCGATTGCAAGGCGACCGTTTCCACGCTTCCCACGCCCCGTTGCTCTTGCGAAGCGCAATGTCAATATCATTGCCATTCGGGAATATTCGTATTTTCTTGAAATATTACTATTTTCTTCTTGATAATGCCTTCTCTGTAGTACATTTTGGTTCTCGTGGCAAGTAAATGTCTTGCTACTCGTTATTTATTACACATATGTGAAAAATGTTGCTTGTAATTTAGTGGTGCCAAAACTAAGCCTTGAAAACTTGATGTCTATATTGACTGCCACAATGCAGACGAAACTGAACAGGTTCTAAAAGGTTAAAACTATTTTAGTCCTCTGGGATCTGCAGTCGTCATTCATGCTTTACCTCATAGTATTTTTATTTACGCGAACTTGTTCTAATGCAAAGAAGCGTCTGCGGACACACTTTGTGGTTGCAACAGCTCCTCCACTGTTTAAAAATGAGAAGAACTTGTTCACACTAGCGGTTTGAACCATGGCGGTTCAGTTACAATGCAAGTCACTGGAGGCTGCCACACACAACCGCACATTTTGTCCTTGACTATGCGTTCCCGCCGCGATTTCCACGCGGTTTGAACCGCTAGTGTGGACAGGGAATTAGTCGTGTCATCCAGGAACTACCCACGCGCGTCTGTGGGCGTTTAGAACTCAGCTCCCCTACTGGTATCCCACATTCATTCGAATTAATATTTCCTCTGTTTGGCTCCGCTTTTACAAGATTCATCCTCCATTCCAGCCCCTTACGCTCATATAAGCCTAGATTCTTAAACTGAAATATTTGTTCCTTTGTTTCATCTTCCCTCACACTGTTTGGTTTTGTAATTTGTGTTCTGTTTGTATCATGCGACCTTGAAATATTTTAAACCAAATGCTATTATCATATAGTATTACATCTCACAATATCATTAATCCCAAGTTGTCTTTATCTTCAGTTTAATTAATTCACTGCTATTGATGACCTATATTTTCCTTCAGGCAATTTTGTTCAAGTAACGGAAGCTTCCAGTTGTTGATGACTTAAACATTTGAGCAAATAATACTTAAATTAATAAATGAATAAGCTCATAGATCATGTGTATAAAGAGAGATGAACAAAGACATAAATAAAAAGGAAAATAAATGATTAAAGGAACCAGTAATTAAGTAAACAAATAAATGAATAGAAAAAATTGGTCCCATGCCCACAGGTCTCCTTCCTACCTCCCAAGTTGCTTCTTCGCCTCTCTCAAACAAATCCGTCCCAACTAGGCTTTGGACCTCAGATCCGCTTTATCTTAACTAACCAAAATGAAAATAAATGATTAAAGGAACCAGTAATTAAGTAAACAAATAAATGAATAGAAAAAAAATTGGTCCCATGCCCACAGGACCTCCCAAGTTGCTTCTTCGCCTCTCTCAAACAAATCCGGCCCAACTAGGCTTTGGACCTCAGATCCGCTTAATCTTAACTATCCAATTTCGTAGTTTCACCTCACCTCGCGGCAAGGGCGGACCGACAGGCTGGAGGCTTCCTGAGGGGGTTTCTGACGGTCTGATATGTATAGACAGATTTCGGCAACCTCCTAAGGGGTTTGCTCTATAGCAGGGGTTCTTAACCTTTTTTCTCCAATTCCCCACTTTTTATTGAGCCAACTCTCCATTTCCCACCACAGCATCGGTCTTTGACAAATTCGATTTTAATCCATGTAGTGTTTAGTTACTAAACACTACATGGGTTAAAATCGAATTTGTATATTTACAAATTCATGAAATGTGACAAGAAGAAGACACCAGAAACAAACAAAAAGAAACGAAAAACACATCGATTAAAAAAAAAAAAGACTGGTTCTTCTATCCGACCGGTCATTCCCCACTTGGCAACTCCGCCATTCCCCACCAGTGAGGAATTCCCCACAGGTTAAGAACCACTGCTCCATAGTATACTACCTTATGCAAGAATCAATAAAATCGCCTCAATGTATCCAGAACAGTTGTATGCTGATTCTGCGTGGGGATTGCGAGTACGTAAGGCATAATTCACATTTTTAGAATTAGTATACTGCCTTATGCAAGAATCAATAAAATCGCCTCAATGTATCCAGAACAGTTGTATGCTGATTCTGCGTGGGGATTGCGAGTACGTAAGGCATAATTCACATTTTTAGATTTAGTGTACTGCCTTATGCAAGAATCAATAAAATCGCCTGAATGTATCCAGAACAATTGTATGCTGATTCTGTGTGGAAGATTGCGAGTAGGTAAGGCATAATCCACATTTTTAGATTTAGTGTACTGCCTTATGCAAGAATCCAAAAAATCGCCTGACTGTATCTAGAACAATTGTATGCTGATTCTGTGTGGAGGATTGCGAGTACGTAAGGCATAATCCACATTTTTAGAATTAATAGAATTACTTGGCGGCAGGCGAAGCAGTATTGAAGAGATCAATAGAGACTTAACTTTTACTTTGCGTAAAGTAATGAACCATTCACTCGAAGCTGACATCTCCGCTCGTCGTTTGATCGATGGACCTGTCCCATCGTGCGGCTCTCGAGCGGGTCACGAGAAAGCCGAGGACGAACCGAGCCTCTTTCTCTCCTTAACCCTAAAATAATTGACCTTGAAAATAATGAGTTTGACGCGAAAGAAATGAACATTATGTAAAAAAAAAAAAAAAAAAAAAA
>NC_134783.1:56607606-56612606 GCF_046742065.1 Oratosquilla oratoria
GAGGGAGGTAGATATGGCCAGCCCCATTACTTATTCATGTGAACACGTGTCCCCCATTTGTTCCCTTTTGTCTGTGTGCCTTCATGACTTTATTTCTAACCAGTCTTGCAACCTTGTATCTATGTAAGACGTCAGAGGATGTAATATACTGAAGTATTTATAATTTTTAAGTTTCTTTTCTCCTATGGTAATTTTACATACTTTGTTTCATGATAATGCGAGAAAGCCCTACATGTACGAGTATATGCATATATATGTATATGCATATATATATGTATATGCATATATATATATATATATATATACATATATATATATGAATATATATATATATACATATATATATGTATACACATATATATATATATATGTATATATATATGTATATATATATATATATGCGAGACCATAACATCTTGAGCTGAGAACGCCTCATACTAGTACGATGTGGATGTTGAAAATAGACCGTCTGGTCTCCTGACATCTCATTTCCATAGTGCAGGTATTGTCGTCTGCTTCATTGAGTCCGTATGTCATGAAAGCCTGACTATATATCCTTTAATAAATGAGAATAACGGTAGGCCCACTTGTATCAGCACTGCATTTTAGATGTTCTATTCAAGTCAACTTTAAGGGATTTTACTGAGCTGAGGTTGGTGTGGAAAGGAGGGGATGAGGGCAAGGTAGGAATGGATAAAGGTCATGGCGCGTGTAATAGTTTATTTCATTCTTACCAATGACAAACGGTTTTGTTCAACTAATAGGAGCCGGGGAGGGGGGCACAAATGTTTTGATTTTTGCAACAAAATTGTTATCAAAACTGTGGGTGGAGGTGTTTATTAATTCGTTGTTTCATAATAGGGACAGAGGGGGTCAACACTGAACATTCACTGAATATGAATTATATTTATGTACGTCTATACAAGTGAGGTCAGTATAACTATATAGAGTTTGTCAAAAAAAAGTGAGCATAATGTCACGTGATCTCCAGTCTTTCACTGTGACGTCATTCGTAATTTCTTAATACACTTTACTTTATCGGACACTCGAGTATGAACTGATACAATCTTCCAGGTCTTCTTGGAATACATTGAAGCGACGATATCGAGTTGGCGGTGCTATGAGAGACCTGCGGTACTCGCGCTCTCCTGGGCCAGGGGTTGGGTTATGTACTTCCCTCCGATTCCCAGTAATGGTTGTTACCTGCTCCAATAGTCCCTAAAACACATAGGGCAAAGGTGACGCCTTCAGCCGCAACTAGGAGTCCTGGCGTATGCTTCTTACCATCACTGTCATTATGTAAACAATACGATTTTGTAATCTTTTAGCAGTACCGCGGTTGGTATGGTGGTATTCTGAAAATCTCAGGTAATGTTTGGCAATAGCTAATCTAAAGAAAAAAATTATAAGTAAATTACCTATCCTACTCTATCTTACCCTACCGTAACCTAACTAATCTAGCCTAACCTAACCTAACCAAACCTAACTTATCCTAAAATAATCTAACCCAATATAACCTAACCTAACCTACCCTAAACTAAGCTAAGCTAAGCTAAGCTAAGTTAAGCTAACTCAACTTATCCTAACCTAACCTAACTTAACCTGACCTAGCCTAACCTAAGCTAAGCTAACCAATCTAACAATTTGATGTAATTATTTCTTGTCCGGTTACTTGTTTAGTTTGAAAATATTTTCATTTCTTGTATTACATCTCTCCTGAGTCTCTGTTTCTTTAGAGAGTAGTTTTAGTGTTAAAGCTGTTTTCATATAATTTATTTCATGTGTTTGTTATGAGTTTTGTAGCTCGCCGGTGTATCTTTTTAATTAGTCAACGTCCTCAGGGACCAGAAGGAAAAAGCATATTTCAAGTGCGGATGGACCAGTGACTATTATAACGATTGGTGACAGCTGAATGAAATCAAAGCATCGTACTATCAGTCCCAGTATCCTATATTTTTCCCCTGAGGCATAAATACAATGATTTGATGTTTTGAGTACGCTATTCGTAAGATTCTTTTCACTTTCCATTTTAGTTAAAGTTCTTCTAAGTAACTTGTGGTCGTACTTTGTGTCATTTTATCTATGTGATAAAGTTTCGAGGTGCGCAAGGGGTGAAGATGGTGGTGGGTTGGAGGTGTATAAGAGGCTCAAAGAATCGAGAAACTTCAAGTATTTAGGGTCATATGTAGCAGAGAATGTAGGAGTGTCGGCGGAGGTGAATTATAGAGTAATAACGTAACTGTCTGGGGGTTGGGAAAAGGAACGTGTTATGAGAAATAGGTATCTGAGGATGAACATAAAGAGAAGACTGTACGAGGGAGTGATTGTGTCCACAGGACTGTATAAAGCATATACTTGGATTATGAGGGAGGCAGTAAAGAAGAGCTTAAACGTGTTTCGAAGGAAGTTCTTAAGAAATACAGTGAGGGTTATGAGAATAGATAGAATGAGAAATGTCGAGATGAGATGGAGGGCAGGTGCGGAAAGAGAAATGACAGGGTTAGTTGAATATTGCTCAGATTGTTTGGGCATATGGAAAGAATTATTAAAGAAATGTCAGTAAAAATGTGGAAAGTTGAAGTGAATGGACTGGAGTTGGAGGGGGAAACAGAGAATGAGGTAAATGGACTGGGTAAAGGGGGTGCTGCATATAAGAGGAATGTCTGTCGAACAAGGAAGAGAGAGTCCAGAATATAAGAGTGAATGGGGAATGCTTGTAAATGGCCGAGAAAATGACGCGGCCCGAGAAGATTTCATCTAGTGTGCTCTATATATTTCTCAAGTGGATGAATGAATATAGCCACGTGATGAAGAGGTGGAGGTTAACCATCATAGGCTGTTGGGCCCTGTTGCTGTTTCTTGCTGCATTGCTTCTGGTACAAGCAGTGCGGTGAGGAACAGGGATGGCCCGTCATCCACCGTGGGCTACATAACATACGAGCAACTCCTAATGCGTTCTTGGATAAGTTTCGAGTAGGTGCAACGTATGTGTATGCATTAACTAGGTCACCATTTTGTAAAGGCAAACATGTTTTTCGGTACAAGTACATACATATGATGTGCATAATTTCACACTTGAGTTAGATTTCTCTGATATCTTGTGAGTTTTTTAAAATGCTGCAATAGGTAATTGTCACCTAGAAAGCCTATTAGACAGATACCTACATTGCCATCATCAAATGTTGTCCAATTAATGCCAGTAAAATTGCCGTCAGATATATTGTATGTGGCCTGTACATTGCAACTACATATATATAATATATCGACAATCTATCTTAAGCGCCTCGATCGATTTTTTCGTAGTTCATGTACAGTGATATTGATCTTGAAAAAACATATGAAGATGGAGCCTCATATGGTGTTTAACTCGTCAGTCTTGTCGGCAACTTCTACTTTCATGAAAATCTTGAAAAAATAATAATCGGAACACTTCTTTTTGTGATTTCTTTTCTGATGAAAAAAATCAATTCTTGCAATATCAAACAGCCTCGAACTCCTTACTTGCAGCCATGCCTCAGTCATTCCTGTTACATTAAGATTTTCACTAATGATGCTCGCTTGGAGCTCTTGAAATTTGCCTTTAATGTTTTTGGGATTTAAAGTATATTACTTTCAGAACATCTGGATTTTTTGCAATGCCTTCTGATGACCCGTTTTTGCATTCAAGGTTAAACCTTGAGCTGGATTTTCGACTACGCTCAGCCTAACTTTCACCCTGCGTTTCTATCGTAAAGTATGAGCAGGTTCCTGAGACATGCATTTAAGTCTGTAAAATTCTCTCTGCCGCCACGAGCAAAGTGGATCCTGTCAGAGGCATAAAGGTCATAACGCTGGGAAAACCAAAAGCAGAATAAATAAAAAAAAAAAAAAAAAAAAACGGGAAAAACCAAAAGAAAAAGTAAAAAAAAAAAAAAAAATCTAGGTGCACACACAACTGTAGTATCATCTTATAGATGTCTTCAGGTCTGCTAATCTAGCACAAGTAAGCAGTCTTGGGGGGAAAGGAAGGGGGTGGGGTCTAAATACTACGTATTGGGCATAACTCCTTGTGGGTAACTTTATATTTCCGATCAAAATACTCTGAATCTACTTTGCTCACATCCTTACTTCCCATGTAAATAATAAATGTGCCTCTTGTATTCCCTAAAGGCTAACATAAAAGTTTATACCATTATTTTTCTTTTTCTGTTACAGCATGATATATCCTTGCGTCATGGAATCCCCAAGCACCCGGCATTCCAAACGTCCATCCGTTTCATCCTGCAGTGGAGCAAAACTATTGATAAGAACGAGCGGGAGCTCCGTGGGGTGCCACTTCATCGAACTTTGGGTCGATGAATGTCATCCCACGATGCGAAGCCCTCTCTTGGTATCAGCCCAAAGAAAAGAGAAGAGAAGAGAAGAGAAGAGAAGAGAAGAGAAGAGAAGAGAAGAGAAGAGAAGAGAAGAGAAGAGAAGAGAAGAGAAGAGAAGAGAAGAGGAGAGATGAGAAGAGAAGAGAAGAGAAGAGAAGAGAAGAGAAGAGAAGAGAAGAGAAGAGAAGAGAAGAGAAGAGAAGAGAAGAGAAGAGAAGAGAGGAGAAGAGAAGAAAAGGAAAGAGAAGAAAAGGGAAGAGAAGAGAAGAGGAGAGAAAAGAAGAGAAGAAAAGAGAAGAGAAGAGAAGAGAAGTGAAGAGAAGAGAAGAGAAGGGAAGAGAAGAGAGGAGAAGAGAAGAAAAGGGAAAAGAAGAAAAGGGAAGAGAAGAGAAGAGGAGAGAAAAGAAGAGAAGAAGAGAGAAGAGAAGAAGAGAGAAGAGAAGAGAAGAGAAGAGAAAAGAGGAGAAGAGAAGAAAAGGGAAGAGAAGAAAAGGGAAGAGAAGAGGAGAGAAAAGAAGAGAAGAAAAGAGAAGAGAAGAGAAGTGAAGAGAAGTAATATGAGGAGATTTAATCATCTTACAGAGAACACTCTTTAACCTAATCTCTGTTATACATTACCTGAACCCGCTTTCTATTTCAACACAT
>NC_134783.1:56617606-56622606 GCF_046742065.1 Oratosquilla oratoria
CGAAACTCTAGTTGTATTGAGGCGTACCACTACTTATATAAAGTAACAATCGAAACTCTAGTTGTATTAAGACGTACCACTACCTATATAAAGTAACAATCGAAACTCTAGTTGTATTGAGGCGTACCACTACTTATATAAAGTAACAATCGAAACTCTAGTTGTATTGAGACGTACCACTACCTATATAAAGTAACAATCGAAACTCTAGTTGTGTTGAGTTGTACCACTACCTATATAAAGTAACAATCGAAACTCTAGTTGTGTTGAGTTGTACCACTACCTATATAAAGTAACAATCGAAACTCTAGTTGTGTTGAGTTGTACCACTACCTATATAAAGTAACAATCGAAACTCTAGTTGTATATAAAGTAAAAATCGAAACTCTTTAGTTGTACTTAAGCGTGTGTGTGCACGATGCTAAGATCTCACGATCCTTGTACAAATGTATAAAAGACAAGTATGGGATTTTGATGTACCCCATTGACCCTCCTAACACGCAGTCCAACACCGCAAACAACTCCAAACACAATATCCCACAGAGACAATGGAATGGAGTAACGGCTGAAATCAGCTGGGTAAACGCCTCAGCAAGATGCTGTTGTCTCTAAATCGGTTGTTTTGTTTGTTTGTCTTATTTGCATGTTTGTGTGTTTGTTTACTGTTTTATTTGTTTTTTATTTGTGGCTCCATGCTGTTGTCTCTAAATCGGTTGTTTTGTTTGTTTGTCTTATTTGCATGTTTATGTGTTTGTTTACTGTTTTAATTGTTTTTTATTTGTGGCTCCATATTGTTGTCTCTAAATCGGTTGTTTTGTTTGTTTGTCTTATTTGCATGTTTGTGTGTTTGTTTACTGTTTTATTTGTTTTTTATTTGTGGCTCCATGCTGTTGTCTCTAAATCGGTTGTTTTGTTTGTTTGTCTTATTTGCATGTTTGTGTGTTTGCTTTCTGTTTTATTTTTTTTTTATTTGTGGCTCCATCCTGTTGTCTCTAAATCGGTTGTTTTGTTTGTTTGTCTTATTTGCCTGTTTGTGTGTTTGTTTACTGTTTTATTTTTTTATTTGTGGCTCCATATTGTTGTCTCTAAATCGGTTGTTTTGTTTGTTTGTCTTATTTGCATGTTTGTGTGTTTGTTTACTGTTTTATTTGTTTTTTATTTGTGGCTCCATGCTGTTGTCTCTAAATCGGTTGTTTTGTTTGTTTGTCTTATTTGCATGTTTGTGTGTTTGTTTACTGTTTTATTTGTTTTTTATTTGTGGCTCCATGCTGTTGTCTCTAAATCGGTTGTTTTGTTTGTTTGTCTTATTTGCCTGTTTGTGTGTTTGTTTATTGTTTTATTTTACTTTTATTTGTAGCTCCTGGCCTTGTTATAGATCGAAGAGTCCCTTGTGTATAGGCTTTGAAATTGCGACCCATTGTAACATAGAAACATAAGAATGAAGGAGACTGCAAGAGACCATAAGGCCTACACATGTACGTGAAGACCTGAGCCCATTATGGTGACGGGGTCCCGCGAACTGAATAGAATTACCTGGTGGCTGCCAGAATAAAGTATGAAATAGTGATCACCATTCTTTAAGACAGTATCTCCCAAAGTGGGGGTAAATTACCCCCCTGGGGGTAATTCAACAAAATTTTGGGGGGTGATGGAGGGGTGATAAAAAAAAAAAAGTAAAGAAATCTAAAAATAAAAAATCCAAGAATTCCTCAATTAGCCTCCAGCATGCAACTCCGTCCAGCCCACTTATGTTCTTGACATCTTTGGCAATAATCATTAGAGCAGAAGAAGAAGAAGAAGAAGAAGAAGAAGAAGAAGAAGAAGAAGAAGAAGAAGAAGAAGAAGAAGAAGAAGAAGAACGCGAAGAAGAAGAAGAAGAAGAAGAAGAAGAAGAAGAAGAAGAAGAAGAACGCGAAGAAGAAGAAGAAGAACGGGAAGAAGAACGCGAATAAGAAGAATACCACCTGACCCCGACTTATCCAAGTGCTTTTTCAAGAATATTTTTAGGACAAAGTGTCACCGTAATACCACCTGTCCCCGACTTCCACAGCGTTTTTTAGAAGAATATTTTTATTTAGACTTACACAAGAATATCTCTAGTATTTTAATTTAGCCATATAAATCAATGTTGACAACATTTTGTTAAAGGGATAACATGTTTAATGTGGCGTGATAGACTGGGTAACAAACTGAAAAAAAAATTCGGGAGCCTAAGAGTGTAACCAGTCCAGCATGGTAAAGTATCTCACACGTATCTGTCCTGAATGAAACCAGACGATTTCATTCACCCGAAGGGAAAATTGGAAACAAAGTCTGAAGAAAACTATCAGGTGCCCACACGCGCTAGAGATTAACAATTCTCTTTCCACACAAGAACTTTCATATATAGGATCAAATCCCTTTCCATATATAGAATCTAACCCCTTTCCATTCAGTTCAAACTTTTATCAGGTTATTTTATGCATCTCCCTCGTCCTTTATGGTAGTAAAAGGGTTACAGAATACAAATATACAAGGTGCAACACACACATAGTTCTAGATGTAAAATTTAATGTTAAGGGAATACAACATAAACGGCTCTACACACAAAAGTTGAGGCAAAGGATTTACAGGCCACAATCCCAAATCGGTACTAAACACAGGATTGTATGAACAGGACTTACAGTGGAAAAAAAAATCCTATGTAAGAGTTTCCACACACACAGGAACACATGGATACAACCTACAGGACTTCCACGCAAATGGTTCTAAACAAAGGACTTTGGATACAGGACTTACACCTCAATCTCGACCACAGAGGAAACACAGTGGCTGCAGAGCGGTATGCCGAGCTTAAATGCTGCTGGGGCAACATCTACGGGCAATCAAAAAGACATTACCGGGCGAGTTTATTGCCCCGACCGTCTTAGGCCCCTGAGAGCGAAGAACAGACCAACAGTGAAAGAGTAAGAGGGTGGGAGGGTGAGAGGGTGGGAGGGTGAGAAGATGGAAGGGTGAGAGGATGGGAGGGTGAGAAGGTGAGAGGGAGATGGGGGAGAGTGTGAAAAAGTGAGTGTGAGAGTATGAGGGAGTAAAGGAATGGAAAAGTAACGGAGAGAATGAAAGTGAGAGAAAATAAATGAGATAGATATATAGAGGGATAGATGGATAGCTATCCAGCTAGCTATATATATATATATATATATATATATATATATATATATATATATATATAGATATATATATATATATATATGCAATAAAAACACCAGGAACGTGTGTTCACAAATGCGTAAATAACTACTGGGAAAAGTAAACTAAAGAAGCAGAGCGCTTTCGTATAATTACATCTTCAGTGCTAATACAAAGATTACAAAGATTTAATTATACAAAAGCGCTCCGCTTCGTTAGTTTACTTTTCCCAGTGGTAATTTACGATTATATATATATATATATATATATATATATATATATATATATATATATATATATATATGTATATAGATATACATATAGATAGATAGATAGATATATAGATAGAGGAAGAGGGAGAGAGAGAGAAGAGAGTGGAAGAATGACAGAGTAAGAAAACGGAAAGAAGTAGAATTTTCGTTGTATATTGGTCTTCTTATGGCTAGGCAGAACTCTCAACTTGAAGCCGCCAGGGGGAGACTCTGTTTCAGGTATCTTGGAATCGCAAGACCTCGCAATATTATTCTTACTTTATCTTATTATTTTTTTTTTTTCATTTCTTATGAACTCAGTGACACAGGCAGACTACGTACCACGCTACCCTCCAGCTTCTATTGACCTCTTTTAACAGTTTTTTATTTGTTGGGTATGAAAGTATTTGGATTTAGTCTAAGCCTCTGGAAACATCGATGGGTTCCAGTACGTGGTGGTCCTTCGAGACGGACGCACAAAAAAAAAAAAAAAAAAAAAAAAAAAAAAAAAAAAAAAAAAAAAAAAAAAAAAAAAAAAAAAAAAAAAAAAAAAAAAAAAAAAAAAAAAACCTGCTATCCATCTTCAGAGATTGTCAACATCCTCATCTTTGCCTGAAAGTACATTCCCCAAGGGGCTGGCACTCCGTCTCTATTACCTTCAACTACTTCCTCCATCTTTTTATATAGCTAGGAACCGGTGACTGTTTACTTCCCCATACTTCTGCTGCTCTTGAGAAAAACGAAAGGTCTAACACAAGTACAACATAGGCAGTCCATCGCTTCTTCGTAGACAAACCAATGGAGGGGCCCTGGATCGTTGCCTGCTACTGTGGGGCTGCGGGTTTTTAATCAGCAAAACCCGAAAGAGAGAGAGAGAGAGAGAGAGAGAGAGAGAGAGAGAGAGAGAGAGAGAGAGAGAGAGAGAGAGAGAGAGAGAGAGAGAGAAAGAGAGTGGTCTTTCTTCCTTTATTGCTGCCTTTGTCCTGAGCCAAGGATCCTCCTGCTAGCTTGCTCTACCATCGTACCCCACAACAAACGCTCATATGCTAACAAACTCAGCTATTTATACACTGAAACTTCAATGATAAATCTCCCTTCTCTGCAGGGAAGGTTTTCGAAATTTATTTTCTTTTGGCTGAGAGAAAATCTGTAGGTCGCGGCTCTTCAGGTTCTAATTGTAACCAATTATTTCTATTCTGATACAAGCTGGGTTACACAATTTTCCTATGAAGGCTTGAGGTTTTAGCTCAGAGTTTATTGTATTTCTTACAATATACGCGCCATCTTTATTTTGCTTGAGAAACACTCAGTAGGCTGGACTATTTGATTTATTTATTTATTCATTTATTTATTTGTTAATTTTCCAAGACTTAGGCCGAAAGAGATACCCGATAGGCTGGATTATTTGATTTATCTATTTATCCATTTATTTATTCGTTAATTTTCCTAGACTTAGACCAAAAGTTTCTGTTTGTTTTGCTGTTCTCCTGCATTTCCCCGGTGCACAAAACTGAGGTTCCTGAGAGAAGAAAGTTGGCCGTTAACGGAGCTTGCCAAGGCCGTTCCTTCGGTGTGGGA
>NC_134783.1:56632606-56637606 GCF_046742065.1 Oratosquilla oratoria
GTCAACTAATGCATGAATAATTGAATGAAACCAGTTGAAAGATCCCTGTTAATACAAGAGCGTGGTTTACATCAAACTGATATCTCGTCATTGGTTCATATTGAACGAAATTGTCTTCCTGTTTGTATGTTTGTGTCAAGCTAGTGTCGTTGGTATGAATGAGTAACGGATCAGAAACGCCTTTACAAGACGCCTATATTTGACGGCACTGCATGCATCAGTATACATAATATGTACACACTATGTATCCTCATATTTACATGAAAAATCCAACACGTCCGACGCCATATACACGTGCAACTTGTGTCTATGTACTTGTCAGTATTGCTTATGGGTTTTTATCTTGTGTGTATGGTTATTGTATTGAATTCATATGATTGAAAAAAGCATACAAAATGACGACGACGAAAGGAAAAAAACTTGGTGATCCCAGGGTTGGAAAACAGTGTCCTATGTATTGCAATTACCCAACGAAAGAAGTGAATTTTCGATATTTATGTTTTTGTTATTATCTTGCATTTGTATTGCAATATATATATATATATATATATATATATATATATATATATATATATACACACACACACACACACACACATATATATATATATATATATATATACATATCATAACGAGTTGCACACCGTTTGATAATAAATTGATCAAGCTACATGTCGATGCGTGTGTGTGTGTGTGTGTGTGTGTGTGTGTGTGTGTGTGTGTGTGTGTGTGTGTGTGTGTGTGTGTGTGTGTGTGTGTGTGTGTGTGTGTGTGTGTGTGTGTGTGTGTGTGTGTGTGTGTGTGTGTGTGTGTGTGTGTGTGTGTGTGTGTGTGTGTGTGTGTGTGTGTGTGTGTGTGTGTGTGTGTGTGTGTGTGTGTGTGTGTGTAGGTGTAGGTGGGTTGTAAATCAAAATATTCAAAATTGAATTCTAAGTTCAAAAGCTAATATTTCCCGATCAAGTATACTATTGTCAGAAACTGGTTATCGAAATACGTCGAACTCTGTTCTTTCTAGATGTAACAAGTACCTAGATAAGCGGCTTCATAAGACACGTCAATTTGGATTGAAATGAAAAAGACTTTTTCATGTCCTTATTTGACAGACGCTCCCGGGGAAACTACACGTCGTACAATACTCTTTTCATATTCAACCTTACGCAAAAGAAATCTTATACCGATTTACGAACTTTATCTTGCTATTGTTTAAGGTTAGAAAGGTTTGAATTAGAAACCCATTTTTTGATAGATTTTGGTACAATTCTGTCTTACAACGACGACCAATATTATTTAAACTACCAGGATCATAATGTATTTTTCACTGTTTCATAACAAATAGATCAGGCAACACGTCGATGTCAATTGTAAAGATATCTTCTTTCCAGAAGGGTGGAAAACTAATGGATTCTGATGAACAAATACAGAGTTAGGTATATAGATATACAAGAATTTAGACCAACATTTAGACAGGTACACAGAGAAACGCGTTAATTGCCAAATAGCAATATTGATTTGTGAGATGCAGTACATGTACATACAAGATTTATAATCTATACAACATTTCCCAAAGAATAAAAAAGGTTGTCACGTTGAGAACAAAGGTTATTTTTTCACAATAGATTCTAAAGTTGAACAGATGAATTGTTATTTTTAGATGATGCAGTTATGGAAAACGAAACTTTACTCTCTCCAAACTTGAGTCAGTTAAAATAAAATTTGTCCATTGCATTTTCGTAGAAAACGGCTAAGGCTCAAATTAATCCCAAAAATGCCTTCAACGTTAACTGTGAAAAATAAGAGTTATTGCAAATCAAGACAAAGGTCTAAAGTTCAGTAAAGTGGCTGTGTTCCAAGAGCAACTATGTAAAAGAAGAAATCTAAAATATTGCACATAAATATCGCTTAGTCTGGATATCCAAACATAGTAAAGATGGCGGATTCATCCGTATCTAAGTTCTATTTAACGAAAGCTAATAAGGTTCATATATCCAAGAAGTGAAATTAAGAGTAGAAAAAAAAAGAAGAATCATAAAATTTGTAACAAGGAGAAAAAAAAAATTGCTGAAAGAATGTTCAATAACGGAATCTGTAATACCACATATAGCGAGAACAAGATATATATATATATATATATATATATACATATATATATATATGCATATATATATATGTATATATATATATATATATACATACATATACTTATTATATATATATATGTATATATATATACATATATATATATATGTATATATACATATAGAGAGAGAGAGAGAGAGAGAGAGAGAGAGAGAGAGAGAGAAGAGAGAGAGAGAGAGAGAGAGAGAGAGAGAGAGAGAGAGAGAGAGAGAGAGAGAGAGAGAGAGAGAGAGAGAGAGAGAGAGAGAGAAAGTGTTTGTGTGTGTGTAACTCTGACTGTCGATCATTTACATCGTTTTCTGGGATTGCATGTCCCAATTTTTGTCCTGAATTTGGCCGAAATCCACCCGATATTCTCACTCTATTCCACCGACTATGGAGTGTTAATGCCCCATAAAACTCAAATGGGCCAATAGGGCTAAATGACATTGAATGATATATATGTATATGTGTATATATATATATATATATATATATATATATATGTCTTTATATAAGTATATCTATGTATATTACACACACACACACACACACACACACACACACACACACACACACACACACACACACACACGTGCACACACTTGCACATACATACAAACACACACACAGATAAAGAAGGGGAGAGACAGACAGACAGGTAGACAGACAGGTAGACAGAGAGGTAGACAGACAGACAGACATATCACTTATCAACCCGTCAATAGTTACCAGTTCTAGTAATTGTAGATGCCATCAACTCTAAACTCAGAAAGAGAAGACACAAAGGGGATACTAGACGTAGAGTGTGGTGTAGTCTAATAGAGGTGTTCAAGTGGGTCAAAGGTTTTAACACGGTTGTATTTAACCTGGATTATTTTATATATAAGGAGTAAACAGGCAAGAACTGGTTTACCAATAGTGGTTAACTAATGGAATAGACTTAGTAATCACGTAGTTAACGCTGAAACTATCGGTTGTTTTAAGAAACGGTTAGACAACTTTATGGATGGGGAAGATAAGTGGTAATGTACATGGAACTGCATAGTGTAGGCCTTATGGTCTCTTGAAGTCTCCTTCATATTTGTGTTCGTATGTTCTTAAGGAAGAGGAAAAGGAAGAAGGTAAGGAGGAGAAGGAGGAGAAGGAAGTGTAGTAGGAGAAGGGAAAAAGGGGAGGAGCCAGGGAAGGAGGAGGTGGAGGAGTAGGAGGAGGAGGAGGAGAAGAAGAAAAAGGAGGAGGAGGAAGAAGAGGGGTGGAGGGATTGGATGAAGAGGAGAAAAGGTGAAGGTAAAAGAGGAGGAGGAGGAGGAAGAGGGAAAGTAATAGAAGAAGGAAAAAAGAATGTGGAGGTGAGTGAGGAAGAGGAGGGGAAGGAGGAGAGGGGTAGGAGAAGAAGGAAGAAGAGGAGGAGGAGAAGGAGTGGGAAGAGGAGGAGTAGGAGGAGGAAGAGGGGAGGAAAAGGTGGAGGAGGAGGAGTAGGAAGAGGGGGGTAGGAGAAGACGGAAGAAGAAGAGGAGAAGAAGGAGTGGGAAGAGGAGGAGTAGGAGGAGGAAGAGGGGAGGAAAAGGAGGAGGAGGAGGAGTAGGAGGAGGGGGGTAGGAGAAGACGGAAGAAGAGGAGGAGGAGAAGGAGGAGGAAGTTGAGGAGTAGGAGGAGGAAGAGGAGAGGAGAAGGAGGAGGAGGAGGAGTAGGAGGAGGAAGAAGGGAGGAGGGGGTAGGAGAAGAAGGAAGAAGAGTAGGAGAAGGAGTAGGAAGTGAAGGAGTAGGGGGAGGAGGAGGGGAGGAGAAGGAGGACAAGGAGGAGGAGGAGAAGGAGGAAGAAAGGAGAAGGGGGTAGGAGAAGAAGGAAGAAGAGGAGTAGGAGAAGGAGGAGGAAGAGGAGGAAGAGGGGAGGAGAAGGAGGAAAAGGAGGAGAAGGAGTAGGAGGAGGAAATGGAGGAGGAGGAGTAGGAGGAGGAAGCATGGAGGAGGAGGAGGAGGAAGTGGAGGAGGAGAAAGAGGAGGAAGTGGAGGAGTAGGAGGAGGCAGAGGGGAGGAGAAGGAAGAGGAGGAGGAGTAGGAGGAGGAAGAAGGGAGGAGAAGGAGGAGGAGGAGGAGGAGGAGGAGGAGGAGGAGGAGGAGGAGGAGGAGGAGAAGGAGGAGGAGGAGGAGAAAGAGGAGGAGGAGGAGGAGGAGGAGGTGACACTGAAAGTCCCTGTGGAGTCACATCGGAATGACCTTTAATTACATCGAACCATAAACGTAGACTTTCTCTTCGGTCTCGTCCTCGAGGGGAAAGAAGAAGGACTCAAGTTTGAGCTCCTGCTTTCCTTTTTATCCTCCTACTCGTCCTCCCCCTCTTCCTCCTCCTCGTTCTTCTTCTTCTTCTTCTTCTTCTCCTCTTCATCCTCATTCGTCTTCTATTATCAACACCTTCCTCATCCCCAACTTTCTCTTTTTTTTTTTCTTTTTTTTTCTTGTGCTACGCCTTTCCTTCTTGTTATTTATCTCCTATTTCTTGTCTTATTTCCTTCCCTTCCTCGTATATTTTTCTTTCCCCTCCATTTCCTCTTCTCCCTTGCCTTTCCTTTCCTTTGTCTCTTTATTTTCCTTTCCCCCCGTTTCAACTAGTTTCCATACCTCCTTCCCCTTCCTCCTTCTTCCCTACCTTCTCTTCATTTTCTCCTTGTTCCGTCTCCTGCTTCCTCTTCCTCTTCCTCCTCCTTTTCTTGTTTCTCCTCTTCTGCACGTGTTGTCATAATTGTTGACCGAACTAGACCTTGTCTGCCCACAGTTTGAAACCGCTTTTCCTTCCAACACAAGTTTAGGAAAACGCTCTGTCACTCCCCCTCTCTTCTCTTTATGTCTCCGTCGCCTTGCAATCCAGGTCCTCTTACTCCTCG
>NC_134783.1:56647606-56650106 GCF_046742065.1 Oratosquilla oratoria
CAGGTAAAGTACCTGGGTTGGATGGCTGTCATGTGGACTGTCTGAAGAAGTGAGGTACAATAATAGTGGACTTGCTAGGAGGGAGAATTAAGAAAAGATGAAATACGAGTAGTTTTGAAAATGATGAGAGCAGGTAAGGTACCTGGAATGGATGGCTGTCATGTGGAGTGTCTGAAGAAGTGAGGTACAATAATAGTGGACTTGCTAGGAGGAGGAATAAGAAAAGATGAGATGCGAGTAGTTTTGAAAATGATGAGACCAGGTAAGGTACCTGGAATGGATGGCTGTCATGTGGAGTGTCTGAAGAAGTGAGGTACAATAATAGTGGACTTGCTAGGAGGGAGAAATAAGAAAAGATGAAATACGAGTAGTTTTGAAAATGATGAGAGCAGGTAAGGTACCTGGGTTGAATGGCTGTCATGTGGAGTGTCTGAAGAAGTGAGGTATAATAATAGTGGACTTGCTAGGAGGGAGAAATAAGAAAAGATGAGATGCGAGTAGTTTTGAAAATGATGAGAGCAGGTAAAGTACCTGGGTTGGATGGCTGTCATGTGGAGTGTCTGAAGAAGTGAGGTACAATAATAGTGGACTTGCTAGGAGGGAGAAATAAGAAAAGATGAGATACAAGTAGTTTTGAAAATGACGAGAGCAGGTAAGGTACCTGGGTTGGATGGCTGTCATGTGGAGTGTCTGAAGAAGTGAGGTACCTTAATAGTGGACTTGCTAGTGAGAATGTGTTATGTGTATCTAAGAGAAGGTATAGCGATGAAGGACTGGAGGTACTAGTACCTGTATTATTCCACTTTACAAGGGAAAAGGGGACAAAAATGATTGTAGTAGTTTTAGAGGGATCAATTGGTTGAGCGTAGTTGGGAAGGCTTAAAAGAGGGTTTTAATTGGAAAGTTCGAGGGGAAACAGTGGGAATAATTGGTGAGGAACAGTGTGGGTTTAGAAAAGGTAGGGGTTGCGGGGATCAGATTTTTTTTCCTGTGGTGAAGCAGATATGCGAAAAAGCTTCAGGAAAAGGTAAGATTTTTTTTTTTGTGCCTTACGGACTAAATTTCATACTTTCCTTACCCCATTGTTTTAGTTCAAATAATTTTTATTTTTATTATTTTCTATTATTATTTTTCTTTTTTCTATCATAAATATTAAGTTTTCTTTTCTTTTATAGTGTTACTATCTTTCTTGCCACATTGTTATTAATTTATTAGTAATTTTCACTACCATTTGAATAATTCTTATGTCACTGTAACATGTGAGTTCCTTTACACTTGGAAAGATGTGCACGCATACATTGTATATGCGCCACTTGTAGCCCTGTAGCACTATTCTTTTGGAAAAGCTTGTAGCAAAACTAGTCAAGAATAAAACTATTCCCACCCACTTGTAAAAATGTCTCAACAAATATATATATATATATATATATATATATATATATATATATATCAGATAATTTTATGACCATCGCGCAAGGATTCGAACCTGCGCTGTACATGACGACAAGAGGCCCCCATGACTGCCGCCTTAGACCGCTCGACCACTGATGGTGTAAGGCGGCAGTCATGGGGTCCTCTTGTCGTCATGTACAGCGCAGGTTCGAATCCTTGCGCGATGGTCATAAAATTATCTGATTAATGTCGCTGTCCACTAGCGAATTCCTCGTATATATATATGTATATATATATGTATATATATATGTATATATATATATATATATATATATATATATACGATATAGAAAAAGATAAATAGAGAGAGAGAGAGAGAGAGAGAGAGAGAGAGAGAGAACTGTGTTCATTTCATGTCTCCCCATGATCTCCCCCTCAAGGGAAAGGACAGATAGTCGAGCGGTCACAGAAATCTATTTGGATTCGAAAGAACTTCAATTTGATCCTAAATTTTGGACAATTCTATTTAGTTTCCTGGTTATTTCTTATCTGGAGGATCTAGACCCGTCGATCAGTTCAGTCCGGGGAAGATATGTACAAATATGATTAAAGTGGAACATGGACACTAGATTTTTCTTTCTGCTCTGAGCTAGATGATCATTTCTGGGGTTCATAGCTTAGGTCAGGAATACTCGATATGGGATTGGCAGGATGTTTTCCAGTGGTACTGAGCGGGTTAGGGCGTCGTTACTTGCGACGAAAGTTGAGGGGATAGCGGTTCGAATCCTGCCACCGGCGAAGTTGAACCAAGGGCATGGTTCATTAAATTCAACGATACAAAGTCCTCTGTGAGGGGTACCGGTCTAGCCTTCCGATGGGGAGGGGGGGGGTTTGTGACGTTAAACCATATCACTCACATAACTAAAGTCCAGCAGTGGATGGTAATAAAATACAGTTTCATTCATGCGTGAGTAGTATAATCAAAATTTTATTAAAAACTTAATGCCTCTGCTTAGTAGTCATTACAATATGAATCAGTTTGTAATAACCATTGTAGTACTAATTTGTATCAAATTAGTCTTAATGTATTATCACTCTACATCGGATT
>NC_134783.1:56655106-56662606 GCF_046742065.1 Oratosquilla oratoria
AGGTGGGGTCGGGGAGAGTGAGAAGGGGAAGAGGGGAAGAGGGGAGGAAGGAGGAGGGGAGGGGGGAGGACAGGGGAGGGGAGAGGAGGAGAGGGAGGGGAGGGGAGGGGAAGGGAGGGAAGGGAAGGAGAGGAAGAGGGAAGGTGGAGTGGGAGAGAGTGAGAAGGGGAAGAGGGGAGGAGGGGAGGAGGGGAGGAGGGGAGGAGGGGAGGAGGGGAGGAGGGGAGGAGGGGAGGAGGGGAGGAGGGGAGGGGAGGGGAGGGGAGAGGAGGGGAGGGGAGAGGAGGAGAGGAGGGGAGGGGAGAGGAGGGGAGGAGGGGGAGGGGAGGGGAGGATATTCTGCTAATGATCGTGGGTGAGACGTCACAGAGTCCTCATCATAATTCGTGTCAGTCGGGGACTCGTTCGAATCCGGGTCCGCAGAAATTCCCGCTGCGGCCCAAGAAGGCACCGGCGAGGTACGAGAAGATCGCACTAAGCTGCAATGAGAGGTATAAGTTCCCTTGAAGAAGGCGCGAAGACAGAGGACCTTTTGATTCATAGTAAGGCTAGAATAGATTTCATGATACATGGTATTGTACCGAAGAGCTTTCATAGAATTTTACATAAGGATTCGCAATACAGATGAAAAAAAAAATAGATAAGTGAATAAAGAAACAAAAACAAATAAGATATAATAGAAAGGTGAATAGATCGATATATTAGTAAATAGATTAATTAATCAATATATAAACGAAGAGACATATACTGGACTTATCCAGAGTGAAATTTCCAGAATACAAAAACCTGCTTTATTTAACCCTGTACAGTTGCACGTTTCTATAACTTTTATTTTGGATAACACCGATGAAGGACCCACGACGGGCAGCCAAGACTAAACCAATTTACCCCACGCGAAGATAACGATCGTACACAGCCATGGGAGACCCTTTGGTCCATGAACCAATTCAGCCTGCAGAAGCCATTGCCAGACCCTGTGTCTCTTTAGAGGTCACAGGGGCCGTGTGGGGTCCGGCCGAATCTCAGCGCAACGGGTGCCAGGTAGCACCTTTCCTTTACATAAGAACATAAGAAAAAAGGAGACTGCAAGAGACCATAAGGCCTACACTAGGCCTTTTCGCCATGGCACTTGATCGAGAGCGAGGAGGTGCAGTCTACCTCGATCAAACTCCTTCTGTAGTTTGTGGTGTTTTCTTTTTATTCGGATTGGCTGACTATTTCATTCATCTCCGTTAATCTTCTCACTAACCGGGCGGCACTTTCTACTTATACTCTGGAGGACCCAGGCTCGAATCCAATTGCTACCAGTGACTTCTATTTGCTCTGGAAGTCAAGTGAAGGTCTGAGTTGCAGCCAGTATGCTTCTGACAGAAGCCCTTTCCCTTTTTATTTTTTATTTCTTATTTTTTATTATTATTCTTTTATTACAATTGGAGTTGATGCACATTATCCCGCTTCCCCCCTGTGTGTGTGTGTGTGTGTGTGTGTGTGTGTGTGTGTGTGTGTGTGTGTGTGTGTGTGTGTATACAAATACGCGTTTTTGGCTGCTCTTTGATAAACGAGAGAATAAAAAACAGTCGAGTAACAAGTGAATTTGCGGGTGTTTGTGAGGGCAAATCTTTTTTGTTTGTTTGTGTGTATCTTTTATTTCCACTTTTTCAAAAGGAGTTCCCGACAATGAGTGACTACCTCAATAAAAATCGCAGTGGTGGCTTCTTTGCTTCCAGCTGCTACATGACTGGTGATTTCATTTTATATATAAAGAGAGAGAGTTATGAGTGGGGAGAAAATCCCACTTATTTATTTATTAGATCTTTTTTATCAACATTTCTTGGGATACGTAACTCCAGCATGTCATGAAAATGTCACAGACGCTTGTTCTTTCAACTGGAAAATATAAAAACATTCATAATATATACAGTCTTGTCGGATAAAAAATAGTAGCATTAAATATTTGGTACAAATTTGTAGAGCACGGTGTCTCAAATTATGAGCCTTACGGAACCCTCAAGTCTCCTTTGAATTTTATAAAATGAGTATGTCTGCATAATTCACGAACTCCGAGCCTGACAGTGTCCCCTACTTACTCTTCATTGAAAATATCGGCTTCCCTTACGTCCTCCGACATCTAAAGCCTTCGAAGAACCTTCTTTGGTCTTTTGTCGTTAATAACGGCTTCCCTTGCGTCCTTCGACATTTGCAGCCTTCGAAAAACTTTCTTTGGTCTTTTGTCGTTGATAACGGCTTCCCTTATGTTCTCTGACATCTGAAGCCTTCGAAGAACTTTCTTTGGTCTTTTGTCGTTGATAACGGCTTCCCTTATGTTCTCTGACATCTGAAGCCTTCGAAGAACCTTCTTTGGTCTTTTGTCGTTAATAACGGCTTCCCTTGCGTCCTTCGACATTTGAAGCCTTCGAAGAACTTTCTTGGGTCTTTTGTCGTTAATAACGGCTTCCCTTGCGTCCTTCGACATTTGAAGCCTTTGAAGAACCTTCTTTGTTCTTTTGTCCTTAACATTACATAAAAAATGGGTCATGACGTGGAAGAATAGAAGAATAGAAGAATAACAAGTACATTGTTACAGTACAGTACTTCTTTATCCCTTGCGGCATTTTCTCTCTAATTCATCCCTCCACCATGGCAATCAAGACTGAAGAGACGTATTCCACCTCGTTCAACCCCTCTTGTAGTTTGTAATACATACATATACCAAAATCCTTTTCCCCCTTACACGGGAGGTAACCAAAAGACAAAGGCATAGAAACCACTCCCACCCATTCCATCCCCTACATACTCCACTCCCCTCTACCCTCTTCCCTGCCTCTTATCTTGGCACCTCCTGGATGACGGGTCATCCCTGCATCTTAAGTTTATGATACTTTCCTATCATTCGGGCTGGGCTGGCTTCTTCATTCATCTACATTAGCCCCCGACCGAACCGGTGGTACATTTGTTTATGCTATGGCTACAGAGAAGCCTAAGTTTGAATGCAACAGCTACAAGTGATTTCTGGAAGCCCTGGAGGTCTTAAGCATAACGTATAAAGATGAAGGTCTGAGTTGCAGCAAGGACACATCTGACGCAAGCACTTGCCCGCGTTTCACAATTGGATTTGATGCGTATTATTCTCTCCCACTCTCTCTCTCTCTCTCTCTCTCTCTCTCTCTCTCTCTCTTTCTGTGTGTGTGTGTGTGTGTGTGTGTGTGTGTGTGTGTGTGTGTGTGTGTGTGTGTGCGTGTGTGCGCGTGTGTGTACACACGTGGACATTTGGCCGCTCTTCGATAGACGAAAAAAAAAAAGATCAGTTGAGCAACAAGTGAATTAGTGGGTTTATGTGAAGGCATCGTTCTTTTCCTATTTTCTATTTCTATTTTTTTTTTCACAATGAATTCCCGGCAATGAGCGACTTCCACAATAGCAGTCACAGTGGTGGCTTCTTTGATTTCAGCTGCCCCCTGCCTGGTGGTTTCATTTTATAAAGGAAACCCCTTCTACAGCTAGAGAGAGAGGGAGAGAGAGAGAGAGAGAGAGAGAGAGAGAGAGAGAGAACATAGACAGACAGACAGGCACACAGACATACAGACCGAAAGACATGCGGACAGACAGACATACAGACAAGAAAACAGACAGAAAAGGAGAAAGAAAACATGTATGATCTAAAGGAATAGAGCGCATACAAGAAAAGTGTACAGAGGAAGGGTGTGGAGCGGTGATGTGTTAGGTTGAAAATGGAAGGGAAATAAGGAGATAAGGAAGGAAGGAAGGAAAGAATAAGGAAGAGAAGGAAGGAAAGATAAAAGAAGGGACCGATTAAGCGAAGGAGGAACATAAGAGTTGAAACGAGGAAAGGGAGGGAATGGAAAGAAGGAGAGGGAAGAAAGGAATCAGAAGAGGAAGAGGAAGAAAGGAGGTATGGAAGGGACGAGAGAAGGAAGGTAGATGAAAAGGAGGGAAGGGTAAAGAGGAATGAGAGGAGTGAGGGAGAGAAGGGAGGAGGCCCAAAAGGAGGGAAGGGTGGAAAGGAATGAGGAGAGGCAAGTAGCGAAGGGAGTGAGGGAGTGAGAGAGAGGGAGAGAGGGAGAGAGGGTGGCCATATACTTGATAGAGGAGTTACCATGAGCAATGACCAGTGGAGGGAGGGAAGGAGGGAGGGAGGGCGGAAGCATATGTACGTTTTAGGAGATGATGGATGAGTGACTCTGGATCAGAGATTCGAATTGATAAGGGAGGAGAGGGCGAAGAGAGGGAGGTAATGAAGGGGACAGGGGTGAAGAGAAGCTGACGTAAGCATGTCTGGCTGGCTCACACGAGGGAGAGATGAAAGGAAAACAAATGGATGACAAGATTGGTCGATAACAATGATAATAGATGTATGAATAGATAGATATGGATCGATACATAGGGACATCAAGATAGATGAAGTGAGAGAGGAGACGGAGAGAGAGAGAGAGAGAGAGAGAGAGAGAGAGAGAGAGAGAGAGAGAGAGAGAGAGAGAGAGAGAGAGAGAGAGAGAGAGAGAGAGAGAGAGAGAGAGAGAGAGAGAGAGAGAGAGAGAGAGAGAGAGAGAGAGAGAGAGAGAGAGAGAGAGAGAGAGAGAGAGAGAGAGAGAGAGAGAGAGAGAGAGAGAGAGAGAGAGAGAGAGACCATCGGGATATTTGGGCACAATTAATTGTCTTGGTGCTGTTTTATTATTCTGATAATAATGAAATTATCTATTTTGAATAAACCTAAACTCAAATTGATGTTATTATCAAAATTGCTTTTTATAAAACTGGATTCAATGATGCTACTTTTTATAACAGAAATACAAACAACAGTTTTTTTGAACATTGTCCCAGTCATTGCTATGGTTTGTGTCTCTTACATGGACAAAATCCCCCACTGGACATTTGGGCCGTCCTTATACTATATATATGTTGATTCATCTTCACTTGTAATTCTTTACCAGTTTGGCCAATGTAACAGGAGCTACAGTGTTTACAGGGAACACTGTAGACGCATCCTATACTATTGCAAGGGGAATTTTTAATGAGGAGTTCTTTCATGGTACTGTTTTTGAAAATATCATTGATATTGAACTCCTTAAGGATACGAGGAAGTCTTATAAGATTTTCATGAAAGGGAAGAACTAAAACATTTTTCTTTCAAAATGTATTATCTTTTTGGGATGTATTAAAATAAGACTTCCTGGCCTTATATTGTGATTTATCTATAACATATTTATGATGTTTCAAGCCCGATGCAATGTCATATATTCTTCTGAACTGAAAATCTTATAAGCTCTTAAAACTGGATGAAAAGGCAGAAATCTTAGTATTAACGTGAAGTGCAGAACTGAAATGAACATATGACAAAACATTGATTGATTTCCCAAAAATGTGAAGCCTAAAACATCTTTTTTAATAACAAAAACATCCAAAAAAGAAGGAGAAAAAGACGGACAGATAGCCACACAGAGAATATATGTACGTCTAATCATATAACATACAAGGAAGCATCGAGGTAGATTCTAATAGTTAGGGTTATGTAAAGTAAAAAAGAGGTAGGAGAAATTGAAAGAAGATATAGATGAAGAAATAGGTAAATAAATGTCAAATAAATGAATGAATGAATAATTAAATAAATAGATAAATAAACGAATCAACAAAAAAATAAAAATAAATAAATAAATGAATAAATAACTTGATCAATAAATAAATAGATAAATAAATAAATAAATAGATAAAAAATAAATAAATAAGTAAATAAATAAGTAAATGAATAAGTGAATAAATGAATAATAAATAAAATAAAAATAGATAAATAAATAAATAAATAAATAAAAGTATATAAATAGATAAATAAACAAATAAATAAATAAATAAACAAATAAGTAGATAAATAAATGAATAAATAAACAATTCAGTAAATCAGTAGATAATTGTACAAACAAATTGATGAATAAATAAATAGATAAATCAATCAATCCATGAAAATGATGAATAGATAGACAAATAGATATATAATTATATGAATATATAAACAAATTAATAAGCTTATAGATAAAGGAGTGAATAGATAATTAGAAAAACATAAACAAATATAACACACACGCACACGCACACACACACACACACACACACACACACACACACACACACACACACACACACACACACACACACACACACACACACACACATATATATATATATATATATATATATTTTTATATATATATATATATATATATATACATATATATAAGTGTATATATATATATAAATCGACGAATATATAAATGATAAACAAAATGAATGAACAAATGAATGAATAGATGAATAAATATAAGTGAATAGATAGATTTTCAGATAAACATGAATAGGTAAGTAAATAAATGAATGAATATGAATAAACCAATAGCAAAAAATACACAAATTCTTAGATAAAAACAAAAACATATGTGTGAATACATAGATAAATAAATGAGTAAATAAATGAATGAATAAATACATTACAAGAATAGATGGTGTAAATAGATTAATAAACATATATATGAATAAATAGATAGATAAACAAAATAATGAATGAATGAATGGGTCAATAGGATGAATAAACAAATAAATAAATAAATAAAGTAAAACTGTCCTTTATTCATGTAAACTATTATCTACAAAGTAACCCTTCTGTGTCGAAGAGGTTGTAAGAACATTGTGAAGAACTGGAGGGTGAGACAGAGATCAGAGTTGTCTACGGCCGAAGGTGCTGTCGAACTCGGTAGAGCGTGACTAGGAAGCCCCCGGGGAACGAGAAGAGTTGGAGAGGTTGTGGATGGAGGAGATGGATGAGGAGGGAGAGGGAGAGTGGAGGAGAGGAGAGGGGAGGGTGTTCATGGTTCACAGGGAACGGGGAAAGGGTGGAGGAGGGAGACTTGATGGGGAAAATTGAAGACAAACGGGGAAGAGAGGGAGGGAGGGAAGGGAAGGGAGGAAGGGAGGGATGGATGGTGTTATGAAAAATAGTTGGTTAATCAACAACAAAGATATGTCGTAGCACATTTGTAAAATGATACTGATGACCCACTTTCGGAGAAGAATAAGCAAAGATATAGAGATCTGTATATTTCGATCACTTACTATGATCCTCTTCAGCAGAAGAGGATCACAGTAAGTGATCGAAATATACAGATCTCTATATCTTCGCTTATTCTTCTCCGAAAGTGGGTCATCAGTATTAGTTGGTTAATGTTAATCCTGACACTACGGTCTCTGAGATGAATCAAATCACCTGACGGTAGCTCAAGGAACTCCTATTAGAAATAAAACAGCCATGACGAAAGGACATTTCGGGGGGTCTGTGGCAACACGCCACTACTGTAGTGTCCCCTTAACGTATATACCATTGTTGTATAACAAAATTCGTAATCTTGGTCAAACAATTATATGTGTCCATTATAATCAAAACTATATATTGCAAATATTGTGTCAAATACAAGGATAGCCCTTATATTGTAAAATATA
>NC_134783.1:56667606-56670106 GCF_046742065.1 Oratosquilla oratoria
GCAGCAAAACAGAGGTACATGATCGGCGAAGGTGGAAGAGGTGGTTATATAGTTTCACCTAGAATTAGGGGGCAAAAGGAAGGTGGAAGATGGCTTGGGGTAGGTGGTGGATGGTGTTGGAGGGCGATGGGTTAAGTGGAGTGAGGTGGAGAGTGGAGAGTGGTGGAGTGGTGAGGTTGTCCTCGTAGTGACAGACTACATGGGAAAGAATTCCATAATTAGCGTGTCGAGACGCGTCGCCTCATGTCAAATCTCTTCATGTCTTGTCAATACGCCAAAGGCGCGGCGCATTGTAAACACGGGGATAGGGGGGAGAGGGGAAGAAGGAAGAGGGGAAGAAGGAGCTATGTAGGGGGTGATTGCCATAATATAATCTTTTAACCTAGGCACCAGAGACAAAAAATCTTCAGGCCATAGAAGTGTCTGTAGTAGCGCTGTCTGGAACCTCCCATACATTTGCATTAAACTGGAAAAAAAACTAAGGAAAAACTTTTGGTGTTAGCCATAATATAATCTTTTAACATAACCACCAGATAAAACAAAATCTTTAGGCCATAGGAGTGTCTGTAGTAGTGCCGTCTGCAACCTCCCATACATTTACATTAGGCTAAAAAAAAAAAAAAAAAAAAAAAATTTGGTGTTTGCCGTGTTTGGGTCTAGGGGTTGGGAGGGAAGAAGTGTGACATACAGAGGGAGGAACGGACGAGAAGGAAGTGGAGGAAAGATGGAGAGATGGACCAGAGGTGGACTGAAGTTTCAAAGAAAAATATCGAATATCCCTCTGACGTATACTTTGAGAGACTTCAGCCATCCAAGCCCAGGAACCACTTTGATGATTATTTTCTGGCTGACGCCATGACATTCTCATTAGCCTGGAAGAACATTTGGACACAAGAAGATTAGGAAGACGGAGACTGAGACTCAAAGAACACCTTCCAGCTGAATGGAATAGCCTGTCACTGGCCAGTACATTTGTATATATATTTCAAGCCTGGAGGGTCTAATCGAAGTCAGGAGTCATCCAGGCCTACGTAAAAGAATTTGGTGTTAGCCGTAATATAATCTTTTAACCTAGGCACCAGATAAAAAAAATCTTCAGGCTTTAGAAGTGTCTGTAGTAACGCCGTCTGCAACCCCCCTATACATTTACATTAAACTAAAAAAAAAAAAGTAAAAATTTTTGGTGTTAGCCGTAATATAATCTTTTAACCTAGGCACCGGATAAAGAAATCTATAGAAATCAGGCTATAGAAGTGTCTAGTAGCACCGTCTGGAACCTCCCATACATATACATAAAGCTAAAAAAAAAAAAAAAAAAAATTGGTGTTAGCCATAATATAACCTTTTCATCAAGGCACCAGGAAAAAAAAAAAAAAAAAAAAAAAGTCTTCAGGTGACGGAAATGACTGTAGTAGCGCCGTCTGAATCCTCCCATACATTTACATTAAGCTTAAAAAAAAAAAAAAAAAAAAATGGCGGAGTGAGTAAAAGATACGAAGGCGAGCTATAGGTATTAGATTTACGGGCGCTCCCAAACGACGGAAGTTCTGGGTGACGCTCAAGGGAGTATTATGTTCTTGGAGTGTGTGGGGGGCAGCGGGGGAACGGAAGAGGAGGAGGAGGAGGAGGAGGAAGAGGAGGAGGAGGAGGAGGAGGAGGAAGAGGAGGAGGAGGAGGAGGAGGAAGAGGAGGAGGAGGAGGAGGAGGAGGAGGAGGACGAGGAGGAGGAGGACGAGGAGGAGGAGGACGAGGAGGAGGAGGAGGAGGAGGAGGATAATTTGGGGGTGGAAGCGAATCGGCGAAGAACCAGAGATGGTGACGATAGGTTTATGGAGGATGGGGGACATAATATGAATGAGAAAAGAAAGACCTTTGATGAAAAGATGAAGATGTTAGTTTGAGAGGAGACGGGAGGGGGGGGGGAGAAGGATGGGGGGGGGGACCGAGATGTTTAATGGAGGAAGGAACGAGACTGGAAGGAAGGCGGGAGGGGGGAGGGGGGAGGTAAGATAGGGGGGGGGATCGCGAAGCAGTAAACGTGGATTAGTTCTTCTGTGGATATTGCTTCCAGGGAGGAGACGTCTGGAAACTGGAAACATCAAGGCAGAGGCTGAGATGAAATCTGGAACATCACCGGAGGAAAGGGAATAGAGGGAGTGAAAAAGAGGTGGAGGAGGAGGAGGACGAAGAGGAAGTGAAGGAAGAGGAAGAGGAAGCGGGGTTGAAGAAGAGGAGGAGGATGGAGAGAAAGATAGATAGAGGAGGGAATAGAGAGAGGAAAAAGAGATGAATGAGGAGGAACTGGAAGAAGAGAAGGATGAGAAAGAGGAGGAGGGATGAAGGAAGATGAAGAGGAGGGAGATAAAGAGATGAAGAGGGAATAGGGCGAGGGAAAATAGATAGAGGAAGAGGAAGAGGAGGACAAGAAAAAGGAAAGGGGGTGGAGGAAGATGAGGAGGAGGGGGAGGGAAAAGAGATGGAGGAGGAGGAAGAGGAGGAC
>NC_134783.1:56675106-56680106 GCF_046742065.1 Oratosquilla oratoria
GTTAGATATTCTTAAGAGTTCATCATCCAAAAACTCCGGACTGCAAATTCTATGGGCTCTCAGAAACATTGATGACAACACTGACATCTTTGTCCTGCAATGATGAGACGAATAAAAATGTACGTATGAAAGGACATTGGTGGGTTTTCTATAGACATCAAATTTGAAGGACCTTTCCTTTCTGTAAATCATTACATCAAGGAAAGGTAAATTATTATTTTCTTCTATTTCTATGGTAGATTTAATGGAAAGGACCAAGGCATTGAGTTTAGTTAAGAACAAAGTAGGATCATTATTTGCAGGCCAAATACATAAGATATCATCAATGTATCTGTACCATGTGACAAAATGGGGGAGAATCTTAGGTAATACTTTAGTTTAAAAAAATTCCATGTAAAGATTGCTAAGAACTGGAGAAAGTGAATTACCCATATCCATATCAAACTTTTGCTGGAAATAATTACCGTCAAATACAAAATATGAGTCAACAATGCATAATTTAATTAATTCAATGATAGTGGTGGTAGGTAGTGGAAACTTATATGTCTTCAATTCTTCTTCAAGGTACAACAATAAATAAAAAACAGGTACACGAGTAAATAACGAAGTAACATCATAACTTATTAACTTAAAATGGTAATTTAAATTTAGGTTCTTAAGTTTATCTACTAAATCTATATTGTTCTTAATGTGGCTACTAGAACAATGTAGATTTAGTTGATAAGCTTAACAACCTAAATTTAAATTACCATTTTAAGTTAATAAGTTATGATGTTACCTCGTTATTTATTTACCTCGTTATGTATGAATTAGACAATTTTATTGTGAAAAAAGTAGTAGCCCAAACGTCCGCTGCCGCGAACGGGTCAGGTTGACATTAGATCCTCGCAACCTCTCCTGGTTCCCTCCCTGACCTCATACTCTTTGTATATATTCTTGTGTACTTTTTCTTTTCTATGTACCCTGAGGATGTCTGAATAGACGAAAGCGCTTGGTCATCAGTTTTTCTTTTTCCTTTGTGGTTTTTCCGCATATTTAGAATCACGAGTTTATGTGATTTCTCATGCATATACATATATATATACATATATATATGTATATTTATATCATATATAAATATATATATATATATATATACATACATACATGCATACATATATACAAATATATATATACATACATACATACATACATATATACAAATATCATCAATGGAACATAAACGTTTTCAGTCTCGTCACTCAGACCTTTACCTCTCAGAGGTCTTAGCTGGCTTCACCAATTGGACTATCTTCCATGAATGGCCCAATTCTGATAATTCTCGAGACCAAAATGTGACTCTTAGACTTTCCAAAATTCAACCAGCTGCCTTTGGTGACCATAGCAGACCAACAGCTTTCTCTTCCAGAGCTCAGCTGGCAACCTCAATCACCACGACTGAACTGAATGGTCATTCGATTTATGGTATCAACCTACCCAGCCGTAACAATGGGTCTCTTTAACAAATCACATATTTATTTCCTTTGTACATCAAATAACGCTTCACTATATTTTTCCTTATTTTTCATAGCAGAATATATGTAAATAACCATGCTTAATCTTCTAAAACTACATGAAATTTTGCGCTGTTTTTAAGGGGTAACAAAATGCAACCCTTTCAACCCAAAACAAAGGAAAATGGTGCAGGGGTGATTGTAATAAAATTCAACATATGTAAACACCATAATAATAGGAAGATGGCAAAGAGAAACAAAAGGAAAATGAAAATTAGGAAGGAATAGGAGGAAAGAAGGGGAAGGAAGAGGAAGTAGAAGGATGAGAAGAATGAACAGGATAAAGAATATGGAGAAAGAGGAGGAGTTGAACAAAAGGAGGAGGAAGAGGAGGAGAAGGAAGACGCGAAGGAGATGAAGAGGAAAAGAGTGGTAGGAAGAGAGAGGAAGACGAAGAGGAGTAGGAGGAGTAGGAAGAATAAGAAAAAGGGAAGGATAGATTAAAGGACAATGAGAAGTAGGAGGGGATATAAGGAAGGACACGAATGCCTCCATCGAGCGATTCTTCAGTCTCGACTGCGATGGCATGGAATTAAAAGTGATTTGTGGTTGAAAAAAGATAAGGAAGGATGAATAACGAGGAGGAACAGGATGAGGAAGAGGGGAAGAGAGAGGTGTCTCAGTGGAAGGTGAAGAGTGGTGACCTTATATGGGACATGACAAGACGACTTCTAACACCACGGTTTCCTCTGCCTCTCAGGGAATTTAGGTTCACATGATCATCTTTTAGCATTACACGAAACGCCAACCAAAACCTTTCCCGTGCCAATGACCAAATTTGAAATAACAATTTGATACAACTAGGTGAAATTAGATACAAATTACACCTTTCATATTAGATGGAATTTTCCCTTTCATTCTGCTTGATTGCAATAGTGTCAGGAAAAGAGAGTTACACTTTGTAGGACACGTCATGAGAAAACAATAATTAGAACATACGTGCCTAATGGGTACAAATAGAAGTAAAGAGGGCAAGAGGAAGACCACGCAGGGAATATGTAGATGGATTAAGGACGTCTGTAGGAGAAGAAACAACAAATCCCGTCTTATTAACAAGAGCCATGTGCAGACAGGAATGGAACTCCATAGTGGCCAACGTCCAAGTCAATACGGCACCCCGGTAAGGTAAAGTAATACTACGAGATCCTTCGACAGCAAAGAGGTAAATGTAAAAATATGCACAAACGCTGAACATAACATACACGAAATAAGAAAAATAGCGGATTAAGCAGAATAGGGCAAAAGTGGCTTAGCTGTAGCCAAGCCGGTCATATCTACCCTCCGTCCTCAGATAGCAGAGTCACGTGACCATCTTCACTGGCGCCATGACCCCCAACCTCGTGCTCACGAGCGGGCGATTTTCGCGAGACAAATATTCAAAATAGTCTGGGAGAAAATGCGCCACGGGCATAAAACCCTCATAACTTGATCCGTTTTCTCTGAGCTAACAACGGATTTTTTTTCTTTTTTTTTTTTTTTTACTTTTGTTTATTTTTCTAATCCTAGGCTAAAGAACAGCCTTGAGCATGAAAAGGGCTTCAATGGGCAGATACCTCTTTCTTAGCCCAAAGACCACAGCTGATTCAAAGCCTTATAGTGGCACTCTACACATTTGGTTACATACTCCAGGAATCCCCTCCCATCAAAATAATTCTTCCTCATTTAAATTTTTGATATCTTACATATTGAAAAATAAAAGGCTATAAACTCCCTCTACTTTCAACCCAGCCATTTCCATCAATCTCTTTCCAAAGGTTGAAATAAGGTGATGTTCCTACAGGCAGAGGCAGCTTCCATGCACCTGAAAACAACAACATTATTTTAAAATTATCGTACATCGGCCGTCGGGCTTGTGACGTCACCAGGGAGCCAATGATTTTCTCGACTACGGGTTTTGGGTAATGCTCGTGACTGCTTGCGAATCAACTTGTGATTGGTTGGCGCAAACTTATGATTGGGCAGAGTCTTTGGATGGTGCCAATCCCAATAGGAGATTAACTTCAGAGCTTATCGCTGAAAGAAGTCGCGAGTGCGATAAGTATCGCATATCTTTTATATGTTCACCTCTTTAAGCTTCGTTCCATCTGAACAAGCTTGCGAGTCCTTAGTCGGATTTAAAGAATACTTGTAGTCTGAATAAAACCAGACGAGTTTGTTCCTCTCAGAAGTCTACGCCCTTGAGAAGTCTGGCTAAAGCCACACATTTTCAGCGAAGCTGAACCTTCACTTGAGGAAAGGAACACTAATTCAGCCCGCTGAGGAATGTTATCTACTTTAACTCTTCTATTTAGCAAAATATCATATCCTTAGCTGATAGAAACCGCTAATCATTAATGAATAGAACGATACTTGAATGAAGTGTTTGAATAAATCTTATCCAAAATATACTCCATCACTATTAAAACAAAAGAGATAAAACGATATGATTTTCAATTACTCTATCTTAATATGGATTAATATTTTGTCAACAGCACCCAGCCTTTATGTCTTTGGAGACAATATTACAGCTGAGAAGGGGAACCATAGAGATGGCGAAGGAGATATTTACGGAGGGTTTCAGAATACAGAGATAATATAGGCTTCGTGATCAACATTGTGTAGAAATTAGTATTTGATAATTATCAAAGAACGTTGACTTGGTCCGCAAGATTATCTGTAATGTCCCTATTATATCAAATACATATAATATGTTGTCTCCGTATGTGTTTCCCATACGGAGATTTGCAGAGGGAGGAGACAGGTTGGGACTGTAAGTAGGAGATCGCAGGAGATAATCCATAATACTGGAATAGAGTTTGTTGTTTTATTTCTACTACTACAATTAATATAACTAATGCTAGCAACAATGATAATAGTAATAATAATAATGATGATATGGTTTAACGTCACAAACTCCCCCCTATCGGAAGGCTAGGACGGTGCCCCTTACAGAGGGCTTTGTAGCGTGGAATTTAATGAACCATGCCCTTGGTTCAACTTCGCTGGTGGCAGGATTCGAACCACCATCCCCTCGACCTTCGCCGCAAGTAAAGACGCCCAAACCGCTCAGCCAATAATAATGACAATGGTTAAATGAAGAAATAAAGAAAGAAATACAATAAATAGATATATGAATTGTACTTATTGGACAAATTTCCCATAACCAAATTTCATCGAATGAAAGGCATTGATATTTGTTTACAACTACCTAAATTTTCATAGAGGCAACTCATAATGTACTTAAGGGAATATCATATTGGAAATCGTTCGGACTAATGAAAATAAATAAAAAACTTATTTCAAAATAGACATTGATTTCTTAAGACATGAGAACTCGTCCAGCCCCTGAAAAACGCGAGTGTATCCTTTGGGGTTACCCGAAGAATAGATTGAAAATTGCAGAATAAATGGTTTGTTATTGCGGGATCAGGAAGTTACAAAGGGTTACAAAGGGTTACAAAGGAGGAG
>NC_134783.1:56702606-56712606 GCF_046742065.1 Oratosquilla oratoria
TTAATTGGGAAATAGGCAAGAATTAGTTTACTAATAGGGTGGTCAACGAATGGAATAGACTTAGCAACCATGTAGTGAGCGCTGAAACTATCGGTTGTTTTTAAGAAAAGGTTAGACGACTTTATGAATAGGGATGACAGGTGATAATGGACATGGAACTGCCTAGTGTAGGCCTTATAGTCTCTTGTAGTCTCCTTCCTTCATATGTTCTTATGTTCTTATGCCTGTTACTGGTAGTAGAGTTGAGAGATGGAAAGGAGTGGCATCCACCTCGCGAGTTGCCTTGTTCATTGCTGGGGATGCCAACATGTTATAGTACTTAGTGGAAGGATATAGTTTTGAAGGTGAAATTTTGGATTATAAATGAATGGAGTGTATGGACCAACGGGTGGAAAAACTAGAGGGTGGACATTGCTTGTAAGGCACTTTGAGAATCTGAGATGATTATTTAGTAGTTAGAATGGAAGTTGTTTGGTGTTTGTAAATATATTTTGAACGAGTTGTTAGGTGATAGACAGACTCCTGTAGGATAACTTTCTTTATTTACTAATTTATTTTTTAGGGTGGATAAAGTGAGGTTGGGGTGTATCAGAAGAACACAAATGCCCATTGTCACAGGAAAATCTTTGCCGACTATTTCCTTTTTACAGAACAAGTCTGCCGTTCCCATGTCATATAAAGAGGTAATAGGTCCATATTTGTCAAATTCTTGATGGGTTGTAGAGGTCTTAATGTCATCGGAGACTAGGTTGGTAGGGGCATTTTTGATGGGTAGAGGTTTTTTAATAATGTCAGGGAATGATGGGTGTTCAAACGTGGAGGGTCAACGAACAATCTTTTAAGTGGAATGATGTGATAGGCATCTATGCTGAGGGGTCTGACGAGGGAACATATAGGGACCAGCGCCCAAAGAGGTGTGGATATGGCGGAGTAAACCTGGCATCCATAACCTAGTTTGCTTTGTATGAAGGCCTAGACTAGTTTCCAGACATAGGTGCTAACCTCCAACATATGTTTTTTTTTTTTTTTTTTTTTTTTTTTTTAATAGAAAGATCAGAGACGAGATCCTATTAGATACTTAAAGTGGGGAGTCCAGGTAAGTCCACTGTCGAAGATCAGCCCTAGAAAAAATCGGATATCTTCTACCACAGAGAAGGTATTATTTCCTAGTTGTACCAATGGACTGTCTTTGCGGCAGTGTTGTCTGTATGCAGAAGTCCATAGTGACTGATTTTGAGGTGAAGAAATGGAATCTACAGTTTTCGGCTCATTGCTTTACTTGGGTTACGTCTTTTTGGAGAAGACAGTTGCTATGGGCAAGGCGGGCTTCGACGCAGAACAGGGCTAGGTCATTGACGAATAGGCTTGCTGTTATTTTGGAGTGAATTTTTTAAATACTCCATTGATTTCTTCGGTGAAAAGAACACTTAAATGGGAGATTCCTCCTTATTGGATTTGCGGTGAGCATAACGTTATTTCTTTGTGTACTCGAAATGTTTTATATGTTAGAGATATAAAAATAGGCGAAATTCTTTATAATCCCGAGTGGTAGAGCTAGTTTAGAGCCCACAGATTCCAGGCTGTGCCACATATTAGAAAAAGAAAGAAAGAAAGAAAGAAAAACAGAGACAAATGTAAATGGTGTGTCATGCCATTCGGAAAGTTTTCCAATTTGCACGGGAAAGGGAGCCTCGTGGTTATGGTATTGGGGAGGAGGTACTGACGATATACGGGAGTGTAAGGAAAAGGTTTGGTATTACCAACCATTCATAAACCAGTTCGAAGCTTTAAGAATCATTTAGATAAATACCTAAGTAAGATGCTGTAATGATTATGATTTATTTTATATTATTTGTTTTTGTTTTGTTATCATTTGTCTGTCTGATTTTCATTTATTATTAGTTATATGTCAATTTATTATTATTTACTATTTACCTGTTTGTTTATTATTTAACTATACCTATGCATTTATTTATGTATTTTATTTGTTATTTACATTATTATAGTTTTTATTTATTGTTTTATTATTAATATGATTTTTTTTCGCATCCGACCTAGATATGGACCAAAAGGTCTCCTGTCGGCATGCTCCGCCTTTGTAATCCTTTGTAATCCTTTGCCATCGTTTGGAGGTGAAGTGGGTGTAGGTTAGTTTGTGTTGTATAGTGATACGAAGTGAGTTGTTACAACTGAAGTATTCTAGTACAAGATAAGGTGGGATCTAGTTGGATAAGGAGGTATGATAACTTTTCTAAAGTTATGTTTTTTTAGACAGGGAGATGTAAATAGAAGATGGTCTTCAGGTAGTGTAGAAATGGTGACATGCCTGGGCAGACGAGGATTAGTGTACTTCTCCATCTGGTTTTAGTAGGGAGAGGGGGTGATATGTATATAATATATCTTTGCTGGTATGAGTGTGTGCATGTACGTGTATTGTACCTACTTTTTTCCTTTACAGATGGATGAATCTTCGGCAGTTTCATTGTGAGATGGAGTGCATTATTATATTATTATTTGCTATACCTCTTCGTCTAGCTTTAGTAGGGAGGAAGGGGTAATACATATGTAGTATATCTTTTCTGGTAGGAATGTGTATGTGTACCAATGTTTTATTTTCATGTACTTTTTTTAACAGATGCCGTCCAGTTTGGGATGAGTCCTCGGCAATTCCATTGTGTGATGGAGTGCATTGCTTTTTGGAGTGGAAAGATACGGTGGTCGATTTGGGTCGTGTATCATTGGAGGATGGTGTAGATTTTATTGGTCGTTACGGTCAGTGTTGTTTCAAGGTGCTTGGGTGTTTTTTAAGGTGCTTGGGTGTGTTTCGGGGATGGAGATGGATACGGGTGAGTCCAAAGTTGATAAGTATTTGCTCATTACAATTGGGTCTGGTGGGATTACTGGGATGTCAAGGAAGCTTGAAGAGAGTTTAACGTTGTGGTATGTGGTTGGGATTGGGTGTAGGGGGTATAAGAATTTACCTCGATTGTTTGGAAAGGAATGGTTTGATGCCAGTTTTGGGTGGGACATTTGCCATTGTGGTGAAAATAATGTACTTCATTATATCTCTTATGGTTTCTTACAGAGAGCTGGGGCTTTTCTTGGGGTCGTAAGGTTGAAGGTGCTGAGATGAGTGAGGAAAGGGGTTGGGGGGTTTGTGGGTGGGTGGTGTGAACTGTAAGGAGTAAAGATGCTGTACAAGTATCTGAGGTTCATGTAACTCAAGTGGGTAGAGGGTAAGGTTATGAATTATGGACTCTAGTGGCAGAAATAAAGATGTGTAGGAGGTTGTAAAGAGAATTCCTGTATCTTGTGGATGGTCTTTTTTAGTATGGTCCTTCGGGTGGAACTATCGGGGATTCGTCTGATGGATCGTAGTTCTTTCGCGTATGTGACTCCAAGTCTTATTATCCTTGATCGTATTCGTCATAGAGTTCCTTCTCACCTTCTCATCCATCTCCCGGTAGGTCGTTCGACCTGTCGGCAACCAGCCTCCCCCAGTTTTCTCGTTCAAGGAACGTCTCCCGTGCACGGACGTCGTCGAGCGATGCTCCCCGTTTTCTGAGGGCTTCGTCAACGTTTCGGTCCCCTCTCATCCTCAGGGACGTCTTGTAATGGGCACCCAGTGATACCATCTCCTCGGCGTCCTACGTTCCTCCATCCTTTTCACGTGTCCATATCAACGCAACTGGGACAGAGGACTTCTTGTTTGAACTGATATACTACAAATTCTGAAAATCATACAGGGTATTGAATGGAGTTTGTACATTTGATTGGGCTTGAATATGGGATACCATATGCATGGGCTGAGCGTTGTGCACATACGTCTTCCAAACTGTGACATTGTTGTCCAACACCGCGGTATATAAAGCAGTGGCGTCGGAGTGGATATTATTTCTTGGTTTTATGTTTTAGCTAATCTCAGATTAAGATGGATGAAATCTAGGGTTGATTGAAGGTTAAATACGAATGTAGGAATATTGATATTTGTAACGTTTATGTTATTTCTATTCAAGTTTACTATTATTACTGTTATTTCTTCTTTTGTGTGGTGTCGTATTGGTGAAAGTTGGATTACTTCAACATTAGTGTTAAGTGTTTCATGTGATATTGTTTCAATTGGGGTATATGATAGGGTTATTAACATTTTCATTCTGTTATATTGGGTCATTAATTCGAGTTTATGTTAAGGTTTCTCCTTGGGAATACATATTGCGGGGAGTTCCCCATCTGTCTTTAAATTCGTCATATACTTTCATGGCAAATTTCTTTGTTAATGGAATTGACGACTAAGAATCTTGGGAGTCCAAGTCATGACCCACTTCGTCTTGGTATATGACAAGCTGCTGGTTAATAGGATTGAGTAAGTTCGGATGGGACCCGACGGACACATAGGACACTAACCACGTCGGCTAGATCGTGGAGACCGACCAGGACCGTGCAGCGCTACAAATATTGACATAATTAAACACATGTACATGTAAATTTTATTGTAAAAGGCATACTCATGGCGTTGTGGTTAGAGCTCTGGCCTGCCACTACGGAGGTCCGGGTTCGACTCTCGCCCGGGGCTGAAATAATATCAGTATCGCAGCGCTGAGGGGTGTCACTCCAACTCTCGTGGGCGGGGAGTTGGGGGTGTGTGTGTGTGCAGGGTCATAGCATTACCCATAGATCGGACCTACGAGCTCTGAGCTCTCTTCCAGGAGGGACACACACACACGATCACGAGTCCAACACGTGATCCAAAGACCAAGTGAATACACACACACACACACACACACACATATATATATATATATATATATATATATATATATACATATATGTGTGTGTGTATCTGTTCGTTTGAGATTTTTTGTTCTCTGATAAAGGTTTACCAAGTTAAAGCAAACAGACTGTGTACACGACAGCCTGATCAAGAAGTTCATTATATCCACCGGGCCTGTGGTTGGCTAAGCAGTTTCTACCTCTTTCTTGATTAAACCTTTGTTCAAATAGATTAAGTTCATTGTTTCCTGTCTGGCTTGTACCGGCAGTGAAGATTGGTTTTACTGATGTTACCAATTCCCTTTAACCTTTTCAATACGGAGACATACTCTGCTTTACGAGTTTTATTATTTTCTTGGTGACAGCCAGCGCTTCTATCCTTGATGGCAATATCACACTGAACAGTAGCACATAAGAGTGGTTGTACATCGGTATGTTACCACCACATTAGTGAAGGAAAGCGTCCGCGAGAGAATGATCAAAGAAATTCAAAATTTCTCGGGACCTGTTTATTTGAATTAAAATGTGAGTGTAGGCGAACAAGGCCGCTGTCCCGGCTTTGGAACACATAATTGATATCTAGGAGCACAGGGTATAAATCAGCTCACAAACTACAATTGTTACTATACAGAACATTAGTACATACACTCATACATATTAACATATTGCTATGAGAGACATAAAACTGTTATTCAAGGTATATTTACATAACTCCCAGTTTCAATGGATGACAATTATTTGATACAGGAAATTAATTATGGTACACGTATATCCATAGAAAACGATTTCTTGAAGGGGTGACCTTACTATAGGGGTGGGGGGTAAAGAGGAGAGTTAGAGGGAGTTTACAGTCTAACGGTTCGTCGAACGCGGTTCGACAGACACGTGTTTAAAGTGATGTGTGAACGTGTGAACGAGGTATTTGGGTGTCGAACAACGTGTTCGACAACCAAATATCCCGTGTAAACCCCCTCTAAAGCGGCCCATACACGATCAATTATATTGCGCAATTTCATTGTCAATACTCTGAATTGACAATTAAATTGACTTTGTATGGGTGATATATCGCTCATACACGGTCAGTTTGACCGTGTATGACCGATATATCGCCCATGCACGGTCAATTTACTTATCAATTCAGAGTATTGACAATGAAATTGCGCAATATAATTGATCGTGTATGGGCCGCTTTAGGGAGGTTGGTACAAGGAACAGCAGAAGTTAGGAGTGATCACCACTCTTCTTAGGGTGATTAGCTTCATGTCATATATTTCATTTATCTTATATTCGTAGTGTCAGCAAGTTTCCTAAAACACTGACTATAAAATCTATGCAGTTAACATCTCTTATGGAGTCTGCTTTATGAACGTTGGTTAGCTTGGGGCAGACAATACAACAGAGAATACTGACTCGGTCCTTGAGGGGCGATAGTGAAATATATTCCCCACAAATTTGTTTTCGTTCACACAAATGCATAAAATCACTTTGCATTACTTTGAGCAAAATCCACGAAACAATAAAAAAGAAAATCACCAACCCTTTTTAACATTCATGGATGAAACCCATTCTGGTTAAGGATTTAGTGTTCATCGTAGACTTTATGATTATTATTTCTGTTATCAGAAGATTTAATTCATTTGAGAAACCAGTATACTCGCCACAGGGTTGGCCCCCAAGCCATCAACCACGAATTATATGTCGCATTGGTAGGATCTTGTTCTGTCCAACGCTTAACAATTCTGTTCATTCTTGAGAGTATCTATGTTGCTCAAGACATGAATATAAAGAAAAATATATGAAATCATGATCCTCCTTTTCCTCCTCCCTTCCACCACTCCAAATACCTTCCCTCTCCTCCCTTTCCTGTTTCCACGTCCTTGACCTTGGAAAGATTTTCTGTTCAACGTCTAACAACGCCGTTCATTCTTGAGAGTATCTTCCTTGCTCAAGACATAAAAAAAAAAAAAAAAAAAAAAAAAAAAAAAAAAAAAAAAAAAAAAAAAAAAAAAAAAAAAAAAAAAAAAAATGAAATCATGATCCTCCTTTTCCCCTTCCCTTCCACCACTCCAAATACCTTCCCTCTCCTTCCTTTCATGTTTTCACTTCCTTGACCTTTTCCATTTTCCTCTTTACTGTCATTCCCTATGTCCCAAAAATCTCTTTCCTACCATCTCTTTTACACCTCCCCCTTCGACACTGTCACTTCAAAATTCTCTCCACTAACTCACTCACACTCCTCCTCCTCCTCCTCCTCTTCCTCCTCCTCCTCTTCCTCCTCCTCCTTCTCTTCCTCCTCCTCCTCCCGTACCTCTATCTCTCCCTTATGTTTCTCGTTTTCATTTGACACCTCTCAGTGACTACTCACGCTCTTCCTCTTCCTCCTCCTCCTCCTCCTCCTCCTCTTCCTCCTCTTCCTCCTCCTCCTCCCGTACCTCTAAATCTCCCTTATGTTTCTCGTTTTCATTTGACACCTCTCAGTGACTACTCACGCTCTTCCTCTTCCTCCTCCTCCTCCTCCTCCCCCTCCTCCTCCTTCTCCTCCTCTTCCTCCTCCTCCTCCTCCTCCTCCCGTACCTCTATCTCTCCCTTATGTTTCTCGTTTTCATTTGACACCTCTCAGTGACAACTCACGCTCTTCCTCCTCCTCCTCCTCCTCCTCCTCCTCCTCTTCCTCCTCCTCCCCCTTCCTCATTCAACCCCATTTCCCATTCTACTCTTGTCTCTTCTCACTCCTATCTACTTCTACTTTCTCTCTTTCTCGCCTTCTCCTTTTAATCCCAATTCATCTCTTCTTCATTTCCTTTCACTTTCCATTGTCTCCCTTTTCTCCCCGTTCCTTCTGTCTCTCCACCTCGTCCACATCGTCCACCTCGTCCACCTCGTCCACCTCGTCCACCACTCTCACTCATTTCATCCTCATTTTCCTTTTCTTCCCCTTCCGATTTCCCCCTCTCCACATCCCTTCGTCTTCTGTCTTCCCTTTCATCTATCTTTTCGCTATTTTTCCCATCAATTCTTTCCGCGTTCCACTCAAATTATCCAACCAGTCCTTCATTCTCCTGCGTCTGCTCCTCCTCCTCCTCCCCTCTTCCTCCTCCCTCTTCCTCCTCCTCCTCCTCCTTCCTCCTTCTTGAGAGGGGCCCGTCAGTTCCATAAATGGGTTACAGTAACCAGACTGAGAATCCCTGATGGCTGATCTCTTTTTAATAGGCATCCCCATGTCGACCCATCTGTCAACCTTTATTACTCTCCTCTTCTTCTTCCTCCTTATCCTCTTTCTCCTCCTTCTCCTTCTCCTCCTCCTTCTCTTTCTCCTCCTCTTCTACCAAATCCTCCTGCTTCACCATTTTCTTTTCTTAATCTTCTTCTTCTTCTGTGTCCTCCTGCAATACCCTATCCGCCTCAAGACATTTTGCTTTACACTGCCTCCTCCTACTCCTCCTCCTTCTTATCATCATCATCATCATCATCATCATCATCCTCATCATCATCATCATCATCATCATCATCATCATCGTCATCATCATCATCATCATCATCATCATCATCATCATCATCATCATCATCATCATCATCATCATCATCATCATCATCATCATCATCATCATCATCGACATCCTCCGTCCTTTCTTCTTTTTCTCTCTTTTTCTTTTTAAATATTATTCACATCTTCCTGTTTCTTATATAGCTTTTCTTTCATCTATCGTCTTCATCTTCCTCTTTAATTTCTTTCTTTAATTCCTTCTGTTCTATGTCTTCCCACTACGACTCATTTTGATATATTACCCCTTTCAACCCCTTTCATCTCTTCCAAACGTCTTCTCCTATTATCTATACTATTACTGTTACTATTTGACGCAGCTCGAAGGGATTTCTCCCCGTCTTATCCTTTTCTGAATAGGGAGGACAGAGAGGGGGGGGGGGCGCCGAATTTATGAAGCGGCCTTGCTGTGGATGTGCTGTGTCTTGCGACACTGCTTCTGACCCAGGGCAGTGGACAGGATGCAGGGATGACCCGTCATCCAGGAGGTGCCAAGATAAGAGGGAGGGAGGAGGGTGGAGGGGAGTGGAATATATAGGAAATGGAATGGGTGGGAGTGGTTTTATGCCTTTTTCTTTTTGGCTACCCCCCGCGTAGGGGGAAAAAGCCTTTGTTATATGTATGTATGTATTACTGTTACTAATAGTACAATCACCACCAATACAACCTTCTCGCATCTCCTTTCTCTCCTTGACCTCCACTTTTCCTTTTATTTCTTCAATCTAACCCAAGAATTTTCGTTCCTTAGCGGCAGACTTGAAATCTTTATATTTTACTAGCTGCTCACTGACTTTTGGCCTCTTCCAATCAGTTTTCTATACAGAATTAACAAATTACTCCACTTTAGGGGTCTATATATTGTAGTTGCTTCTTGCAGAGGTGATCGTGTATGACAGCTCGATGTTTTAAGATTGACTTATCTAAACACAAACAATATGTTGTTATGGCTTTCAATTGTTTGTTTTGTTTATCGTTTTTTTTTTTATTCGTAATTCTTTTTCTGTCCCTGACTTCGTTACAGAGACAAAGGTCTCTTGCTGGCCTCTTTCTATACCCTTATTATTAATCCAACCGTTGTAAGTTACCTGCCTTTAACTCTTTTTTCTCTGTACCTCTTTGCAATAATTCCCCTCCTAGACTCCTTCCATACAGACTAATCCACGAGTTTCTTTCGATATTTAACAGCCCCTGACTTCGTTACAGAGACAAAGGTCTCTTGCTGGCCTCATCAATCCAACCGTTGTAAGTTACCTGCCTTTAACTCTTTTTTCTCTGTACCTCTTTGCAATAATTCCCCTCCTAGACTCCTTCCATACAGACTAATCCACGAGTTTCTTTCGATATTTAACAGCAAGCGACGTTTCATCTCTATCATCCAGCTTTTCAATTTCCTTCACAGACTGACCTCTACATTCTTCCTCTTTTTCGGCTCCCGTCTCCTCCTCCAACTCCCCTTCGTTCAGTATCTCACTCTCCAGTCACTCTCAATCCTTTACTTCTTTTCTCCTCCATACTCCACATACTCCCTCAACACGTCATCCCTCTAACCCTCCTCCATCCTCTAGCTACCTACCTATATCTTCTTTTCCATTTGACTAACTTTCTATCTCCATCTCCCTCCCTCCTCCATCTTTACTTTCATTTCATCCACCAATAACCTTTCACTCTACTCTTTCCTCCATTTTTTTT
>NC_134783.1:56717606-56720106 GCF_046742065.1 Oratosquilla oratoria
TCTCTCTCTCTCTCTCTCTCTCTCTCTCTCTCTCTCTCTCTCTCTCTCTCTCTCTCTCCCTCTCTCTCTCCCTCTCTCTCTCTCCCTATCTTTTTTTATATTTCTTATTCTTTCAGTCTCTCTCCCACTACCTGTGCCTATGAACACTTCCTGTTTTAATATCCACTCCAATAACCTGTGCCCCCCTCCCCCTCCACCCCCTACAAGCCCTTGTTCCTTGTACAAGCTCTCTCATCTGCATTATTTGGTACCTCCTAAGCTCGGAAACTTTTCCGCTATTCATCTTTGATAGCTTTGTCGGTCCGAACAACTTTGCTTATTCAGGGTAAAGTGAGGTTCGTGATTGGAGCTATCCTTCTCCTCTTCTCCCTCCTCCTCCTCCTCCTCCTCCTCCTCCTCCTCTTCCCCCTCCTCCTCCTTCTCCTCCCTCTCCTCCTCCTCCTCCTCCTTCTCAAACTCCTCCTCCTACTCACTGCCCTCTCCTTCCTACACCTTACCTTCCTCTTCTCTTTCTCAGCCACCTTCTTCCTCTCAATCCTCCATTTCTCAAGAAGATGAAGCACTTTGTCCGTGTGGGTTAGGCCCTGTCACAAACAACTCTTTTCCTCCACAGGTGAAGTTTCTCCACTTGAAATAAAATCACTCAACTGTAGCCAGAACATCAAGAGTAGCAATGAAGAAGTGTTATTTGGTGGCCAGTGTAACCCCATCTTTAAGATTAAGCTATCCTTCGTCAAATTATTTTCTTCGCCATCGAAACACCTTCACCATATTTGGTGCAATTCATTAACATAGTTACTGTAGTTACCATCAATCAATTACATTCGGCTCAGGAAATATATGTAGAGAAAGAGGGGCAAGAAACAATCACCTCCATGTACTCTTATTTTCTTCTTATAAGGTACATGGAATGGGTGGGAGTGGTTTCTATGCCTTTTTCTTTTTGGCTACCCTCCGTGTAGGGGATAAAGCCTTTGGTATATGTATGTATGTATGTATGATTGTATGTATGTACCTTATAGGGCGGGGTCATAGCAGAACGAAACTGGTGCATCCGAGTATAGATAGCATAATAGGTAAGTTACTACGGCACTTGTCATGTGATTGCTGAGTTCGAGTCCCCGGCAGTACTGCATTTCAATTTCTGCATTTCGCCCTCCATTCGGTCTCCCGATGTTGATGGCTTAGAATTAAAGTGCATTGTGGTTGTTAATATATATATATATATATATATATATATATATATATATATATATACATTGAGACATTCTGACAGATTGACGTAAGTGGGAGCAAGAAACACAGGAGTCATACTATGAATTTATTCCTGACAAATTTCTTAGGTTTGCTTCACCAAAGGAATGGTCTATAAAATGGATTGTGGGCATTTATATATGAAGGAGACCTCACTATCTCCCTGAGCTGCCAGAGTTTGAGACAAGTGTGGAAATGACCGAATGATATAACTATTGTTTATAATAATAATAGTAGTAATAATAATAATAATAATAATAATAATAATAATAATAATAATAATAATAATAATAATAATAATAATAATAATAATAATAATAATAATAATAATAATAATAATAATAATAATAATGATAATAATAATAATAATGATAATAATAATAATAATAATAATAATAATAATAATAATAATAATAATAATAATAATGATAATAATAATAATGATGATGATGATGATGATGATGATGATGATGATGATGATGATGATGATTTACAAACAAAAGGATTTACAAAGGCGGAGCATGCCGACAGGAGTCCTTTTGATCCATATCTAGGTCGGATGCAAAAAAAAAAAAAAAATCATATTAATAATAAAATAATAAATAAAAATTATAATAATGTAAATAACAAATAAAGTACATAAATAAATGCATAAGTATAGTTAAAATAATAAACAAACAGGTAAATAGTAAATAATAAATTGACATATAACTAATGATAAATGAAAATCAGACAGACAAATGATAACAAAACAAAAACAAATAATATAAGATAAATTATAATCATTACAGCATCTTGCTTAGGTGTTTATCTAAATGATTCTTAAAGCTTCGAACTGAACTACATTGCACTGCCTCTGCAGGAAGTTTATTCCATTCATTAACTACACGGTTGTTGTTGTTGTTGTTGTCGTTCCCTAGACTGTCTGTCCGAGCAGTCCCGTCTCCCCAAGGAAGGCCACAGCCGAAACTGGGTTTTCCCACAAATCCTTTATAGAGTGTATGTTGTGTTGTTTGCGTGCATGATTGTGTATAATGCAGTCTTCCATTATGTGTTGTATGGTATGGGGTGAAGTGTTACATCCTGGGCAGCTGTTCACAACACGGTCGTCCAGCCTCTTCTGGTAGCTTAGAAGTGCTGGGTGGTGACCGCATCGCAGTCTGGCCAAGTGGACTCTGTCCTTACGTGGGAGAGAGGATTCAGAAGGGTGGATATCAGGGGGTCTGGCATGCAGCAGTGTGTTGTC
>NC_134783.1:56727606-56740106 GCF_046742065.1 Oratosquilla oratoria
AAGTTCCATTTAGTGAATGCTTCGAATAGGGGAATTAAAACTGTTGAGATATTATCTTGATTTTCTTCACTAAATCTTCTTCAACGTTATTGTCTTAGCACCAGAGGATTTCCCCACTGGAATCCTCAATTTATTCACCAGGTCATTTCGCCATGATTTCTTTTGTCCAATGATCTTTACTCTTATATCTAAGTGCCTCCCTCAAGGGCGTGACTTTTCTCCCGTGAACCAATTAAATTTTCTCCTCCTCCACCCTTTCTCCAATCAAAAAAACTGTTGCAAACGTCTTAAGAAATACTGCTTACTCAAGCAATCACAAAATCAATGCGTCACTGGCTTAATTTACATATTACATCAGCATCATACAGCAATAAAATCGGGTCCCAAGTGGTTGTTTGTAAACCTAAGATAAGGAGCGAGATTTATACAACTCCTTCGCGGCTATTGTTTACCAAATTTCAACTCATAAAATTCAATTCTCGCCACCTACACCTCTATCTACCTTACTTGTCTACCTGTATCTACCAGCCTCTTACACCCCCCTTCAGTGTGCTATCTGGAAGAGAGCTCTTCAAGAGCCCCCCAGATACATAAGAACATAAGAATAAAGGAGACTGCAAGAGACCACAAGGCCTACACTAGGCAGCTCCAAATCCATCACCACCTTTCGTCCCCATCCATAAAGTTGTCTAATCGTTTTTTAAAACAACTGATAGTTGTGAAAACTTAGGGTTCTGCCGTACTATTAGCAGATTCAAAGACAAGTTTCTCTCTTGTGCGTCAACAGATTTCGGTGCTGCTGCGTGTGAAGCCTACGTGAGTCGAAACCATAGAACGATGTCCTCCTTTATTTTACGATATAATTTTCACCCTTCCCTTTAGCTTTACGACTTGAATATCTTTTCGAGCTGCCACCAGGATGTTTAATTCAGATGAAGGCGACTTCTTTGCAGTGAGAATGAATTAATTTTTATCACTTGAACCCATAGTGACTAGCTCTTGCTGTGGTTTATAGTTTTGGTGTCCGTCATAGCTGCCGGCAGGTGATTTTATTCATTTGTGGGAAAATGTGAAGGAGTACAAAAATATAACGAAAAAAGGTCTACTTATACCTATAGCTTAAAAATATCATAAAAGAACATTATTATATTTATGTGTGTATGTGTATGTGTATTGCACACTCATCTGTATTCATGTATCTTTATCTTTTTACTCTCAGTGTGTGTGTGTGTGTGTATCTGTGTGTGTGTGTGTGTGTGTGTGTATTAACCTTCATCTTTACCTTAATCTTTGGATCACTTGGACTCGTGACCGACTGCTATTTCCCTCCCGGAAGAGAGCTCAGAGCTCGTATAACCGATCTATGGGTAATGGTGTGACCTTACACGCACACACACACCCAACTATCCGCCCACGAGAGTTAGAGCAACGACTCAAAGCGCATCGATACTGAAATTATTTCAGCCCTGGGCAGGATTCGACCCTGGACCGCCGTAGTGATAGTCGGGGACTCTACTAACCGCGCCACCGAGCCGTGTGTATGTGTGTATGTGTGTGGGCGTGTGTATGTGTGTGTGTGTGAGCTCGTGCGCACGTGTGTGTGTTTGCGTGTCGCTGGGCGTGAAATGTATGCGAGTTGGAAGCATAAAAGGTATTAACGGTGACGTAAACAGCGAAAGTTGTGAGTTATAAGAAAAACATGTTTATCAAGAGAACTTATGGGAACTTTTCAATGTTCTCTTCATCAACTTCATGAACGTTTTTATTTTCTATATACATATTTTCCATTTATTTTTATATAAGAATATAGGAAAATTATTTTTATGATGGATTTACTGAACACATAATGCAAAAATTACAGCCATGAATGATGATAACCATTTTGGAAATAATGCTGAACAAACAAACAAACAAACAAACAAACAAACAAACAAACAAACAAACTGGAAAATAAAAAGGATTTGGTGTCATTATAAGTAAAAACCAAAAACAAATTTACATTATTTATCTGCAGTTGATAGAGCTTTTGCTCATACAAAATGTAAGAGACAAAACATACGAAAACAACTTGAAAGCTTGAAATCATAAAGACTTCTATTAAGTCGCAGTGGGATTTAATAGAAGCCTTTATAATTTCAAAGTGAATTGATGACATCAACTTTTAGAATATCTTCACACTAAATAATAATCGCACGAGAAATAAAGGCCTCAAGCTATCAAGAAAAAGACTTACTTTATAAGTAAATAGATATATTTTTTGCTAAAATTATTTGTTTATCAGTCTTCATTGCGAAATGAAAGATCTCTTGTAAACACACAAATCAGCAAAATCAACAGAATGAAAATGTCTTTCTTATCTTTTTTCATCTCCCACGTGATGTCTGTCTTCCTAATTCCCATTTTCGTTTTCCTCTCCTCTTTCTTTCTTTCTTTCTTTCTTTCTTACTCCCTACGTGTCCTTTCCCTTCACGTCACTTTGCACGCCCTCAACCCCTACCTCGACACAGATCAACTGGTTTCCTTTTAGGTTTGTTCTTCCACCCACTTCTTTTTCTTCCTCAATTCTCTCCTCCTCTTCACTTCAATTCTCCCCTCGCTGGTTACTTGTGTGTCGTCTCCTCCTCCTCCTCCTCCTCCTCCTCCTCCTCCTCCGTCTTTCTACTTTATCTATTCTCCCTTCTTCGCCTTGACGTTATTCTTTCCTCTGGATTTCTCTCAACTTCGTTCATTCCTCTTTCTTCCCATTTTCTATAATTTCTTCTTTTCCTCACATCTCTCCCCGCCCCTTTTACTCTTATTTCATTCCTTTCGCATCTCCTACACCTTTCCATTTCTTACTCATCTCTTACTTTGTTTCTCTTCCTCTTCCATCCCTTCCGCCTTCCCTTCCTCCTCCTCTTCCTTCCTCCCCTTTCCCTCTCCTTCGTTTCCTCCCCTCATAAGGTCAGTCTTATTAGATCTTTAGCAACGGGAGGTTTATCAAAATTCAATAGAATTGCTTGGCGGCAGTCAAGTTGAACTAAGAAGCCATCTATGACCCCAATAATTACGACAACGACGAAAAAAGTCACAATTTATCAAAGACTTGGAGAGAGAGAGAGAGAGAGAGAGAGAGAGAGAGAGAGAGAGAGAGAGAGAGAGAGAGAGAGAGAGAGAGAGAGAGAGAGAGAGAGAGAATATATATTTTCAACCTCCTCTTCTCCTAACTTTCACCACTGTCTTTGGTTACCACTGTTAAAAGTTATTTTCCTTCCTTTATATTCTTTGTAAGAGGCTGGTAGATGAAGGTAGACAAGTAGGTAGATAGAAGGGTATGTAGCGAGAATTTAATATTCATAAGTTAGATGTTTTGGAAACAATAGCCGCAAAGGATTTGCGGAGTTGTATTATCTAGCTAATCATCTTGTGTTTCTAAACAACATTGCTAGGGTACCGATTTTAACGCTGATGTGACAATATGTGAACACTAAGCCCCGCTTCGAGATCAAGATTGCTTGTGTAAGCAGTATTACTTAAGACGGTGTAACATTCTTTTTAATTGTAGAAAGGTGGAGGAGAAAAGTTTTATTAGTGCATGGGAGAAAAGTCACCCCTTAAGGGGAGTCCTCTGGTGTACCTAAGACTAATAAGTTGTAGAGAAGTATAGAAGAAAAGAAGAAAAACTATACCTCAGTTTTAATTCAACCCATCAAGAAACTCTAATTACATAGAAACAAAGTGAACTGAAATTAAGTGATTGGATCAACAGTCTTCAATCGAGGATAGATTAAACTAGTGACGAATTTTCTTTATTTTTTCTTCTTCAAAATGTTACACTTGCTTTATGAGTATCACTAAAAGAATCCCAAGAGAAAACGCAAGCCAGGTTTTAGGTGAGTTTTGCGGTGACGTAGTGATTTCTTTAGTCCAAAGATCTTTAACTTTATATTTAAGATCCTCCCCAAAGGGCGTAATCTTACAATCGTAAGCCAATTGCATTTTCTCCTCCTCCACCCTTTCTCCAATCAGATTCATTGTTATAAGTCTATATGCACTATCGTTTACTTAAGGAATCTCGAATCTCACATCTCATTTAGTTTATAAGTCAGCAAAATATATTATACGTCATGAATGGATACAGGCCCACGGCCATTTTTATAATTCAAAGTGGAGAGCAAACTTATGCAACTAAATAAATGGATGAATAAGTAAACAAATTGATAAATAACTAAATAGATAAATAGTTACATAAGTAAAGAATTGAATAATAGACAAATGAATATTCAAATAAATGAGCAACTGAATACACACACACACACACACACACACACACACACACACACACACACACACACACACACACACACACACACACACACACACACACACACACACACACACACACACACACACACACACACACACACACACTCGGTGGCATAGTTGGTAGAGCGCTGAACTGGGAAGCAGAAGTGCTCCCGGCACCCAGTTCGAATCCTGCCCAGGGCCGAAATTATTTCGGTATCGCTGTGCCTCGGGTCGTTACTCTGACTCTCGTGGGCGGGGAGTTGGGTGTGTGTGTGTGTGCAAGGTCATAGCATTACCCATAGATCGGACCTACGAGCTCTGAGCTCTCTTCCAGGAGGGAAATAGCTGTCGATCACGAGTACAACACGTGATCCAAAGACCAAAGACCAAGTGAATACACACACACACACACACACACACACACACACACACACACACACACCACACACGCACACACACACACACACACATATATATATATATATATATATATATATATAATATACATACATATATATATATATATATGTACATATATATATATATATATTGTTTATATATATTTTTGTTTATATAAATATTTTTATATATATATATATATATATATATATATATATATATATATATATGCAAAGTAGACCACTTGGAAAAAGAAACTAACGAAGCAGAGCGCTTTCGTATATTACATCTTCAGTGCAACAAGTGCACTGAAGATGTAATATACGAAAGCGCTCTGCTTCGTTAGTTTCTTTTTCCAAGTGGTCTACTTTGCATAAGTGAACACACGTACCCTTGTTCTTATTAGCATATATATATATATATATATATATATATATATGTATATATATATATATACATATATATACACACATATATACATAAATATATGTATATACAGTATATATATATATATATATATATATGTAAGTAGATGGTTCCATAAATAGATAAAGGTGTTTCCATTAAATAGAATAAATGAATATGTAGATAAACACCTCTGAAAAAAAAAATAAAGGACGTCGTTATCAACACCGAAGAACTACCTAAGACTTAACCAAGCTAAAATGTTAGAGTATCATAACGGTTAGCCCTTAAATCTTAACTTTTGGTGCTGCGAGTCTATTCTATTCAGCCTTGCCTTCCGCTTTCGGTGGGGAAAGAGTTAAATTTCCCATTTCTTCAATTTTCCCGTCCACCAGCTTCCCCTTTACTCCTCGTTCCGTGCTTCCACCCCCCACCCCCCACAGCCCTCACTGTGGTTCTCTCTTTGTCCTCCTCTATTACTTCTCTTTTCTCTACTATTTCTTCTCTCTTTTCCATCTTTCCCCTTGGCCACATCTTCCTACCAAACTCTGCGTCTTCTTCGCTTCTTTCTCCTTCCCCTTTCTTCCCTTTCATCTTTGACCTCTCTTTATACTCACTCTCCTCCTCTCTTTATACTCACTCTTCTCCTCGCCCCCACACCGGTTCCAATCTCGTTATTGCTCAAGCCTTCTAAGCCCGAGGGGTTCCGCCCTTTAGACCGAGCCAGACTTCTTACTGGATGGAAAAACGTGGAAAAACAATCACAATTTTATCAAGCTTCCTTATTCTCTCCCGACTTTCTTTCTCAACTTCTCCATTGTTTCCCCTACTCCGCTTTACTACCTTCCTCTCATTGATTGAACCCCGTTATCTCTTCTCTTTCTCATTCCCTCTCTCTCCTCCTACTTACTACCTTCCTCTCATTGATTGAACCCCGTTATCTATTCTCTTTCTCATTCCGTCTCTCTCCTCCTACTTTTCCTCTATAGTGTTGATTAGTGAATTAGTTTAGACCGGGTCTGTCACGACCTGTATCCGCGATCGAGCCCAATAGCCCCCCCGGTGAATTCTTTCTTGCATGGAGAACTGAATCCGCATAGGTCAAAGGTGACGACCTCATTCCCGACGCGAACTCCTCACCTGTTTATTGCTCCCATGCAATCGTATTCCAATTTCTACTCTTCGTACTTCTCCTAATTATCTTCAGCCACATCTTTTGAATAATTTTCTCTCTTTCCTTCCTCTATCTTCCTCCTCCTCCTCTTCCTCCTTCTCCTCATTCTCTCCACCTCCTCCGGACCTTCTCGAATCTGCTGCGAGGTAATTGAGACAAGAACAACAGTGGGCATTCCGGCTATAGAAACACTTTCGTTTCCTAACTCCCTTCACCGAGAATACTTTCTTTCTTTCTCTTTTTTATTTTTTCATTCTTTTTTTTCTTTCTTTTTTCTTTCTTTTTCTTTCTTTCTTTCCTTTTCCTTCTTTCTTTCTTTCTTTCTTTCTTTCTTTCTTTCTTTCTTTCTTTCTTTTTCTTTCTTTCTTTCGTTCCTTTTCCTTCTTTCTATCTTTCTTTCTTTCTTCCTTTCTTTCTTTCTCTCTTTCTTTCTTTCTTTCTATGTATCCTTCTTTCTCTTTCTTTCTTTCTTTCTATGTATCCTTCTTTCGCTTTCTTTCTTTCTTTCTCTCTATGTATCCTTCTTTCTCCTTCTTTCTTTCTTTTTTCTTATGTTCGTTCTTTCTTTCTTTCTTTCTTTCTTTCTTTCAATCCTTCTTTTTTCTTTCTTTTTTCTTTCTTTCTTTCTTTCTTTCTTTCTTTCTTTCTTTTTTTCCTTCTTCCTTTCTTCCTTTCTTTATTCAATTGTTTTTTATTTTCTTTCCTTCTTTCTCTCCTTTCTTTCTTTCTTTCTGTCTGTCTGTCTTTTTGTCTTTCTTTCCTTTTTCCTTTTTTCTTTCTTTCTTTCTTTCTTTCTTTTTTCTTTCAATCTTCCTTTCTTTATTTCTTTCTACCTTCCTTTCTTTATTCTTTTTTTTTTCTTTTTTCTTTCCTTCTTTCTTTATTCTTTTGTTTTTCCTTTCTTTCTTTCTTTCTTTCTTTCTTTTCTTTCTTTCTGTATGTCTTTCTTTCTTTCTATCTTTCTTTGTTTCCTTTTCCCTCTTTCTTTCTTTCTTTCTTTCTTTCTTTTCTTTCTTTCTGTCTATCTTTCCTTTTTTCTTTCTTTTTTCTTTCATTCTTTCTTTCTTTCATTCTTCCTTTCCTTATTCTTTTATTTTTATTCTTTATTTCCTTCTTTTTTTTCTTATTCTTTATTTCCTTCTTTTTTCTTTCTTATTTTTTATTTCCTTCTTTTCTTTCTTTCTTTCTTTCTTTCTTTCTTTCTTTCTTTTTCTTTCTTTCTTTCTTTCTTTCTTTCATTCTTTCTTTCTTTTTTCTTTCTTTCTGTCTTTCTTTCTGTCTTTTCTTCTCTCTTTCTTTCTTTCTTTCTTTCCTTCTTTCTTTACCTTTCTCTCCTTTTCTTTCTTTCTTTTTCTATTTTTCATTGCTTCTCTTTCTCCTTCTTTCTTTTCACGTCTTTGCCCTTTTCCTTTTCTATTTTCGGAATATCTGTTGCCCTTCGGTGTAATTTTTATGTACTATTTGGGCTAACGGCATGCGATTTTAATTTTACAACAACAGTCGTCATCAATGGTAGCATCAACCCCCTCCCCCCTCCCCCCCCAAAAAAAAAAATCGAAAGTCATCAACACAACCAACCTCCGTCCCTTTCACTTCACCTCTTGGTCCCCCTCCTCCTCCTCCTCCTCCTCCTCCTCCTCCTCCTCTTCCTCTTCGTCGTCCTTTCCCTCCCCTCCACGACTCAGTCGTGCATTTTATCTTTATTACATTTTGACCTCTACACACACACACGCTCTCGCTCTACCTCCATTTTCTTCGGCTTTTATTGACTCCTTTTTTCAGCCCATTCAATCTGGAACCACCTCGGAGTTAAAACAATAAAATCGTATATCGCTGGACTATAAGAGACTCTTATAAAGTATGTTGCCTTTCGAAGGCGGGAACATGTTTCATGGATTTTGGAGTTGACAAACGCCAAGAACTATTTTAACCAGCCGAGGAAGATACTGAATCGACGTGAGCCAAGGTCGGCTTCAACCTTTCCAGAACGAATGTTGACGCCGAGTTACCACCGACAGTTTTCACTTTTCGTGTTTTTGTTTTTGTTTTTGTTTTTTATGATACTGAGCTTTTCTGAAACGGTTTTAACCCACGATGTTATAATCAAACTATTTCTTTGCGATAAACAAGGATATTTCATCAAAGGAGTGATTCTTCGATCTGAAAGGAATAAAGACAATTCTGAGTGACGTAATAGGTATCATTACTATGTTATAGTCATCCTCAGGTGATTCTATTTACATTGGGAGAAGGTTCTCTACCATACTTTAACTTCTTTGATCTCTCTTTGTCTCCTTTACCTTCTTTGATAATCTAACACTTAGTTTCCATTATCCTGTGAGTCATCCTTCCCCCATCTTAGAGTGCTTTTTTGTCTTGCAGACACTTCGGTGCCTCCACCTTTTGATGGCACCGTCCTTGGGTGAGTCCTCCCGCTCCTTGGCACAATCCTATGGTGTCTCCTCTTACTCCCTGGCACAATCCTATGGTGTCTCCTCTCACTCCCTGGCACAATCCTATGGTGTCTCCTCTTACTCCTTGGCACAATCCTATGGTGTCTCCTCTCACTCCTTGGCACAATCCTATGGTGTCTCCTCTCACTCCTTGGCACAATCCTATGGTGTCTCCTCTCACTCCTTGGCACAATCCTATGGTGTCTCCTCTCACTCCCTGGCACAATCCTATGATGTCTCCTCTCACTCCTTGGCACAATCCTATGGTGTCTCCTCTCACTCCTTGGCATAATCCTATGGTGTCTCCTCTCACTCCTTGGCACAATCCTATGGTGTCTCCTCTCACTCCTTGGCACAATCCTATGGTGTCTCCTCTCACTCCCTGGCACAATCCTATGGTGTCTCCTCTTACTCCTTGGCACAATCCTATGGTGTCTCCTCTTACTCCTTGGCACAATCCTATGGTGTCTCCTCTTACTCCTTGGCACAATCCTATGGTGTCTCCTCTTACTTCTTGGCACAATCCTATGGTGTCTCCTCTTACTCCTTGGCTCAATCCTATGGTGTCTCCTCTCACTCCCTGGTACAATCCTTCGGTGTATATTCTTCTTACTGACACCTTCCTTTGCTGGCACTGTCTTTTGGTGTCTTCTTCTATTCACCGGCACCACTTTGATTTCTCCTCCCTATTGGTGGCACCGTCCCTCAGTGGGATATCCTATAGCTCATAGCGTCCTTTTGTAACTCCTCCCTTTTTTCACCATCCGTTGATACCTCTTTCTCTTAGTGATATCGTCCTTCGGCGCCTCCTCCTCCTCCTTGGAATCGTCCACTGGTGCCTATTCGTCAATATTTTAGGGATTTTACTAACGTATCTACTGATCAGTCACATAAGAACAAAAGAATATAGGAGACTGCAAGAGACCACAAGGCCTACACTAGGCAGCTCCGTATCCATCATCACCTGTCATCCCCATCCATAAAGTTGTCTAATCGTTTTTTAAAACAACTGATGGTTTCAGCGCTTACTACATGGTTACTAGGTTTATTCCATTCATCGACCACCCTATTATTAAACCAACTCTTGCCTATTTCCTTCTTAAATCTAAATTTGTAAGAATTGGTTTACTAATAGGGTGGTCGATGAATGTAATAAACTTAGTAAACATGTCACGCACCATTCTTTTCTAATTAGAGAGTAATCTTCGTTCAAATAAGGACGCTGATCACTTCTACCTTTTATCATCTTTCCTATTTTCTTTAAATCTCTCCTATACCAGCTCTACGACTCCGTCTCTTCGGGGTAATATTGTCCTAAATGACTGAAGCGTTTGTTATCACCAACAAAATGCTAAATACCTTCTGGTAATGTTAGTCTACAATGTCTACTCTTCTTTGCACACTCTTGAAGTGCTACCAATCTCTTCCTTCTCCTCTGGCACAGTTTCGGGGTATCCCGTTAAGCGTCGGTAGAGGCAGCGTTCCTACGCAGTCCCTGTCACAGACGTTATTTCGCTTTTTTTTTTTCTTCTTCTTCTTCTTCTTCACCCTTGCCCTCTCCCTATCGGTTGGAACAGCGGTTCGGTGTCTTCGCTTTACCGGGATCTCATAAAAGAGAACTTGATCACTTTTCATACGGATTCTGATATCAGAAAAACGCAGACACACACACACACACACACACACACACACACACACACACACACACACACACACACACACACACACACACACACACACACACACACACACACATGGTCACACTTACACACACACTCAAAATTCACACACACACACACACACACACACACACACACACACACACACACACACACACACACACACACACACACACACAAGCATAACCATTGTTATGGACATCCTACACTGACATTGATTCTATGAAAATGGCGTAACGCAATTTTACTTCTGTCCTGGCTTCCTTCAAGCTATTCTATTCATTACCGTGCCACCTTCTCAGTAGCTAAGGATTATAGTGTATGTTCCTTACCTCAAATTTTTTATCATCTAAATGTTTTCTATATAAAGGGAAATAACGTACCTTGCTTGCGCTCCTAAACTGAACTAGGTATGATTTACAAGTATCTACAAAAATAAGATGAAGGCAAAGAAGAAAAAAAAAAGAAAAACTGGAAACTGCCCACTATGTCTTTTTTTTTTAGATGTATCTGCTCTTTGGAGACTATGAAATATTTAAATGTTTTCTATATAAAGAGAAATAACCTAACTTGCTTGCGCTCCTAAACTGAACTAGGTATGATTTACAAGTATCTTAAAAAATAAGATGAAGGAGAAAAAAACAACTGGAAACTGCCCACTATGTCTCTTTTTAGATGTATCTGCTCTTTGGAGACTATGAAACATTTAAATATTTTCTATATAAAGAGAAATAACCTAACTTGCTTGCGCTTCTAAACTGAACTAGATATGATTTGCAAGTATCTACAAAAATAAGATGAAGGCAAAGAAAAAAAAAACTGGAAACTGCCCACTATGTCTCTTTTTAGATGTATCTGCTCTTTGGAGACTATGAAACATTTAAATGTTTTCTATATAAAGAGAAATAACCTAACTTGCTTGCGCTCCTAAACTGAACTAGGTATGATTTACAAGTATCTTAAAAAATAAGATGAAGGAGAAAAAAAAATAGAAACTGCCCACTATGTCTCTTTTTAGATGTATCTGCTGTTTGGAGACTATGAAACTATTGCGGCCAAGGGACGGGACAGGAAAGAAAAGAGGGGGGACCGGGAATGGAAGACTGCATGTTTTCATTCTTCAAAAAAAGCCTCAGGGCCCTTCTCCACATGAAAGGTTGGCGTGGAAATTGGCAAAGGAGGAGGCAAAGAGGGAAGGTCTGACGGGAACGTTTTCGACCAAACGAGGGACGAATGGCTCCCTCTGCGAAGTGAGGGAAGGTCTGCACAGTGATGAGTGGAAACGTTCAAGCGACAGACGACATTAACTACTTCCGCGAGGCCAGGTGCTTTTCTTGTTCTTAATCCCGGCTACCCCCCGACTCTAATTCATTCATTTCCCCAGCACCTACTCGGCCGCGAAGCTATTATAGCCCATTTCTATGATAAGCTGTTTTAAATAGCCTCGTAAATACATGATAAAACTTCAAGTAGTTGCTGGAATTCTGTTGTATGGCTGCTGCTAAGCTACTTTTTTTTTATCGTGCTTGTCCTTTTCAACTTACAACTAGGGAAAAGGTGGATGAGTTTAATAGAAAAAAGTTTTAGTTTCGATAATCTCCCTCCCTTCCTCCCTTCCTCCCTCTCTCTCTCTCTCTCTCTCTCTCTCTCTCTCTCTCTCTCTCTCTCTCTCTCTCTCTCTCTCTCTCTCTCTCTCTCTATTTATCTGTCTACAGTATATATATATATATATATATATATATATATATATATATATATATATTTGTGTGTGTGTGTGTGTGTGTGTGTGTGTGTGTGTGTGTGTGTGTGTGTGTGTGTGTGTGTGTGTGTGTGTGTGTGTGTGTGTGTGTGTGTGTGTGTGTGTGTGTGTGTGTGTGTGTGTGTGTGTGTATGCGTGTGTGCGTGTCTGTGTGCGTGTCTGTGTTAGGGTGGCAATGTAAACACAGAGAATTGTTGGAGTTTTATTTCTGACATTTCGTCTTCCCCAGGACTTCGTTAGAGTAAATACAAATAGGTGAAGTTATGATTTTTTTTTTATAATATCCAGGTATATAGCTCTCTCTCCCTCTCTCAATCTATCTACCTATATATCTATCTATCTAG
>NC_134783.1:56750106-56752606 GCF_046742065.1 Oratosquilla oratoria
AGTCAAACAAAATTGGCTGTCTGTGTTACATTATGCATAACCATGCACACACACACGCACGCACCCAAAGCTCCCCTCACAGACGCGCGCTCGTGCACACACACACATACACACACACACACACACACACACACACACACACACACACACACACACACACACACACACACACACACACACACACACACACACACACACACACAAACACACACACACACACACACACACACACACACACACACACACACACACACACACACACACACACACACACACACACACACACATACATATATATATATATATATTATATACGTACATACATATACAGTATATATATATATATATATATATATATATATATATACATATATGTATATATATATATACTCGTATGTGTGTGTGTGTTCATATATATATATCTATATACATAAATGTACAATTTTCAATCTATATCATAAGCAATCTCATTTCAGGAAAGTATAATACGTTCACTGACGAAGCGCATGGAAAATGTGAAAGATAAAATCGTCTAGCACGTGCCATTTCACGGATTTGACAGTTTGTCACTGTACTGATTGGGGGACGGAAAGTTCGGTGGCCAAGCAGAAGACCACTTGGTACATGAACAAACTAATCTTTCACAGCTGGAGTGTGGTTCTTGCTGCTACTAGACGGTTACCAGGGTGGAATTCTCCCTGTGTTTTTGAGATTGTTTTCTAACTCGTACGCTTGGCAGCGTGACTTCGGCTTGACACGCTCTGTAGCTTCAGTGTTTAGCTTGACTTGATTAAGGATGGGTGAAAGGTGAAGAGTTGTATTGTCATTGTGTATTTTGAAAATAAACTTTTTTTGTTCATAAATGTCTTATTTTTTTATTTTTCAAACTTCGGTCAAATTCTTCCGGGTTAATCTTCCACGTTAGGAAATTGACAGTCACTGGTTGCGGCCAGGTTTTTTTTTTATTTTTTTTATGAGGAACACAAATTTCCAAGAAACGAGTCCATTCCATGCAATAGCAAGAAGGGAATTTATCGAATTAATGAACATCAAAGGGCTAACATTGTCCTTACCAGCTGACACTTGTACTTTTTTCACACTGCCGTCTGGCAACTTTATTCAGACGTATTGGACCTTGGGGTCTCAACAAGGGTGATACAGACAAGGTCATCATATTAAGACAGCAGGGCAGGACTCGTAGAAATGGATTTAAATTGGAAAAAATTAGATTTAAGAAAGGAATAGACTGAGTGGTCAAGTATTGGAATAGACTTAGTAACCATGTAGTAATCACCGAAACTACCGGTTGTTTTAACAGACGGTTAGATAGATATGTGGATGGGGTTAATAGGTGGTAATGGACATGGAACTCCCTACTGTAGGCCTTATGGTCTCTTGCAATCTCCCTCATTCTAATCTTCTTATGTTATCCAACGGCTATGGTATTAAGTCTCCCTCGAATAGCCTTTCGTACTAAGAGGAGATTCTATGCAATTTTATGCAAGTAGTGACACCTACTACTTCAAAGGCGAAAGAAATTGTCATAAGAGCGTCTATCGGCAGAATCACACATAAGGCGCTCAGGTTCTCTGAAACGAAATTTGGGGATTTGTTGGAATATGAAGAGAGATTCCTGAGAATCCCACTGGAATCCCTGGGTTGCGGGCTAAGCCACGTCTTCGGGTTTAGGCCTGGACTACGGCCGGAGTAAACAAAGAACGGAGAGAGATTTTTCATTCCTTTACGAAGGGTATTCTAAAACTTATTCTCTTGCCTGTCAATTCGTTACGACGGCCTTTTACCATTTCGTCATTTCCCCCGTTTTCTCGCTCTTTCTCTTATACCTCCCCTCATTTTTTTCTCCTTTTTCTATATTTTCTTCTCTATCCCAATATTCCCACCCCCCCCTCTCTCTCTCTCTCTCTCTCTCTCTCTCTCTCTCTCTCTCTCTCTCTCTCTCTCTCTCTCTCTCTCTCTCTCTCTCTCTCTCTCACTCACTCATTCACTCACTCTCTCTCTCTCTCTCACTCACTCACTCACTCACTCACTCTCTCTCTTTCCCTCTCTCCCTCTCTCTTTCTCTCTCTCTCTCTCTCTCTCTCTCTCTCTCTCTCTCTCTCTCTCTCTCTCTCTCCTGCCTTCCTTCAATCCTGAAAACAGTTATGTGGGTTACCACTCTCTTTGATGGAGCCCATGAAGCTCTCCATTGTTTTGATCCGCCCTTAACAAAAAAAAAAAAAAAAAAAAAAAAATGCGCAGCTGGAATCATTCTTATGATATTTCACTGCTGGGTATAGGAACATCAACTTCTTTCCATTTTCGTTGATCCCCTCCCCCTCAACCGCTGTCATATAGAATTAAAAAACAATCTAGATTAACTCGCATGCAACAACGACCATTTTTAAATACCATCATGATTATTTATTTTAGCTTTGGGGGTACTCGCCGTCTCTGTCGTGGGAAGGCCAACTAGTGTGTTGTAATTGTCGAATAGTCTTTC
>NC_134783.1:56755106-56762606 GCF_046742065.1 Oratosquilla oratoria
TGCCGCCAGACGATTTTATTAAAGTGAGGAAAACCCGTCAAGACGTTCACTGTTTAAAGATCTCGTCCAAAAATGACTTACAGCCCTGGCTATGGGTTTCGTGGAAATATGAAATTCGAAAAGGTCTCGTAATTTGTCGTGAGGTTGTAAACGTCCCCAAATGGCTGATGTTCTTATCTGTCAAAGCAACTCTCCTTTGTTTCCTATTTAAACCTTTTGTTGCCATTTCAGGCTTTGTTCCAGCTCTCCGGTAGCACCGACAAAATACGCGGAGTTGCATTGCATTGGATGGTTGTTTGAATGCGTATCGGCTGAATTACATTAGTTTAGGTTCAGTTAGTTTAGGCCGGGTTAGGTTAAGTATGGTAAGGTTAGAATAGGTTAGATTAGGTTAGGTTAGGTTAGGTTAGGTTAGGTTAGATAAGGTAAGGTAAGGTAAGGTAAAGTATGGTATGGTAAGGTTAGTTTAGTTTAGTTTAGTTTAGTTTAGTTTAGTTTAGTTTAGTTTAGTTTAGTTTAGGTTAGGTTAGGTTAGGTTAGGTTAGGTTAGGTTAGGTTAGGTTAAGTTAGGTCAGGTTAGGTTAAGTTAGGTCAGGTTAGGTTAGGTCAGGTCAGGTTAGGTTAGGTCAGGTCAGGTTAGGTTAGGTTAGGATAGATTAGGTTAGATTAGGTTAGCGTAGATTAGCTTAGGTTAATATAGGTTAGCTAGTTTAGCTTAGGGTAGCTTAGGTTAGCTTATGTTAGATTAGGTTTTGTCACCAATACCTAGAATAACTTCTATGAAAACTCTTCGAATATTCTAGTCCCTTTGTAATTCTTTCAGTAAGGACCACATGGAATTAAATGATTAAAATCTATAACATTCCTAAACGGTTTGGAAAATGATCTACAATTGGTCGAAATTGTCTCAAGTAGCGTACAGTTCCCTCCACTTAGAAGGACTACAACGGCAGATATCTACTTTTTGGGAACTGCGGAAGGCGTTTCTTTGTGCCGTAAATTTACAAGAACATAGACGAAGGAGCTCTTGTAACCTAACAGACTCATCCACCTCATAAATAGTTGATGTAAAGAAATCCCTTGCTACAGTTTCAGGACAGACGCCAGACATTGTGGTACTTTATAAGTAGCGCCATCTGTACCCCCGATGCATATGAGCTTTAAGTCTCCTGGTTTTTCGAAGTCTGATTCTTGCTGCATTTTTCTTTTCCTCTGGGAGGATTTAACTCCTCGTTGGCAATCAACTCTGCTCAGGCCATAATTTTCCCCCTGAATCACTATAATGTTTACGGGCTTTAGACCCGAATAGATATCTCAGTTTCTCTTATTGCTTTCGTTTTCGGCATAATTTCGTAACACACACAATTTGAATGTACACGTTTCCATTTACCAAGATGCATTCACCCACACCCACACCCACCCACACCCACCCACACCCACACACACACACACACACACACACACACACACACACACACACACACACACACACACATATATATATATATATATATATATATATATATATATATATACATATATACAAATATATATGTATATATATATATGTGAGTGTGTGTGTATATATACAGTATATGTATATATATACATACATACATACATATATATATATATATATATATATATATATATATGTATATATATATATATGTATATATATATATATATTTATATATATATATATATATATATATATATATATATATACACTAATGGTCCCTAGTATTCTAATATTTTCATCCACATTAATTTTCATTTTAATTCCATGGCATTACGGTCGAGACTGGCAAGGGGTATATATATATATATATATATATATATATATATATATATATATATATATATATATATATATATATATGTATGTATATGTATATATATGTATATATATGTATATGTATATATATGTATATGTATATATATGTATATGGCAAGAGTGGTATAGGTAAATTCCAGGAAGGAGCAGAAGTATTTTATTCTCTAACGTTTCGACAGAGTCTTCTTCTCTGAAAAAGACTCTGTCGAAACGTTAGAGAATAAAATACTTCTGCTCCTTCCTGGAATTTACCTATACCACTCTTGCCATACATTCTGTCTTCACTCACCTCAACATATATATATATATATATATATATATATATATATATATATATATATATATATATATATATATATAAAACACCAAGATTCCGTTGAAGTTTTATTTCTGAGTTTCAACGGATTCTTGGCATTTAAATTCACCACCCTACCACTCATTCTGTTATATATATATATATTTATATATATGTGTGTGTGTGTTTGTGTGTGTGTGTGTGTGTGTGTGTGTGTGTGTGTGTGTGTGTGTGTGTGTGTGTGTGTGTGTGTGTGTGTGTGTGTGTGTGTGTGTGTGTGTGTGTGTGTGTGTGTGTGTGTGTGTGTGTCTGTGTGCGTGTGTGTGATAAATCAATCCATGTGGGAGGAAAATAGGTAACCTACAACCCCACTCACCGTTTTTTTCTAGATATTAAGTGTTAGTTTGGTTGCATATACGAGTATAAAGAATATATTCTCATTTATTTCCTCGCAGTTTTTGCATGGAATATCTACCCGGTTCCTGGTTCGCTTTTCGTTCTTCCTGAGGATCTTCCTGTCGCCTCATTTCTCTTCCTCGAGGTTCCTCGCTCCACTTAAGTTGCTCTTCATCACTTCCACTTCAAAGCTCGACACCTCTGCTCCTCTTCAGTTTACACAACAAACAGTAATTCCGTCCTTCCATCTCCCTGTTTCATGCCCAATTAGTGGTTGGCTCACTATAATATCTCTCCGATTTCGCGGGGCCTACTTATACGCGTTTTCTTATTACGCGTTGCCACTAGCGTTCTTTTAGAGATTGCGTGTTATCTTTTTAAGCGATTTCGTGTTTACGTAGTTCGATTTTGTTTTGTTTTTTGTAGAACTAAAGACGCTCGGACATGACCCACACAAACAGAACTATGAAATATCTTTCTTGTCGTCTAGTATTTTAATGTTAAACTATAAACAACAGTACTCTGATATCAACAGGTTTTTTTTTTTGTTACTGTAATTGTAATAATACAACGATAAAGAAGGATATATTTGCGTGACTTCTAATGTGAATCAAGCGTTTGCAACTCTACCTCATGTTCGTATCATCTGCTATCATAAAAACATAAGAACATATGAATAGAGAAGACTGCAAGAGACCATAAGGCCTACACTAGGCAGTCGTATGTTCATTACCACCTATCATCCTTATCCATAAAGTTATCTAATCTTCTCTGAAACAACCAATTGTTTCAGCGCTTACTACGTGGTTACTAAGTCTATTACATTCGTTGACCACCCTATTAGTAAACCAGCTCTTTCCTATTTCCTTCTTAAATCTAAATTTGTCCAGTTTAAATCCATTACTGCGAGTCCTTGCTAAGGATGTGCTGTGTCTTGCTACATTGCTTTTGACCAGGGTAGTGGACGAGATGCAGGGATTACCCGTCATCCAGGAGGAGCCAAGAGAAGTGGGAGGGAGGGTGGGAGGGGTGGTGAATGGGTGTGGGGCGGGTGGGGGTGAAATGGGTGGGAGTGGAATTATGATTTTTGACTTTAGCTACCTCACTTGTAAGGGGGAAAATCCCTTTGTATATGTATGTAAAATCAGGTACTCTTACTTTCGTTTCTTCTCTTTCCTTACCTTAATGAAGTGACTGTTACGTGACGTCATCAACCATGGAGCTCTAACCTCCATTATCTTCCGTCAGTCTATGAAGAGTTTATATTCCCTGTTCCTGGCTCACCTTTCGTACTTGTACTATTGCAGGTGCCCGGACTAGACCCACACTAATTTAGAACTATGATATATCTTTCTCGTCACCGAGTATTTTAATATAAACTTGTAAATAACGGTACTCTGATATCAACAATGATTTTTTGTTACTGTAATTGTAATAATGCAACGATAAAGAAGGATATATCTGTGCCACCATCCGCTCTCCTCCAGCGTAGTTTATGAGACTGTTTATGAATTTTATCCTCTGCCATCCTCTTCGCTCTTCCCTTCAACTCTTCCAAGTAAACAATCTCTAATTCTCCATCTCTTATGAAGAGTCCCAGAAATTATAGCTGTCTCCTCCTTATGTATCTTATCAGTGCTCTTTCCACACCTCCTCTCCTCAATACCTCCTAATTTCTAACTCTTGCAGCCCGGGGATTTCTGAACATTCTTCTGTAAAACCACATTTCTGTGGCTTCCGACTTTTTCTTACTATTTTCTTTGGTTGTGCCAGACTCGCATCCATACACACGTGTTGACCAGACGAAACATTTCAGCATCCTTTACGTAATATCCATACTCATATTCATATACGACAGCTTTTTTTTTTTTTTTTTTTTTTTTTTTTTTTTTTTTTGAACGCCCCTTTTTGCTACGGCTATTATTTCATCTATTTCTTCTTCACAGTCAACTTTCTCCGTCATCACGCTTCCCAAGTATTTGAATTTCTTCGCTTGTTTTATTCTCTTTTCCTGCAGCTTTACATTTACTATGTTCCCTTGTTGCCCTATGTTATTGCCCATTGATTCAGTCTTGTTTAGGTTGATTCTTAAACCTTTCTGACTGTATGCTCCATCTAGTGCAGCGTTTCTTAACTCTTTTCGACTTCATCACCCCTTTTGGTCAGGCCTAAACCGTCCAGCACCCCCTACCATTGGCTAACACCTGGTTACTTTAAAGATAAAGTAAGGACGTATGTGACCTTCCACAGCACCCCCTGAAATTAATTTCAGCACCCAGGTTAAGAGACGCTGATCTAGTGAATGCATCAGTTCCTATAGTTCTTTTTCAGTAGGTGCACCCAGCACTGTGTCGCTTGCATATCTAATGTTGTTAATATTTCTTTCCTCAATTTTGATACCTTCCAGGTTGATTTAATTCTTTCATCACGTTTTGGTTATATATTAAAAATAAATCTAGTAACACCACGAAACCTTGCTCTACTCCTTTCTTTATCTTCATCCGTTTCAATTTACCATTATCTGTGCGGACTCGATGTCTTTGTTCCCAGTATAATATTTCAATTAGTCTAATGTCCTTATTATCAAAACTAATATCTCTCAGCACTTTTACTGTTTCCTTGTGTTTTATTGTATAAAAAAAGCCTTTTTGAAATCAATAAAATATAAATGGATATCAATGAAATAAATGATATTAAATATAAATGAAAATAAATGAATATAAATAAATTTTCATCAATGAAATATAAATGAATGTTTCTTTGCATTTCTACAGCTCAGTCTAGTATACATCCTTTGGGCAAAGATGGCATTTACCGTTCCTTTTCCGTTTGTATATCTGTACTGCTCTTGAATTAAAATTTCTTCTATTCTCATCTTTATTCTTGTTCTCATCACTCAATATAATCTTAGCGAGATAAACACCATACGAGGCCGGAGCCTTTATTTGTACGACGTTTCGCTTATTAGAACTTTTTCGAGTACTTGAAAAAGATGTAATAAGCCAAACGTCGTACAAATAAAGTCTCCGTCCTCATATGGTATTTAACTCGTCAGTCTTGTCGGCAACTGCTACTTTCATGAAAAAATAATATAATCTTCCTGATGTGATTTATTAAGATTATTGTGTTGTGCTTCTCGCACTCAAATATTCCTTCCTTTTTAGGGATTATAATAACTATAGACTCACGCATTTCGTCCCATATATTGCTACGTCTTATTTCTTGATGATCACTAGTACATCACTGGTAGATCACTAGTCTATCACCAGCTACTACGTTTCTATTCATATTGTCATAAGTTTCTCGATTATGTGGTTTGCTATTGTAGGATCTATTACTACTCATTTTCTTTGCACCAGCGTTCCCCAACCTGGGGTGCTGAAATCAATTATATTATAGGTTGTGCTGGGAAGTAATGCACACAAAAATCACATTGATATATGTATCATGGATTACCAAGTTGTGTATATTTGACTTTTTTCATGCTATTTTATTTTTTTAGGGTGTTCTTATTTCTTCTACAAACAATATTGTCAATTTGTTTCAGTTTTAAGGAATCAAAGAAAATAAATCATGAAGCAGAACACTTCATTTTCTTTTATCCTTCTAATAACAAGATAAGGGTGCTGGACTGCTTAGACATGACAACAGGGGTTGCTATGATCGGAAAAGTTTGGGAAACGTTGCTTTAAATGAATATTTGATACACGTTTCACTGTAACGCGTTGCGTTAGTTTGCACTATGATTTAGTTTCTTTAGCGTTTTAACCATTCACCAGTACATGTTTCATTATCATACGTTCCGAGATATCATGTTTGGCTTTAGGTCTACCGGTTGATATGTATTTTGCTTTTATACACTCCGTCACACCATTTGTTGTCATGAACTTCGTTTACATTTCATTATTTCGAGATGCAAGTGGCATAATTGTTTGTTCCTCTGTGATACATTACGCATTGATTTATTTTCAAGAAAGTAGCAGTTGCCGACAAGACTGACGAGTTAAACACCATATGAGGACGGACCTTTATTTGTACGACTTATAACAACTTTTATATATATATATAACGGCTTATAACAACTTTTTCAAGTACTTGATAAAGCTGTAATAAGCGAAACGTCGTATAAATAAAGGCTCCGTCCTCATATGGTGTTTAACTCGTCGGCCTTGCTTTATACGTACCTGTCTTCGAAATCTTTTATACTTTGCTCATTCTAGATCTATTTCTTTTTTCATCAACACCTCTCTTACTACATGCTCCTTACACCTCAAATCTGAATCCTCTCGTAGATATTATCTTATATATGCATCTTTTAAAAAAGTTGCGCTCGGGTGTATCCGTGGTGTTTCTAATAAGACAGAATAGATGACGGTCAGCAGTGAGCTTCGGAACTGACAGCGAAAATTGTGCTTGGAAGAGAGAAATGGCAAAAGTTAACGGTTTTCCTCAGTCTTCAACACACGTCCTCTTCTCAGACAAGAAGTTTTCACGTCCCACACATGCAGTGGAAGAAATATATATATATATATGTTTATATATATATATATATATATATAAATATATACACACACACACACACATACACATATACACACACACACACACACACACACACACACACACACACACACACACACACACACACACACACACACACACACACCATCACACACACACATGCAGTAAAAACCACTGGTAAATAAGGAACGTAGTCCGAACGTTTTCGTCTATTTAAGACATCAAGGAAATACAGTAAGGGAGATTCAGAGACAGTATATATGACTAGATAAACACCATATATATACTACAGAAGTAACAATATCATATATATATATATATATATATATATATATATATATATATATATATATATATTCGAAATACACCCCTCCTCTCTCTGCCTCTTATATATCCTTTACTATCATGCAAAATATATTAGGTGTTACTGGATTATACGCTACTAACAGAA
>NC_134783.1:56770106-56772606 GCF_046742065.1 Oratosquilla oratoria
TCCTTATTTCTCCTCCGTTCTCCTCACTCATCACTCTCATTTTCTTCGTATTTCCCACTGCAGCTATCTTTCCTTCCCTATCCTCCTTCACATTTAGCAACTCCCTAAAATATTCTGCCCATCTTCCCCTCACTGCCATCTCTTCCATTATCAACTCTCCATCTGTACCTTTTACCTTTTCTTCCCTACTTGATTCGCCTCCTCTTCCTCTCTTAATTTCTTTCCAAAACATCTTTTTATTACTTTCAAAATTTTCTGTCATACTCCTACCCCATTTCACATCTGCTCTCCTCTTTGCCTCCTTTACCTTTTGCTTTACTTCTCTTTTCTTTTCTTTGTACCTCTCATATGACTCCCCTGTCCTCTTTTGTAACCAATCTGTGAATGCTCGCTTCTTCTCTTCTACAACCTTCTTTGTTTCCTCATCCCACCATTCACTACCCTTTCTTCTATTTACCCCTGTCCTTCTTGTTCCACACACCATCCTTGCACACTTTAAGACTCCCTCCTTGAACCATCCCCATTCCTCCTCCACACCCATCTCTGCTCTATCCTTTACTCCCTCCCACTCCTCCTTCAGCTTCTTTTCGTACTCCTTCTCCTTTTCCTTTTCATTCAAGGAGTTCACTCTAAGAACCTCCCTACCTTTTGTCCCTTTCCTCCTTCTCCATCTATCCTCCACTCTCAACTTACCTTCCACATGTACATCCTTAACTCTTCCTATCATAATCCTATTTACCACTACATAATCCATTAGCGCTCTATCTACCACCCTTCCCTCCACCACCCTCTCCCATGTGTACTTATGCTTGACTTTCTTCCGAAACACTGTATTTGCTATCATCAACTCTCTTTCTAGACACATTTCCACCATCAACTCTCCACTACGATTCTTTCCTGGAACTCCACACTTCCCAACCACTCCATCGATTGGACCATTTCCCACTCTAGCATTAAGGTCTCCCAGTACTATTACATTGACATTTCTTCCTAACCCCTCTATGCACTCATTTAAATCTATCCAAAAGGCCTCCCTTTCTTCTACACTCTTCTCACTGCCCGGCCCATATGCACTTACAAAGACCCACATCTCCTTTCCCAGTTTCACCTTCATCCACATTATCCTTGAGGAAACCTCCTTCCACTCCACTACCCCTTTACCTATCTCCTCACTTACAAGAATAGCCACCCCTTCCCTCCCTCGCCCTCTCTTCACTCCTGATAACCTCCCACTTACACTCCCAAACATACACTCACCCTTCCCTTTCAACTTAGTTTCACATCCAACTTTCTTCTCACAAACATACTACCTATCTCTTCCCTTTTACTCTCATCTGTACCACATCCACGCACATTAAAAGACCCAACCCTTAGGGTGCTGGCCCGAGGCCCGCCAGCACCCCTTATGCCTTCACTTTTGTCTTTAGGATGTGTGCCCCGTGGGGCTACAGGGAGAAGGATGCCTAGTCCCTCTCCCCGTCCCTTTCTTCTCGCCTCTTACGATCCAAGTGGGAAAACTTGGTGGCAGTATTCTTTTCCCCCACACACGTACTATTACATAATTTTTTGTACGAGTAGTAGGATAGCGAGAGAATATTATCAACTTTATGAAAAATTTTAACAGAGATTTCTTATATAATTTTTGTACGATTGGAGGATAGCGAGAGAATATTATCAAATTTATGAAAAATTTTAACAGGTTTCTTATATAATTTTTTTTTTCGAGAAGAAGAATAGCGAGAGAAAAATGATTAACTTTATGAAGATTGTTAATCGAGTTTTGTTACATAATTTTTTTGTACAAGTAAAAGGATAGTGAGAGAATATTATTAACTTTATGAAAATTAACAGGTTTCTTATATAATTTTTTCTACGAGTAGAAAGATAGCGAGAGACTATTACCAACTTTATGATTTCTTATATAATTTTCTCTACGAGTAGAAGAATAGCGAGAGAATATTTTCAACTTAATGAAAATTGTTTACCAAAATTCCCTTTGATTCGCTTATCTGCTTATCCTTAACAAATTTTCTCTTATTTGAACAATAGGTGAAAGTCAAATAAACCGAAGGTAGTTCAGCTGGTATTTCCTATTTCCTCTATGAATATTGGCATAACATCAGTTGGTTTTTATTCACGTGGAGCGTTTCCATGCGATCAGTTGGCATATTTTTTTTTTACTGAAGTTTTTTCCACACATTCTTGCCACCCGGCTCCGCGGTCTTTCTTATTCTCAGATTTACGGGAAGTTTAATCAGTTCACATAGTTTTAGTTTTATATTCTTTATTATATTTTCCTCTACTTAACTCTTTCCTCACTCAACTTTTTTTCTAAGTGAATAATTATTGATTAAAAATTTTCATTTGTTATTCCAGTTTGCTTTCATTTTTATCTTCTTTAATATAGTTTCCTCTATTCAACTCTTTCCTTACTCAAAATTTTCTTCTTCAAGAATAATTAATTAAAAATATCATTAGTTATTCCAGTTTGCTATTTTGC
>NC_134783.1:56775106-56777606 GCF_046742065.1 Oratosquilla oratoria
TATATATATGTATATGTATTGCAGTAATTCACAAGGCACACGTGAAAATAATATGCAGAAAAAACCACTGGGAAATAAGAAGCTTAGTCCGAACGTTTTCGTCTATTTAAGACATTATCAAGGAATACACAGTTACAGAGACAAAGGTGGATATATATACATAAAGTAGAAGACAAGCTAGGAACATGGGAAGGACACACAAGATGCTTCACAATCAGGTAGAGCCGATGTTTACATATACGGACGTTTGGTCCATGACGTTACGTCACCCCGGCTTAGTAGCACTTGGAGAAGTTCTTACAATTTTATCAATAACAAAATCATCAAGCTTAAATAATCCTAAACTTAAATTGATATTATGGTCAAAGGTTTGTTTAATATGACTGGATTCAATAATGTTTCTTTCTAATAAGGATCTACAAGAAATTATTACATTAGAATTATCCCAGTCAATAGGATTTTGGGTCTCTTACATGGACAAAAAGGCCACTGGAACTTTGCCCACTCCTTACACTATGTTTGTGCTGATTTATCCTAGTTTTTAAGTCTTTACCAGTTTGGCCGACATAAAATTTGTTACATTTAAGGCATAGAATAGAATAAACACAACCCTCATTTACTTCAGGTGAATTTTTAATGAGCTTACTTTTTATAGTATTATTATTTTTGAAATCCAAGTTGATGTTGAATTGTTTGAGAATATTAGGCAGACCAACTAATTTCTCACTGTAAGGAAGAACCAAAAGGTTCTTTTTGTCAAATACTTCGCTCTTCACCCGTGTTCCCGTAATTGACTTATTGGTATATCTTGAAGAAGAATTATTATCAAAACATGACTTGCCACTTCCAGCTAAAACCATAATTGAACTTATTAAGTTGTGTATTGTAAATTGTAAATTTGTTTTTAATGGTGAATTCTATGTACAAAAATTTGGTATGGCTATAGGAAATTCTCTGTCCCCAGTACTTAGTAACTTGTACATGGAATTCTTTGAGATGAAACTACTACCTAGGATTCTTCCCCAACAAGTTGTGTGGAAAAGATATGTTGATGATATCTTGTGTCTTTGGCCAGTTAATCGTAACTTAGATTTATTTCTTGAAAAACTAAATGGTATGGTCCCTTCAATCAAATTTACTTTTGAAATAGAAATAGAGAATAAGTTGCCATTTTAGGATATTTTAATTCATCGAAATGGTAAACAATTTAAATATGACGTTTATAGAAAACCTACTAATGTCGCATCATATGTCCACTTTTACTCGGCTCATCATCAGAAGACAAAACTTTCTGTCTTTAGTTCTATGTTTCTTAGAGCTTACAGGATATGTAGCCTGGAATTTTTGGATGATGAGCTGAGGAAGATATATAGCATAGCTTCTGAATTGAAATATCCAAAGCACTTAGTAGACACATCTCATAAAATGGCTTACAAAACTTTCCATAACACCTCACACGTAAGAAAAGTATTTGACAAAAAGAACCTTGTGGTTCTTCCTCACAGTGAGAAATTAGTTGGTCTGCCTAATATTCTCAAACAATTCAACATCAACTTGGTTTTCAAAAATAATAATACTATAAAAAGTAAGCTCATTAAAAATTCACCTGAAGTAAGTGAGGGTTGTGTTTCTCTATTCCATGCCTTAAATGTAACAAATTTTATATCAGCCAAACTGGTAAAGACTTAAAAACTAGGATAAATCAGCACAAATATAGTGTAAGGAGTGGGCAAAGTTCCAGTGGCCTTTTTGTCCATGTAAGAGACCACAATCATCCTATTGGCTGGGATAATTCTAATGTAATAATTTCTTGTAGATCCTTATTAGAAAGAAACATTATTGAATCCAGTCATATTAAACAAACCTTTGACCATAATATCAATTTAAGTTTAGGATTATTTAAGCTTGATGATTTTGTTATTGATAAAATTGTAAGAACTTCTCCAAGTGCTACTAAGCCGGGGTGACGTAACGTCATGGACCAAACGTCCGTATATGTAAACATCGGCTCTACCTGATTGTGAAGCATCTTGTGTGTCCTTCCCATGTTCCTAGCTTGTCTTCTACTTTATGTATATATATCCACCTTTGTCTCTGTAACTGTGTATTCCTTGATAATGTCTTAAATAGACGAAAACGTTCGGACTAAGCTTCTTATTTCCCAGTGTTTTTTTCTGCATATATATATATATACATATATGTTTGTGTGTGTGTGTGTGTGTGTGTGTGTGTGTGTGTGTGTGTGTGTGTGTGTGTGTGTGTGTGTGTGTGTGTGTGTGTGTGTGTGTGTGTGTGTGTGTGTGTGTGTGTGTGTGTGTGTGTGTGCCCACGTATTCAAAAACCTTTAAATCTGGTATAAAACTTCAGTCTTGGCAACGCGCCACTGCACGCAGGGAAGCCGGGCGTTCGCGTGCCGGCGAACGAGGGAGTGCTGATGTATGCAAATGCATGAGGAATGTGTATGTGTTTGTGTGCGTGATGCATGGGGGTACCCACTTAC
>NC_134783.1:56782606-56785106 GCF_046742065.1 Oratosquilla oratoria
TGTGAGGGGCATCGTCCTAGCCTTCCGATGGGGGGCGTTTGTGACGTTAAACCATATAATTATTGTTACTAAAACTCTTATCATGATTATCATTATCATCATTGTTAATGTTATGTTATAAATATTATTTCTATTATGAATATTGATATTCTCTGTAGCCAACCTTTGTATGACGAGAAATTCATCATTTTGACTAATCTAGGTAGGAATAAAACTTTATATTAGTCTACGGTGGTGTTTACCCATTTTTAACAACTTTAATCTAGTGAATTTCTCTTGTAACGTCTTACACTGAGCTGAATATTATTGTCTGGCTCGGGGTACGACCAAAATTTTTATGTAGAGTTCTTTAATCTTCCACATGAAATATTGTTTTCAAATCAATGAAATGCGTAGTCGATGAAGCAAGGAAAATAACATTTATTGTTATTTATTTGTCTTTAACAATAGCTGTTAAAACTACATGAGAAAGAATTTAATATACTTGTTATGACAAATATCATTAATTCATTCACAGTGTGGACACATTTTCTCTCCTCTGAGAGAGCTAAATGCTTTCTCGATTAATCCTTCAAGATCGAAGAACAACTTCTTGCTAGCGTCGAATTATTTTATTCACTTAAGTAAACTTCCTTCCACAGTCAAGCGACTTCGACACTACCGGAACGGTTAAACACCTTTTGGAGCATTTTCATTTGAATTTAACGTCAAATCAAATTAGCCAGACGGAGTAATATTCCTGGTGACACGCAGACATTAACGAGACATTTAACGTGATTTGCGACTCATAAACCAATTACTCATCAGCAAAGGAAATGGGAAAAAATGGCTTCGTCAAATTAGTCTGAAGAAGGTTCCCAAACAAAGACGCCTAGACTGTCTATCAAATGCGCTATCCATGACGTCATCAAGCCCCTCCCACTAAAAGGAGGGTGGGGGATAAACCACGCCCACTTAGCTCCATCTCTGACGTCCAGGGATCAACATAAATCTACACGAGTCTCTTTTTCACGCGGTACTAAAGTCCCACTCGACGACTTCCTCGTCTACTCCGCAGTAGATAATCTACTCTCTATTGTCTTCCTGTCTTTTATATGCGCTCTGGTAAAAGGCAACTGATGATAGAGACGAAGGCTTTTTCTTCGCCCGCCCTCGTTCTAGCTCTATCTATCTTCTTCAGATTATCTTTATCTCTCCTTCCTACACCTCTTTCTTTACATGTCTATTTCTATTTCTATATATATTTATATTCATATTCTATTCATATCTATTCATATCTCTCCCTCTCTTCTTTCCATACTTATCTACTGACTCTTGTATTCCATCTTTGAATTTCACCTCTTTCATTCCCTCTGCATCTCTATTTCGCTCTCTCTCTCTCTGCCTCTCTCTTCCTTTTTATTTATCAATTTGTCTCTCTCTTCTCTGCTTCTAATGCTCTCTCTTGCCAATTAATGTAGATATTCACCACCATCACCAAAACAATACCACCACCACCACCACTACCACCACCACCACCACCACCACCACCACCAACACCACCACCAACACCAACAACAACAACAACAACAACAACAACAAACAAGAAGAAGAAGAAGAATAAAAACAAAATCAAGAATAAGAATAAGAGGAAGAAGAAGAACAACAACAACAAAACAACAAAAACAACAAAACAACAACAAAATAAACATCATCAACAACAACAACAACAACAACAACATACTCTCACCACCACCACAGCCATCACCATCACCATCATCTATTCTCCCTCCTGAATATCATATGGATAGCCTTCGAATTTCATAATTTTATAATGATAAAGTGCCTCTATTTATTACTAAATCGTTTCTTCCCACCTATCCACGAACTAGAAATTAAATTTTTGAATTACAAAAATAAGATCTCTACTGTGTCAGTCACATGTAAGAAAAGGTCTTTCACAGATACACACGAGCACCGATACTAAATATCTGAGACCATTTCTGTCATTTTTTTTTGTCTTTTTATGACCAAAAACCTTGTGTCTGACAGTTGTTTTCATGTCTATCAAAAAAGAAGGAGAAAAACTGTTGTTACCCACCAATAACATTTACCTATACCCCAACGTAATAACCATTCTTTTGAAGACCAAAATACCTTTCACCGTGTAGTTCAACATTACACTCTATTGTACTCAACTCACTTTACCTCCCCTTCCTTTACTATTAATCCAACCTTATCACAAACCAATTGGTCTCCTTTTATCGGGTGAATGTCCTTCACTCCAGCGCATGTACCTACGTTACATGAGCGCGCATCCGCGTGCCCTCGACCGGGCTAATTAGGGAAGATAGAGCAGCACAGAGCGTTGCATGAATCAAGGGCGTAATCTATTAACAGCCCCAATGTTTAATCAACCAGTAATACGTTATACGGACCGACGCATCATTCACATATTGATTTCTTCCTTCCATGCCTCTCTCGGACCCCTCCTCTGTGCCTCCTACCTCCTACTAGACAA
>NC_134783.1:56790106-56792606 GCF_046742065.1 Oratosquilla oratoria
GTGTGTGTGTGTGTGTGTGTGTGTGTGTGTGTGTGTGTGTGTGTGTGTGTGTGTGTGTGTGTGTGTGTGTGTGTGTATATGATTCATCATGGTTTTGAATCACGTGTTGAACTCGTGATCAACAGGTACTACCCTCCTGGAAGAGAGCTCAGATCTCATGTATGAACGATCTATGGGTAATGTATGGAGAAAGGAAGAAGTTTCATCCTCACTTAAGGCGATAAGAATATTGGGAACGCATTTTTCATGTGTTCATCTGTTATAGTATGTATTACCTACGGATTCTGTCTTTCTAGACAAATTTACTCCGTCGCTGTACGTTATCTAATATTTCTTGTATTGGTTTAGTTGGTCAAGGTCAGGGGGTCCCGTTTTTTTTCGTGAAGCTATGGAAGGGTGGTTGAGGTGTTGGTGTTTTATTGACCAATAGTTGGTGTAGTATAATAATTCTTTGATTGAGTAGATACATTTTTTTTTGCAGTGTTGCGTAAAGTGGTGATTCCGGTGGTACAATCGTATGTGGTACTGTGGGGAACGTTTTACAGCAGTAAATGGGAGGGTCGTTATTTTTCATGAAGCGACCATATGTGAGGCAAGACTGCCCTGGCGTGCTAATGCCATTTCAAAACGTCAGTTATATTCATGTGACGCTAATCATGGTAGATATGTGGGGTTTTGTTGTTGGTTTGTTGTGTGTTGTTCCTATCATCTCTGTGGGTCGGAGGATTATATAATATAGCCTGGTACTTAGATCTAAGTATAACGATATGGTTACATAAGAACATAAGAACACAAGAATGAAGGAGACTGCAAGAGACTATAAGGCCTGCACTAGGCAGCTCCATATCCATTACCACCTATCATCCCCATCCATAATGTTGTCTAACCATTTCTTAAAACAACTGATTGTTTCAGCGCTCACTACATAGCTACTAAGTCTATTCCATTTGTTGACCACCCTATTAGTAAACCAATTCTTGCCTACCTCCTCCTTAAATCTAAATTTGTCCAATTTAAATCCATTACTGCTAGTTCTGCCCTGCTATTTTAATATGATGACCTTGTTTACTTCACCCTTGTTACAGCTTTTGATCTACTTGAACACCTTTATTGGATCACCCCGCACTCTGCGTCTTTCCAGAGAGTGTAAGTTAAGGTGCCTAAGCCTCTCTTCGTAAGGCAAACTTCTGAGTGCATGTATCATTTTGGTCATTCTTCTCTGTACTGATTCTAGTGAATTGATGTCCATTCCATAGGGCAGAGATGAAATAGACTAGTTAATAAGAATACGGGAACAGCAAAACGTAACTTCAAATTAAGGTTGCCAGACAAGCAAGATCCAACTCAAAGGACTTATTTATTTTTTTCAGAACAAAATAAGAAAAGATATGCCCAATTAAGACTGGCAAAGGTGTCTTGATATATAGACTTCTCTAGGGTTAGGTGTCTTTTAAAGTAACGGGGACCATCGTAGTTGCGATGCAGGCCGTGGCACCGTCTGGATTCCAATGGGAGATCATGTGTTGTGATGTAGGTAGTGAGGTTTTGGAAACTAATAGGATTGCTATTGGTATTATACGGTTTGCAAGGTAAGCCAGTGTTGTATCGATTGAAGGCTAATCTTCTATTGGTTTGGCTGTGTATATGATGATGTATGATTTTTTTTAACTTGCACGAGAAAGAAATTATCGAGATTGTAGAGATGAAAGAGGGCCTCTAATGGGCAAAAAGAGAAGAGGGAAGTGGTTACCGTGGTTCAGGTTTGGCGTTACTGACCATTCATACTATTGGAGATTCTGTTGTCTTCTCCTTAGATGGAAGACAAGACGAAGAGAATTGCATGATGCGGAAATGACAGGTACTTAAAATTTGTGGAAGTTCCCCTTTACTCCCTACAATTATTATAAGGCTTAAAGCTTTGGACATAGTGATTAATGTTATAGGGCAAAACGAAAATAATTTAGATAATGACGATTATATTCAGGTGGAAAAAAAATTCTCCCAACAAAAAAGGTTGATTATGTCCCGTCAGCTAATGTCATTGTGATGAAAACCACAAGACGATTTTATTAAGCTGAGAAAATTCCAGTCATTAACCAGTGAGCTAACGTTTATGTTACAGTTTTATGTATGAAATTTTCGTGTTAATCAAGTGACGAAATTATCACGGAGAGGTAACTCCAAATTTATGATAATTTCATAGGAAAAAAGAGAATGGGACACCATTTAAACGATTCATTAATCTTTCGACTGAAAATATGTATTTTTAATTGCATAATGATGATTCACTTACCCGTCTCGCACAGAGATTGTTTCCATCTGACACCTATTAATTCAATTCAGGCGATTTTTTCAGCTCTCTGAAATAGATGTGAAAATGGGGAGGGAGGCAATCGAGAGCTCGTTTTCTTTAGAATTCTCCTCTTGGCAGAACAGAATCACTGACTCTAGCCAGAATAAGATATGTAAGATACGCCATGGTGTTGAATCAGCTTCATCA
>NC_134783.1:56802606-56805106 GCF_046742065.1 Oratosquilla oratoria
ATCTTTTATATACTCCACATCAAAGAATGCAAGCCATTCTTTAATGAGTTTAGCAGTGTGGCATGGTGCATCACCCTGCATGATGCATCATCCTGAACTGAATTAAAAAAGTCCTCCAAATGATCATTAAGTAGCTCAAAATATCGATCTCTATTCAGAGTTACATTTTTTGGTAGTATCACTAATGATCCCACACCATGGTAGCCAAAGGCACCCAAACCATCAGTGAATCAGGATGTTTTACAGTACCGTGTGTGAATTTTGGGTTCAAAGGATCACTACCAGGACGACGGTACATTTTGCTAAGACGGTTTCCAGTAACAGTGAAAGTGGCTTCATCACTCCACAATACGTTTTTCCACTTCTCCACTGCGTAGTGTGCAGCGGTGGGCCAAGAAATCTCGTGATGCTGGTGGAGGCGACCGCCATTACAGAACAAGCCCACAGGGAGACCCAGGAAGGCTACTTCTCGTACTCTGAAGATACTGAGGAGACAGGTGGATACTAGTCCACGTGTAACAGCACCACAGTTGAAGGAAAAGAACCCCAAATTACTTTGTCATGTGTCTGTGAGAACAGTACGCCGCCGCCTGCATGATGCTCTGCAATTCTCACACTACAATGCTCGCGAGAAACATCTTGTATCCATAAAACAGAAAAAGAACAGGGTCGCTTTTGTTCGCAAATATTTACAGTGAGGTGGGAGAATCTGATGGTATATGCTGTGTATGCTCATGGTTGGCTTTAATCTTACTTTGTAAATTGCTTCAATGAATGCTAGTCTACGAGAGTCTCTTTGTCTATTATTGTTGTTCCTTCTTCTAATTTCTGGCGGATGAAAGAATTTTTATGTTTGGTGTTATAATGATTCTTGATAGTTAGTTGTTGCATATGACAAGTTAATCGTCTCGTAAGTTTTGTCCTCGTCATCCCGATGTATGATTGAGACCCACAGTTCTCAACGGCACAATGGTATTTGTAAATGACGTGGATTTCTTGCAAAGACGATGGCGGTTTGGGAGGGCGGTTTCTCCATAAAAGCTGTGGCGTCTTTCGGGTCTTATAATATATGATCAGTTATATTTTGTCCTCTGGGTAATTTGGCTTGACGTGTTTTGTAATTATATCTTTAAGGACTTTTTCATCTGCCTTGTATTCTGACGACATGTAATTTATGTAGTATATATAGTATATAGTTATGTTTTCTTATCTTTATGGGGTGGGTTTATTGGAATACCAATTGTTGATAGCTAACTGTGTTGCTTCGTTGATTAATCTGTTGCTGAATTCATTGTTAATATGAACTTGGGTAAGTCTATCCAGTTCCATGTGTGTATCTTTCCATATATATATATATGTATATATATATATATATATGTATACATATATATATATATATATGTGTGTGTGTGTGTGTGTGTGTGTGTGTGTGTGTGTGTGTGTGTGTGTGTGTGTGTGTGTGTGTGTGTGTGTGTGTGTGTGTGTGTGTGTGTGTGTGTGTGTGTGTGTAGGGTCACAATTCCGTACATTAAAGGTGCATCAGAGGTAACGATCAGGGTACTCCGGGACAAGAACATAAAGGTAGCACACAAGCCACGCAACACTCCGCATCACAACCTCACCAGGGGCAAGGACACGGAAGCACCCACTCAGCAGGTGAGCGTAATGTACCGCATTGGCTGTTTGTGATGCAGATTACATAGGGGAAACACAGAAGAAACTCGCTACCAGAATAGAAGAACGTAAACGGGCAGTTAGACGAAAAGATACAGCTTCAGCGAACAGCAACGAAACATCGACAGGGAAGGAGCGACAGTGGTACACAAGGAAACTTGAAGAAAAGAAGTTTATTCCTAGAAGCGTGGACGATAAAAGAGGTTAGTGTAAATAGGTGCGTAGACTTAAACCCAATCTACATGGGCACAAGGAACACGATGATACACTCAACATAAAGTGTCATCAACATTGATAACTTGAGAGAACACAAAGTGAACAAAGATCACAGTGTGTATAGACGTTACTGGATTTTTTTGTGTTTGTATTCCACTTTTTCACTTCAGTTTTATGAATGCAAATAGAAACGACAGTAAGCATTTGTTTGTGTAAGGTTGTGATCAATTGTCTGATGTGGATGAACATAAAGCGTATGCCTATGCGTATAGAAGGTTGAGTTGATCTTGTGTATGAACGTGGCAGGTTTTGTTTCTTTCTGTTATCGTATGCGTATTTTTGTATTTGTTTTTTATTTCATTTATTTGTGAATTTAAGAGTGTATGTGAAGACTATTGTGAACTGTTGTCTGTACACGTTTGTGACCATTTATTTGGTACTCACTGCCATGATTTTTAGTTGTCGTACAAGTGTGTACTTTCATTAAATTTTACTTTATTTTATTGTATTGATTATTTATGCGTTTTTAAGAATATATGTGAGATCTATTATGTACAATTGTATATGTAAGGTTCTCTGTTTCTCGTAGCAACTGGAGGAGGAGTGGGAA
>NC_134783.1:56807606-56820106 GCF_046742065.1 Oratosquilla oratoria
ATATGTTATATTTACCTAGAATTATGTTTCAGATTACACAAAGGTTAATCAAGCATGCCACTAGCCAAAGAAGCAGTAGACCAATCTGAATTTCAGCGAGGTCGTATTGTGGATCAACATAAAAGTGGACTTAGCGCAAAATATCTGAAAATCTGTCAATACCCCTTTCTACTGTTAATAGAGTGATCGTGCAATTCACCAGAGGGCAAGAAGGGCATAAACCTCATTCAGGTCGTCCCGGGCCCTCAGAAAAAACCTTGCGTCTTGTCAAAAAAAAAAAAAAAAATGTTGAAGAGGATCCACGTTGCAAGGCCTCTGACATAGCAACACAAGCTGATGTGAGTCCCAGAACAGCTGTCAGGTATCTCCATAAGCTGGGTTACTATGGCAGAGCTGCAAAAAGGAAACAACTCCTTCGTCCAGCCAATATCAAGCGCAGAAAGGATTGGGCTGTTGAGATGGTTGAGAGACCTGTGACCTTTTGGAGAACTGTCATTTTCTCTGATGATTTTTTTTTTTCTGAGAGTGGAGTGTGTGGGTCTGGAGACTTTGTGGTCAAGAGTTTGACCTCAAAAAACTGCAGCCAACAGTGAAATATGAGGGCATTTCAATAATGGTGTGGAGTGCAATTTGGAGTGATGATCGATCAGAGCTTGTGGAGTGTCAAGGAAACATCAATTCAGGCAAATATTTTTCTATATTAAAGAAAGGACTCATTCCATTAATCTCCAGCTGTAGAATAAGGAAAAATGTCTTCCTATCTATGGAAGATGGAGCCAAAATTGGGATCAGGAAACTTCCATGGTCAAGTCAGTCCCCGGATATGAGCCCTATTGAACACTTCTGGGGCTTAGTCCGACTACTTCGCAAAAAGAACAGGGAGCCATCTTCAAAGCCCGAACTCTCAAGATTACTACGGGAAGCATGGCAAGGAATCCCTCAAGATGATATTAGTGAACTAATCACTAGCAAGCACAGGAAGGTCCTTCCATTAAAAAAAGCAAAGGGGATGTCAACCAAGTATTAGTTATTCACATTGTGACCATTTATAAGCACCTTAATTGTATCAATGGCTTGTTTAATCAATTAAACGATTTTTCTTGGTGTCTATTCAAATCTGTCATGTCTGTGTATATTTAGGGAGAGAAAATGAAATATGTTTACATATACAGGAGAAGAAGAAGAAAAAAAAAAGAATATTAATGTCACCTGTCATGATACTGCTACTTCCGATATCGGAAAATAAAATAAGTAAATAAATAAATAAATGTATAAATAAATAAATAAATAAATAAATAAATAAATAAATAAATAAATAAATAAATAAATAAATAAATAAATAAATAAATAAATAAATAAATAAATAAATAAATAAATAAATAAATAAATAAATAAATAAACAAATAAACAAATAAATAAAATAAGATAAAATCGTTGCCTAGTAATGATTAGTATGTCTCAAACCTATAGCTACGATGGGTTTCCTTCAAATAAACAAAAGTTTTTGTCAAGGTACACAATAATGTACATAAATGAAAATGGTTTTCAAATCCTTAAATTAAATTAATTTGTTTGCCAACACGTAGAAAAATGTGAACACGATTACACTCATCAACTAGTTAAAACACTCATCAACTAGTTAAAACATTGATTCCGAGCCCTATCATGGGTCATTTGAGGCTCAGAAGTTACTTAATCTGGATGACATCGTCTTTCCCAAGATGATACAAATGAAATAAATTAGCTAATGGGCTTCAAGGAGCTGTATATCTTGAATGTATTTCACGTCATCCTCTTCTTAACTTTCTTCTGGTTTGTTTTCTCACTCTTCATCTCACAATTTCAATAATTTCATTAACTTCTCAGATTCTTTTTCAATGCTGTGTAATGAACATATAAGAGTTCAGGTAAGTCTGGAAATTAAAAAATGGAACGCTCGCATGAGAAGTCAGTTTTATGTTATCATGGGAGTCTAGATTGTTCTTGTAATGCACTGCTAGTCTCCAACGTCCCCGATTTGATAATGGAAAGGCAGGTTATGTCAGCAAATATAGCACTCTTTCCGGGTTCACTGTTAACTCTTTTGCTGCAAGGACCCTGTTGACAAACACTTAACTCATATTTCATTCATATATCCGAGTAAACAATAACATGACCACTCCTGTGTACTTGTGTTTGCCATTTTGTCTTGTTTTCCTTAAGACATGCCCAGGATCAAATGAATATATTCCATAACCCCTAAAGCCAACCTTACTTAGACCACTCCACCTGGTTTCCAGTTTTATGAGATGTAAAATAGATTTTAAAGAAAATGGAGAAAAGTGGGAGGTGAACCAACTGTTGTTTGCTGATGACACTGCGCTTGTAGCAGGATCAGAGGAGGGATTGAAGAAGTTAGTGACAGAGTTTGAGAAGGTGTGTGAAAGAAGGAAGCTGAAGATAAATGTGGGCAAAAGTAAGGTGATGAGATGTACAAGGGAAGAGAGTAACAGTAGGCTGGAAGTGAGCATTAAGGGTGAGAAACTGGAGGAAGTGGATAGTTTCAGATACTTGGGTGCGAATGTGACAGGAAAGGGAGGAGTGGGGGTGGAGGTAGAATGTAGGTTGAGCGAAGCGAGTAAATACCTTGGAGGATTAAAAAGTGTAATGAGAAATAGACATCTGGGAATGGATGCTAAGAGGAGACTGTATGAAGGAGTGATTGTGCCAACAGTAATGTATGGGCAGAAACATGGAATATAAGAGAGGAAGAGAGAAGGAGTTTAAATGTGTTTGAGATGAAATGTCTGAGAAGTATGATAGGGGTTACTAGGCTAGATAGAGTGAGAAATGAGGAAGCGAGGAGGAGAACAGGGGTGGAAAGGGAGTTGGGAGATAGGGTTGATGAAAGAGTATTAGGATGGTTTGGACACGTGGAAAGAATGAGTGAAGAAAGATTAGTAAAAGAAGTGTGGAAGGCGGAGGTGGAATGATAGTGAATATGAGAGGGCGTCCTAGGATGAGATGGATGGATAGGGTGAAAGGGGCTTTACAAAAGAGAGGAATGTCTGTAGAGGAAGGACGGGAGAGGATAGAAGATAGGGGTGAATGGAGAACGGTTGTGTATAGATGAGGCTGTGATGCATGGGAGGGAGTGGGTGGGGGATGAGGGATGAGGAAGCATGTATGGGAAAAAATTGACGCAGCCCGAAGGGATTTCTCCCCGTCTTCTCCTTTCCTGCATGAGGGGACGGAGAGGAGGGGTCGTCGAATTTATGAAGCGGCCTTGCTGTGGATGTGCTGTGTCTTGCGACAATGCCTCTGACCCACGGCAGTGGACAGGATGTAGGGATGACTCGTCATCCAGGAGGTGCCGAGATAGGAGAGAGGGAGGAGGGTGGAGGGGAGTGGAATATATGGGAAATGGTGGGAGTGATTTCTATGCCTTTTTATTTTTGATTACCCCCCCCCCGTGTAAGGGGGAAAAAGCCTTTGGTATATGTATGTATGTATGTATGTATGTATGTAAAATAGATTTTTGGAAACACCACTTACAGATGTCCTGAGTTTACCACCTCCCATTTACCACTGGCTAAGCCCAACCTCCCACACCTTCGTCACTGTAATATACACTGCAACGTCCTGGAATTTGTCAGCTAATGCTATTTTAGCATATCAAGTCATAAGTCCCAGAGCAAATTGTTTCTAAGTTTATCCGCTGGCAATCTATTGATCTTGTTAAACCATAAATGAATCAAACATACCACTTTAGTTATGATGTACATTCAATGACCCTCTTCGCATCCGCATGCTCTGTAAGCATTCTTCTGTATACAACATTAGATTTTAACATGGCCCCTGATGTACAATCAAATACGATAGAGGTTAACCTTGTTTTCTATTATTTATTTCAGTCTGTTTAATCCTTTCCGAAAAACAACAACTTTTGTCTTGGGATCATCTGTTAGTTTCCTTTATAATTTATTATGTTGGCTGACCATTGACATTTTGTTTCATCTTTTCAACATTCTTTCCGACCTCATTCTCACCTATACACGTGTTTTACTCTGTTCTTACACGTTCGATGCTAAAGAATATTTGGGTGTCTGCTAAGGATTTCCCGTGCCCAGCCCTCTGGTAAAATTTTCTTGAACTGTTGAACGCATGCGTGTTGCTGATCCAAATAATTTTTTATAAATATCCATAGATGCATAATGTCAAATGCCAAACAAAAATTCTCCAGAGCAGCAGTATTTTGAAAAATAAAATGCTCTTCAAATTATAACAACTATCTTTACCCCACATTCCCTTTTTTCTACTTATTTCTACATTTTTCTGAATTCATTAATTTTTTTAATGGTCTCCCTGATATAAATTATTTTAATGTCATCTTGGCGATAGAAAATGTCTTGGATGCCTGTCCCTGGCTCATTCCCTCCTCAACTACTGCAGCAATGACTGTTTCTAGGTCTCAGGTACTGACCATTTGGGAAGATATTTTTTCTAGTAGTTACAGACAATCTTGAAACAAAACAACAGTATGTGCAATTAAGCTTTTGTTCTCAAATACCCCATGTTACATAAGCTTTGATGCATATCAAACGCTAATATTGATCACGACCAAATGGATTGCATATATACATGGAATACGTTGTTACAGATTACTGAAACATAACTTGGTTAAGAGACGTGGCTTGTTTACAACAGACCGTATTATTCACAGGTCCAACTTCATGAAATTTATTTATTTATTATATTTTTATTAAAAGCTATTTGTGAAGTGAGTGAAACAGTATGCTTTAAATACATAACTTGGATTCTATGACAAAAAAAAAAAAAGACACAGTTCTACTAATAGTTTTCCAATAACCAATGTTAACTATATTTTCATAGCCTGGCCTCCATTGACCCACTTTACAGTAGATTGGCATACTCGACATGTTGACAAGAAATCTCATCTGGAGTCATCTACAGACGGGGCAGAACCAACTTAGCCTAACATAATCTGACTTAACTGGGTCAGCCTAACTTTAACTATCCAAATCTAGCCTAAACTAATCTAACCTAACCTAACCTAACCCAACCTTATCTAACCTACCCTAACCTAACTTTATCTAACCTAACCTAACCTAACCTAACCTAACCTAACCTAACCTAACCTAACCTAACCTAACCTAACCTAACCTAACCTAACCTAACCTAACCTAACCTAAGTCAACCTAACTTAACCTAGCCGTGCCTAATCGAACCTGATCTAAGCTAACCTAAACAAACCTTACTTGACCTAACCTATCCTATCCTATCCTATCCTAACCTAACCTAACCTAACCTAACCTAGCCTAGCTTAACCTAACCTAACGTAATCTAACCTAACGTAACCTAACCTTATCTGACCTAACTTAAACTACAGTATATCTATCTTCGCCACCTAATGATATCTTGCAGTTGATGGCTATCCCAAAGGCTATTGTGTGTTAATATGACCACTCAACAGAAACCTTCACACCTTATTTTTTCCTCTCATTCCTCTAACACCCACCTCCTCCACCTTCACTGATCTAGCCCCCTCCGTTCATTCCACTTCTCCATCCTCCTCCTTTGCTTCCACTTCTTCAGTCTCCTCCTCCCTCATTTTCACTTCCCCAACCTCCTACCTCATTTCTACTTTTCTAACATTCTATCTAACCTCCTTTTCTTCAACTTCCTGCACTTTTGTTTCTTCAGCCTCCTTCTCCTTTAACTTCACTATTCTAGCCTTATCTTCCTTCAGCTACACTTTTTCAACTTCCTGCACCATCACTTCTGTTTCTTCAGCCTCCTTCTCCTTTAACTTCATTTTTCTAGCCTTATCTTCCTCCATCTCCACATCTTCAACTTCTTGATTTTCCAGGTCCCTCATCTGTACCTCTCTAAACTCCTCCTTACCTACTTCCACATATCTGACCTCATCTCTTTCATATCCATCTATAACCATAAGATACCCATCAAAGTTCACGAATTCTCTTTCTCGTTTTCTTCCTCCATTTCTCCTTCCTCCCCTTTTCCTATTCATCCTCCTCCTTTAATTTTTCCTCTTTCTTTTCCACCTCCTCCTTCTCCTCCTCTTCCTCTGGGAAATCTGTTCGACCGCGAGTTCGAGGCAGTGCCGTCCTCTCGGGTCCTGCGGGGCGACGCTAATCACAGGAATGCGACGGAACACAGTGAGTGGGTAGTTCGACTGAAGACCAGTTGGTTCATCTATAAGTCTAGTTCAGAGATAGGGAAATAAATAATAGACTAAAACGTAAGTCAGGAGATATGAGACATATGAAACAGCATAAAATAGATAAAAATCCTGTGAAATATGCTTATCATGCACCAGGTGATATAGCGTACTTTCGCTCATACCCTCACCGCGGGTCTTGTGCGAGAGAGACAAGGATCAAAGGATTGGTTGATTGATTTCACTCATTGATAATGGCAGAAGATATTTAGCGTGACATTTCAACATCAGACTTTTCCCTACAAGCACAACTCTAAAACCCAATGCTTCCCGTATTTCTTCTTTGTTTGCTCAGTCACACAATCTTTGCAGGACCACGAACGCCATACACATTTCCTTTACTGCGTTCATCCAACTTTTGCTTGTTTGGTTGTTTGGTTGTTTGGTTGTTTGGTTGTTTGGTTTATAAAAGGTCTTCACAATTTTTCTCTCGTCTGAATTCTTGTATCTCATCCACTTGTCCTTTCAATGATTTCCAAACATTTTCTATTAGAATTCCAAGTAAGTTTATACCTCAAGAATTCTTACGTTCTTCAGTGGATTTGTCCGTGGGCACCATGTGCAAAAATTTTTCACTCTTTCGATGCTCCATCCTCCAGCTTCTTTTAGTTCTTATGATGCCAACTCATCAGCACTTCATTTCCTATACTGTTCGCTCTAGTGGTCTGTCATATCTCTGTTTTCACTGTCCATTCACACACACACACACACACACACACACACACACACACACACACACACACACACACACACACACACACACACACACACACACACACACACACACACACACACACACACACACACACACACACACACACACACACACACACACACACACACACACACACACACACACACACACACACACACACACACACACACACACACACACACACACACACACACACTCGGTGGTGCGGTTGGTAGAGTCTCAGACTGTCAGCACGGGGGTGACAGTGGTACCTGGTTCGAATCCTGCCCAGGGCTGAAATTATTTCAGTATCGCTGCGCTTCGAGTCGTTACTCCAACTCTCGTGGGCGGGGAGTTGTGTGTGTGTGTGTGTGTGTGTGCAAGGTCATAGAATTACCCATAGATCGGTCATACGAGCTCTGAGCTCTCTTCCGGGAGGGAAATAGCTGTCGATCACGAGTCCAACACGTGATCCAAAAGACTAAGGTGAATACAAGGTGAATACACACACACACGCATACACACATACACACGAGTAGAAACTGGTAAAATATGGATAAGACAAAGAAAAAAGGCCGGGGGAACTGTTTCGCCCAAGAAAAAGCAGAACATGCGAAGAGCAGGAATTATATAAAAAAAAAAAAAAAAAAAAAAAAAAAAAAAAAAGGGGGGGCAAAATAAATTACTTGGAAAGATTTTGGGCCGAACGATGATTGGCGCGGAAAGGATTAGAAGAGCAAATCAGATTATCGCCAGAATGGAAATTGTGGCGTGTGGAGAAGGCCTAAATCAATACCTTCAAGATGGTGGCACCGTTTTCCATTATTGATATTTTTTAAACCAAACGATTTTAATCAGTTCAAAAATGTAGACTCGGGATATTCTCTACCAAAGCCTCTTTTTTGCTCTTTAAGTATCCCTCAGCTAAAAGGAATTGCCTGCCACATGGGATAAAACGAGATGTGTCGTGAACGTTTCCGTGTTGAAAGGGTTAAAGATAAAGTATGGAAGAGCATCATCAGATCGAAGCAGAGAAGGTGTTACGAGGCGTGAGAGCCGGGAGATCAGAGCCACCCAGGTCCTGTGTTCACCTTTAGATATTTTATTCTAGTTGATGTCAGGCAATTTCGTTCTGTTCCTCAATGGGGAGAGGTCACTGAAGCAGAGGGGTTTGAAGGTGACTGGGGATTATTGTCAAACTGCTGTCAAATATTTTGACGTTATATAACAACTACGACAGCATTGATAATGATAATAATAATATTAAAGATGATTAACAATATTAATGAAGATAATTCATAAGTAACTATGATAACACAAGTGATTAATAGAGATAATCTTTAAATCCTCTAGTGACGGGACAATCCCTTACATAAATAAAATCACCTGCTGCTATGCAAAAATAGATTATGAAGCGATAGAACTAAGACAAGCGACCCCAGTACGCATGCGTTAAACACCGAGTCTGAGGTTTTCTGCTGCCAAAGGGCAAGAGGAGGAAATCATAACCTTTCAACTTCTCCGCCACCATTAGGCAACCCCGGAGATATAGACTGACGATGGACAGAAAATAGCCAGCCCTCCGGAGTATAGGCTGACGATGGTCAGAGAGTTGCCAGCACCCCGGAGATATAGACTGGCAATGGTCAGAGAGTTGCCAGCACCCGGGAGTTATAGCCTGGTGTTGGTCAGAAAGTTGCCAGCACCCCGGAGATATAGACTGACGATGGTCAGAAAATAGCCAGCACCCCGGAAATATAGACTGCCGATGGTTGGCAAGTTGCCAGCATCCCCGGAGATATAGACTGGCGATGGTCAGAAAATTGCCAGCACCCCGGAGATATAGACTGACGATGGTCAGAAAATAGCCAGTACCCTGGAGATATAGCCTGGCGATGGTCAGAAAGTTGCCAGCATCCCGGAGATATACATAAGAACATAAGAATGAAGGAGACTGCAAGAGACCATAAGGCCCAGGCGATATAGCCTAGCGTTGGTCAGAAAGCTGCCACCCGCTGGAGAAGCGACCAGGAAAGGAAAGCGCTTTACATAATTTGTTTTGAGAGGCGTCGACCGATTTCATTAATTATCTACCATCCTAAACTCTGTCCATTGTTTGCACCGATTTTGGAACGTTGAAGAATCTTGTTCTGGTTAACGATGGATGATTTTATTTCGTTTAAAGCAATTTTCGGCCCTTCCGTTGTAACTTGCTACTCTTTTGGCCTGATGATGCATTTACACTTTTATCTTATTAATCCCACATAAAGGGGAAAAAAATGTGAATGCGCATCAAAAGAAATAACGAGAAAAACATATATAAAACTGAGGTTCTGCAAGGAGAAAGAAAATACACATTCCATTAATGTACATAGAATATCATCAGATAGGTATTGCAGAAAAAAAAATGTAAATGCGCATCAAAAGAAATAACGAGAAAAACAAATAAAAAATTAAGATTCTGCAAGAAAAAAATACACATTCCATTAATGTACATAGAATGTCATTAGCAGGTATTGCAGAAATAAAACTAAAATATCATGTATGGTATAATTCCAGCCCTTTTATGTAATTCTATTCACTGGCGATAAATCTGTCTTTGATTGGTGCTCAAAATCATTATGGCGTTGAGAAAGTCTCCGTCTATTCCGTTACTAAAGAGCTAAGAGAAGGGTCGTAGAGAGAAGGGTCGTAGACTCTTCGCCTGGAGTACGTAGAGAAAGGTCTTTTCAGAAACTAGGTTAATTGCAAACCTAATCCCCTTCACCAAGGCAATCATATTTCCCCAAGTCCAATTACTAATGTCTTAGGTCAGTCACACAGTCTATCTCAACCCCCTCAAGCTCTTCTCTTTTTTTCCTTCTTTTTCTTTCTTATGTCATTTCAAATGACAAGTAGATGTCTTAGGTCAGTCACTCTGTTTTCCTCAAACCCACAAACTCTTCTCTTTTATTTTATTCGTCTCTCTTTTGGAAGCTCGCTAGCTGAGCGGGTTAGGGCGTCGGTACTTGCGGCGGAGGACGAGGGGATGGCGGTTCGAACCCTGCCACCGGCGAAGTTGAACCAAAGGCATGGTTAATTAAATTCCACGCTACAAAGCCCTCTGGGAGGGGCATCTTCCTAGCCTCCCGATAGGGGGGAGTGTGTGACGTTAAACAAAAAAACAAAAACAAAAACAAAATCTCTCTTTTGCCATTTCACATGGCATTTTGCATAACATCATCCGACTATCTTCCCTCCTTCCTTTGATCTCGATTACAAGACATGTTAGACAAAATTTTCTTGAAGGATTCTGTCTCTTTTAATATTTTCTCTTTATTTCTATCTCATGGCATATTGCATCTCATCAAGAGTTTTTCTCTATTTACCAACATTTCTCTCTCTATAGTCTATATCCTATTGGGTGGCGTCATTATTCGAAACTAAGTCCTTACGTCAACTTCGCTGGAGAATGATCCAGTTTTTTGGCGACTTCAGTCCTGTTGCGTCTCACATGCCGGCAACGCACGAAGGCCACGAAAGAGATAACGGGTATTTTCTTTACACCTTTAACATAGTGATACCTTTCTAGATACCATTCTGGCTAGTTTTAGATGATTTTATTAAGCTTGAAGTGCAAGAAAGACTTGTGAGAAAACATGAGTTTCGATTAATGGGCATTTTCTTTACACCTTTAACATAGTGATACCTTTCTATATATCATTCTGGCTAGTTTTAGGTGATTTTATTAAGTTTGAAGTGCAAGAAAGACTTGTGAGAAAACATGAGTTTCGATTAATCAATTGATCAAGAACTCATCTTGTCTAGAATATGACTAGATAAATTAAAACTAAATATACTATAAAGAATAAATAGTTAATAAAAAATACATAAAAAGTGAAAATAAACGAATAAATAAACTAAGCTAGCCTCAATTAAATAAATTGACATAGAATGGGCCAGAATAAAATCTATAATCATCGCCTCAACGAATGGGCAAATGCCTTTACAGCAATCATGCTTATAACACACTATATTTTGGCTAAAGACACGCAACTACAAAGGATTACAAAGGATTACAAAGGATTACAAAGGCGGAGCATACCGACAGGAGACCTTTTGGTCCATATCTAGGTCGGATGCAAAAAAAAAAAAAAATCATAATAATAATAAATAGATAAATGAATAGATATAAACTATAATAATGTAAATAACAATTGAAATACATAAATTTTATGCATAGGTATAGTTAAATAAAAAACAAACAGGTAAATATTAAATGATAATAAATTGACATATAACTAATAATTTAATTGAAGTTATATAGTACCAGCCTTTCGGTTCAAAAACGCTGTGAACAGATCTCGATGTAGCACGTGTTACATGACTTTAACACTGAGTCATCCTTCTAAATGTTGTGTTGCTGCTGCCTCCCTTCAAGCTCTTGGTCATTTATTTCAACATCTTCCTTTTATCACTGTAGGGAAGACAGAAGAGATGAAAGGGAGTTGGGATGAAGGAAGAGGGAAGAGGGAAGATGGACGAGGGAAGAGGGAAGAGGTAAGAAGGAAGTGGGAAGAGGGAAGAGGGAAGAGAAAAGAGGAAAGAGGAAAGAGGGAAGAGAGAAGAGGGAAGAGGGAGGAGGTAAGAAGGAAGTGGGAAGAGAGAAGAGGGAAGAGGGAAGAGGAAATAGGAAAGAGGGAAGAGGGAAGAGGGAAGAGGGAAGAGGGAAGAGGGAAGAGGGAAGAGGAAAGAGGGAAGAGGAAAGAGGAAAGAGGGAAGAGGAAAGAGGGAAGAGGGAAGAGGGAAGAGGAAAGAGGGAAGAGGGAAGAAGGAAGAGGAAAGAGGGAAGAGGGAAGAGGGAAGAGGGAAGAGGGAAGAGGAAAGAGGGAAGAGGGAAGAGGGAAGAGGGAAGAGGGAAGAGGGAAGAGGGAAGAGGAAAGAGGGAAGAGGAAAGAGGGAAGAGGGAAGAGGGAAGAGGGAAGAGGGAAGAGGAAAGAGGGAAGAGGGAAGAGGTAAGAGGGAAGAATTAAGAGGGAAGAGGTAAGAGGGCAGAGGGAAGAAGGAAGAGTGAAGAGGGAAGATGGAAGAGGGAAGAGGGAAGATGTAAGAGGGAAGAGGTGAAAGGTGAGATGGAAGAAGAGGTAAAAGGTAAGAGGTAAGAGGTAAGATAGAAGAGGTGATAGGTAAGAGGGAAGAGTGAAGAGGGAAGAGGGAAGAGGGAAGCAGGAGGATGTAAGAGGGAAGAGTTGAAAAGGTGAGATGGAAAAGAGGGAAGAGAAGGAGGAGGAAAGACATAGGGGAATAGAGAGGAACGGTGGGGGAGAGGAGGTAGAGGGGAGATGAGAGAGGGAGAAGGTAAAGAAGGGATGAGAGAGGAGAGAGACAGAAGAATAAGAGGAGAATGAGAAGAGGAGATGAGGGGAGGGAAAAGGGAGAATGGAAGAAAGGAGAAGATGGGGGAGGAGAGAGGAAAGAGGGAAGAAAGAAGGAAGAAAAGATGCAAGAGGGAATAGAGAAGAGGAGAAAGGTTGAGAGGGAAAGGGAAGAGGAGAGGGTGGAGAGGAAAAGAGTGGAGAGGAAAAG
>NC_134783.1:56827606-56830106 GCF_046742065.1 Oratosquilla oratoria
CCTGATGGTTTCTTTTCATACGTTTCACTGTCATTAAGTAAATCTCCCAGGTGGCCCGAAAGATGAAGGCAGTGGGTATATTTTGTCCGATTTTGATCAAATGTTGTAAGTTTTGATAAAGACACTGTGAGGTCGAAACGTCAGCGTTAAATTCTCCTACTATTTCCACCATCATTCAAAATCTGTCAATATTTTATTCAACATATATATATACTGTATGTATATATATATATATATATATATATATACATATATATATATATATATATATATATATATATATATATATATATATATATATATATAAATATATGACGTAAGTGGAGTAGGAAACACAGGAGTCTTAGTCTGAGTTTATTTCTGACTAGATTCGCTGATATGCTTTTTCAAATTAATGGTGTCCAAACGAGCTGTGGGCAATTATACATGAGGGGGACCTTACTACCTCTCCGTGTTGCCGGATTTGGCAACAAGTGTGGACATTACATATTTATTGCAACAAATAATAAACAAATGCAATAATAATGATAAGAGTAATGGAAAATTCAATAGAAAATTAGGATATTATTAATGGAAGTCCCCCTCAATAGGATTTCATTTTTCACTGAGGCCAAACGATTTTACCCAGTTAAAGTAACGTCATTGAATAGTAGGAGCTACAGCTTCTACATGAAAGAATAGATAAGCTTTTCATGCAGTGCAACTTGTGTTTGTTGTTACTTAAATACAAATGTACACGTAAGTATAAGGTGGAAAGCCAGCCTTTCCTCTCCCTTTGATGCAAAGGCACCATAAAATCTCGCGTGAGCATTTTCACACGACCAATAAAATAAAGATTTCCGTTTTCTTATCGCAAACTAATTTTAAATTACTTTGGTAACTGCAGAAGAGGTCATACATACTACAGTGTATCCCGGCTCGCATCAGTGATTTTATTTAATTGAGGGAAACACTTCTGTGGTCACATTTTTCTTATTACTGCAAGTTATTTTACATCGGTAGCATTATGGTTTTCTTGAGAAATTTCAATTAGCTGAAGTAAGGTAATTCACCATCACCACCACCATTGAAGGATACAGGAAGAAATAGAAATGATCAGTGGCTATTCTCGAGTTTTTAGACTTCTTCACTAAGTCACTAAGTCACATATTTCTTATTTCTACAATCTACTTCATATCGTTATCATAAGGCTTTTCTTGGAAAACTTCCCTCGGCTGAAGAACGCTGATGAAACTGATGATGAAGGACATAAAAAGAAATACTAATATTTGGCGGCTATCCCTGATGTTTTAAACTCTTTAAACAAACTTTACACTAATTCTAGCTGTTATACATATTCAGCTGAGGAAAAACCTCATCCACAGCGAAAGTATTAAACCCATCTTCATCTTATCTCGGCTAAGTTTAGTTTGAACAAAGTATTAAGTCTTTCCACCTCTTGTCTCGTGTTTCTCTGACCTGTTGATCGTCGCCTCCATGGCTGATGGCTCCCTGTTCTTGGGCTTTCAGAAACAAATGACCAAACACTCTTTCCCCTCTTACCTTCCCTCTATCTCTCCCTCTCCCCCCCCTTCTCTCTCTCTCTCTCTCTCTCTCTCTCTCTCTCTCTCTCTCTCTCTCTCTATATATATATATATATATATATAATATGTATATATATGTGTGTGTGTGTGTGTGTGTGTGTGTGTGTGTGTGTGTGTGTGTGTGTGTGTGTGTGTGTGTGTGTGTGTATGTGTGTGTGTGCGTGTGTGTGTGTGTGTGTGTGTGTGTGTGTGTGTGTGTGTGTGTGTGTGTGTGTGTGTGTGTGTGTGTGTGTGTGTGTGTGTGTGTGTGTGTGTGTGTGTGTGTGTGTGTGTGTGTGTGTGTGTGTGCGTGTGTGTGTGCATCCTTTTACCTCTTCTTTTCTTGCTCTCTATTTTCCTCTCACTTCCCTTCTCTTTCCTTTTTCCCTCTATGTCCCTTTCCCTTTCTCTCACCTTTTCTTTTCGTCTTCCTTTCTCACCTCTTGAAAACGGCAGAATTGGAAAGGATGTCCCTCAGAGTTTGCAAATGTTAACTCCCCGAGATTGGAAGCTATGACCACGTGTTTGTTCCATGATGGCCACAGTAAGTAAATTACAAATGGAGGCAATCAAATAACTTCATTCATAAGGTACATGTTTCCTGTCCCCTCTTCCTGGTTGTCCCATTCCTTTTACTTCCTATATTTCTATTTCTAAGTCTCTTTCTCCTCTTCATTATCTTCCTTCCCCTTCTCCTCTCACAAAATGTCGTTGTGTCCTACTTGGGGCCAGATTTTTTCTTTTAACTCTCTGTTTTTGTACACCCATGTTCAGTTCCACTGGTTTCTCATTTCAACTCCTCTTTCACGTTCTTCTCCTCTACCATCACCATCACCATCACCATCATCATCTCCGTCACCACCACCACCACCACCACTACCATCACCATCACCATCACCATCACCGTCACCATCGCCATCACCATCACCGTCACCGTC
>NC_134783.1:56842606-56847606 GCF_046742065.1 Oratosquilla oratoria
TTGGGACATCTCCGGATATGATGGATTTCTTGAAAATATATTCTAATGGAACAACAATCTCATTTTTCATTTCCTTTAAGATTCTTGGATGCCAACCGTCAGGCCCTGGTGTTTTATTAACTTTGAGTTTATCTATACACCTTTTAATCTTTTCTTTTGTTATATTTACCGTAGTAAGTTTACCCTAGACTTTTCACAGGTTTCAGTTTGAAGTTCACTTTGAGGTGTTTCGTTTACGAATACCGAGCTAAAATAATTGTTTAAGATATTACTCATTCCTTCATTTGAACATTCAAGTTGACCGTCACCAGATAATAGTGGACCAATGTGATTCCTAACAACCTTTTTATCTCTAATGTAACACTAGAATTCTTTGGGACTCTCTTTGGATTTATCAGCGATGTTCATTTCGTATTGTCGTTTTCTTTTTCTTATTGTCTTTTTTAAATCTCTCTGTATTGATACATAACTTTTATAGTCGTTAGATGCACCCGAGCACTTATATCTTTTATAAGCCTGTCTCTTTTTATCAATACTTTTTTCAGTTTCTTTGTCGAGCCACTTTGGGCGAGCCTGATTTGGGGGACGTCTGTCCTTAAAAGGAATGTAAGTATGAATCATCTTAGTGAGCGTATTTTGAAATATTTCCCACATCTGATCTATAGGTCTTTCGTTTAATTTTGCCTCCAAATCTTTAAGCTGAAGCTCCTGACGTAGTCCTATGAACTGAGGTTTACTGAAATCGGGTATTTTAGAAGCACAAGTATCTATTCTAAAACATTTTAGGAGTTTGAATCTAAGTTGTGATCGCTATTTGCAACAGTTTCACCGACTTCTACATCAGTTACCATGCTTTCGCGGCTAGTAATCAATAGATCGAGTAAGTTTCCATATCTTGTGGGCTCTTTTATATGCTGAATTAAGTAATTGTCACCAAGAAAATCAATCAAGGGTCATCCAATCAATGTCAGTAAAACTGAAATCACCCATTATCAATAAATCCCGGTTGCAGAAACTAGACAGTTCTTGAAATAACAGTTTGTCGTCTGCTAATGATAATGTCTTTGGCCTATATACTACACCTACATTAATTTTTTGTCCATTTGTTTGGGTTAACTCAGCCCACAAACTATCATATGCATCCTGTTTCACTTTCTCTAAAACACAAGCATGAACATTGTTTTTAACGTACAACAGAACACCCCCACCTTTCTTGTGGTTTCTATCCTGATGAAAGTGTTTAAATCCCGCAATATCAAATTCACCTTACATTCAGCCGTTTGACTGCTGTTACTGAAGAGTATAACGAGAAATATATCGTAACTGGAAGCCAGTTATATGCTATGGTTGCTGAGCTCCAATGCAAGAAGCGAGGATGCAGGAAGAAGGTAGCAGTAACACCTGTTACTAACAGATGGGACACCACCATCAGTGTTGATTGCGAGGAATGTGGAACTAATTATTGCCATGCACCACCTATCCTATAACATTCAAGCTAGCAGGTGGGGAGCAAAACAAGGTACTGAAGTAAACCTACAACAAGTATACCACAGCCTGCAATGGAAAAAGTACTGAAACGAAAGGAGGAAAGAAGACTAACACCTAGAAAGAGGAAGAGACGCCAGAAAAAGAAAACACCAGGCAGACCAAGCAAGCAATATCAGGCAGGGGCGTTCTAATCAAACCTGGCTACAATGAGTGATGTGGCGCATCATGATACCCTTGCCTTCGAGTATGTAATACCTAATAAATCTTTATTATTGGGGGACCAGGTGCCAGATTATTAGGTATAAACACCATATGCATCCATATGCATAAACAAATATAACTGGAATCTCTTATTATAGTTTCACTTCACTTGGAACATGAAAAATCGGAAGGCAAACTTTGATCGCTGTTTTCTCAAAACCATGGATTTTCACACACAAATGCTATCTCCTCCTTTAGTTTTTGTTTGATTTGGCTGAAATTTTGGGACAAAAGCATTGAATGGTTGTAAAAAATGAATACGAGTCAAAAATTTGAAAATAGGTAAAAAAAAAAAAAATTCAATTATTTTTTCACGTCTAGACTAGTAAAAAAAAAAAAGATTAAATAAAAATGGTAACATAGATGATGTAACATAGATGATGTAATATTACTGTAAAAATCACATTAAAATCGGTGATTTAAATTGGTATTTTCAAACGAATTCCAAAATTTTCGAAAAAAAAAAATTAACTCATATCCACACCAAATTTGGATATGATGATTAGCATAATACTATGCATGTACTGTGTGTGTTAGAAGAAACTAGCGCTATTTCTTAAACATAGGGGGATCTCCCCCTTAAATTCAGCTTCGAATTCTGTACCATTTAACCATGTCTCAGTTATGCCTATCATATCGAGATTTTCGCTTTTGGCATACGCCTGTATTTCTTGAAATTCGTTCATAATACTACGAGCATTAAAGTACATGGTTTTAAGAAACTCGTGATTATTTCTTTTTGACACATTTTGAGTTTCAATATCATATCTTACATTATCATTTTGTTTTTTATTTATACCTTGCTCTATATTATTATTTGGTCCTTCATCGACATTCAATGCCTCATTAACATTTCTCCCATCAAAATTAACATTTCCCCCATCACGGACATCTGGTCGATCACGGTCATCCAATCTCTTTTGTACATTTTGTCCCCCTACGTCACCGTGATTCACGCCGGCCTCCCGTCGTTCATTGACATTATGTCCGGCGTTTCAAGGTAATGCTGATGATAACAGTATCTTTCCTCTGTATGTCTCATTCATATCTTATCACACCAGTGATTGTCATTTTGCAGAGTGTACAGATTCGAATCTTCCTGGGAAGATTGAAAGGATCACGAGCAGGGTCTCTTCTCTACGTGATCCTCTACATCACTGGTTCCCAAACTTTTTTCATCAATTGTTACCCAATTTAACACGTCACATTAGGCATTTTACCCTTTTCACAAAATGTTGTCAACATTGATATATATGGCTTAATTAAAACACTAGAGATATTTTCGTTTATTTATTGTATTTGGACATTGTGCATCTCTAATGACTACTGCCAAGGATGTCAAGAACATCGGTGAGATGGACGGAGTTGCAAACCTGAAGTTAAATTGAGTAATTCTTGGCTTCTCGATTTTCAGGATTATTTTTTTTTTATGTTCCCCCTCCATTACCCCCAAAAATTGATTAAATTACTCCCACGGGGGTAATTTACCCCCAGAGGGTAATTTACCCCCAATTTAAGAACCACTACTCTACATGATGACATATATTTGATGTTACTCAACTGATTGTGTTTTTGGGACTCTAGCAGGCTATTGGAGAGAAACGAGATCCCCTGGAAGGAGCAAGCAGAAAATACCCCAAAGTGCTGCTTGGTATAAATAGGATAGACAGACCTAGATTATAACCGAGGGAATAAAAAAAAAAAAAAAAAAAAAAAAAAAAAAAAATATATATATATATATATATATATATATATATATATATATATAATAATAATAATAATAATAATAATAATAATAATAATAATAATAATAATAATAATAATAATAATAATAATAATAATAATAATGATAATAATAGTAATAATAATAATAATAATAATAATAATAATAATAATAATAATAATAATAATAATAATAATAATAATAATAATAATAATAATAATAATAATAATAATAATAATAATAATAATAATAATAATAATAATAATAATAATAATAATGATAAGACAGCTTGGCAAGGACCAAAATAAAACAGAAGTGGCGCACGAAATCATCTGGAAACTTCATCCAGTGTAAGCGCCGGGCCACGAGCTAAAGAGGTCGTAAGTTCTTCACAGAATATCTCCAACACCGTGACACACATGAAAGACAGTGTTCTAGTTAAAAGAAGACGTGTTTTGTAGAGTCTGGGGACACCCCGTTCCTCCCCGTCCCTCCTCCTGCTCCTCTCGTTTCCCATCTGGACCAGAGGCTCTACCTCCCACATAATGTAAGGTCCTGACAGCGGCAAGCGATAGGTGCGCGCGTGGAGGCCTTATCGCGAGCTAGCCGTCATCGTCATCGTCTATTATGTTATGAATGACGTCATTTGGAGGAGGGGGTGGAGCCTGAGCGCCACAATCACACTTTCGTTCAAAGGTTCCCCCCAAGGAACCACAAGATATGAATCTGTTTCTTATCATTTACTCACCACCTCCTCACTCCCAACCATCCTGAGGACAAGTTTAGTGTTTTTTTTACTAATGCCGGGTAATTTTGTTCAGCCAGGAAGAATTCCTCGCTGTATAAGAGGCTGAAAACCAAATATTTAATCTGTTTAACCCAACATAAGAACATAAGAATAAAGGAGATTGCAAGAGACCATAAGGCCTACACTAGGCAGCTCCGTATCCATCACCTTGCGAATTTTCTTCAGGCTTAGATCTGGTGGCATTTTAGAGTTCAATGGGAAAAAAAGCATTAAACCGCGGATACAAAACTACGTTATATGGAAGGGAGAAAAAACAAAAGAGAGACGGGGAAGGAGCGAAAGTTGGATGAGAGGGGAAGGACAAGGAAAGGAAGGAGGGAAGGGAAGAGAGAAGGGTGGCAAGGAAGGTGGGAAGGAGGAAGGAGGAAGGGAGAGAGGAACGGAGGAAGGGAGAGTAGATGGAGGAGGGACAGGGGGGAGGGAGTGTGGCAGACAAATTTAGGGAGATGGAGGGAGAGTAGGGGGAATGAGTAAGGTTAAGTGGAGGAACAGGGGGATGAGGAGAAAATGGAAGAGGTGGAGGGGAGAGGAAAGATAAGCCAGGAGTAAGTGGAAGAGAAGAAAGAAGAGGAGGAGCAGCAGGAGGAGGAAGAGGAAGAGGAGGAGAAGGTGGAAGAAGAAGAAGAGCGAAGAGATAAAATGAGGAAGAGAAGGAGGAGAAAAACTGTATTTTGGTGGAGATAACCAGGGTTTGTCTCCTTGTGGAGAACATCACACGGA
>NC_134783.1:56865106-56872606 GCF_046742065.1 Oratosquilla oratoria
CAGAACAGCCTACAAAGTAGACCTCTTGTCTAACTGAATTACCACGTTCAGGTATAATCTCTTTATTTGGAGTAGCTGGGGTTGTGGTTGTGGTGATCATGGTTTAATAGGAATGATGATAATGGAGGTGGAGTTGGTGGTAAAGGTGGAAATGGTGGTAGAGGTGGAAGTTATGATGGTGAAGATGGAAGTGAAAATGATGGTACTGATAATGTACGAGGGTTGCTAATGAAACAAGATCGAATCTCATATATTAATTAGCACAACAGATAAAAACGTGCGTACGCTTGGAAGGCGTGATAGAAACTGAGCGCCTGGGGACGCCAGCAACTTAGAGCGGGAAAACTCAACTCTCGAGCGAGCGAGCAGAACACTTGGATCTTACAACATATATGTACAGTATACAATAATAAATGTACAATATTACAAGTACACCGTTACAATAATAGAGGCGATAGAGATGGAGGTGGTGTTAATAGGGATGTTAGTGTGGTGATGGTGGTTGTGATGGTGGCTGGTGGTGGTGATAGCGGGGTTGGTGGTGATGGTGATGATGGTGGCAGCGGTGGGGGTCACCTGAATAAGGTCCTCTGACCTTTCACCAAAAAACGTCGTCTATGTCGGTTTAAAGAGAAAGAGGCAAAGGAGAGGAACATAGACGGGGAAAGAATGCACCAGTCGCAGAAAAGGGGGCAAGGGCAGAAGAATAATGTACGAAGAAGAACAGGAGTTTCAAGGACTTCGAGAAAGTGGACGTTTTGTCACGTCAAGGTCGACGCTCAGGCTCGTAGTTTCCTGCAATCCTTACCCCTCCCGTCCCACCGCCATCCCACCCATCCTCCTCTTCCAATTCCGGACGTCATCGCAAACAGACCAAGAACTTTGAGACTAATGTATCATTTGTCCTTGTATCAAGATAGTCTCAACCCATTTTTGGACAAACGGGCATCTCGGCAGCTTCATTCAATTGTCGCCGGACAAAAATAAATGAATGAATAAATAAATAGATAAATAAATAAATGAATAAATAAATAAATAAATGAATAAATAAATAAATAAATAAATAAATAAATAAAAATAAGCCAAAATACAATGAGAACCTGTCTATTATATCAGTGCAGTAATATCCGTTGAATTGACAAATTACTACCCACTGGACAGAGGGCATCTTGCATATGACCAAAATTGCATAATAAAAGCAGCAGTAAGGTTAAAACTGTTCTTCTTGACAAAATTATCCCTGTAGCTGCACCTGACGAATTTATTCAGTTGCGTGGTTTCCCGTCTGGCGGCCAAAACTGTCAACTTCCTTGAATGATCGTCCCAATATCTTTCCCGGCCCCCGATAAACAATTCTAATCAGTTAAGGAATCCTTCCGTCGTTTATGGGATTAAACCCGGGTAAGTCGATCAATTCGTTGTCACAGTTCTCTCCTGCAGGACAACAGAGTCCCGGTCACAGGTCCGGGATCATGAATAACTGTCATTCATTCAACATGGTATTAGATCACGTGTTGGACTCGTGATCGACAGTTATCAACCTCCCGGATGAGAGCTCAGAGCTCGTATGAACGATCTATGGGTAATACTGTGACCTTACACGCACACACACACAACTCCCCGCCCACAAGAGTTGGAGTAACAACCCGCAGCGCAGTGATACTAAAATTATTTCAGCCCTGGGTGGGATTCGAACCCAGACCGCCGAAGTGGCAGGCGAGAACTCTACCCACTGCGCGACAAGGATTGTGTATGTACATGTTTCTCTCTACCGTCTGGCAATTTTATTCAGCCATGGAGACCCTCACTTTCGGCTTTGTCATGTGTTTCTGCCATATCTTTCGTACTAAATATTTGGCTTATTTATTTTCGCAGTTTTCCTTTTACTGCTAAAGACATTTCCTTGCATAGACGAATATATCACTCGCCCTGTAAAGCAGTCTATACTTTTAAAACAAAAGCGATTGTTTAGTTCAGAGCTTTATCAGGCGAGTCTGCATATAATGCAAACGTTGGCAAGCACGGCCAGTTAAGATACCTGAAGAAGAGGGACGGAGAAACTTTTCGTTGAAGGGAGAGAGTTTCGCGGAGACTTAATAGTCGGAGTTTGTTAAGAAGGCACGGAAGGGTCCACAGTCTAATAACGCTGTTTCCCAAACTTAGGTAGTACTCATATTTCGTCCTGCCATGCGCGCTTTTTCCCCCCGCGATGCTTACGCTGGCCACAAATGGCCACCATCGCGCACAATTAGTGTAGCCCAGTATTCATTACACCATTTCTCACGGTTTCTGCCACGCAATCATCATAACTGTCACGTGACCGCGGCCCGGGGCGAGCCTCTGCTCTTGTTTCGATATGGAAATTTCCCTTGGTGGAATTCTTTTTATCGTGTTTTGCTACACAAATATAATGCAAACGTCCTCTTGCGGTGATCTCACCTATGTTGCCCCTTTAGCTACGGTGTCCCTTCGTAGTCGAACTTATCATAACTGATTCGTTTCTAAATCGCGATAGTATCCCACAAAACGATTTTGTTATGGCAGAGTGCAAACAATTCCTTATTTTTTCTTGTCATGTTCTTACGATGTGAACTCATGCACGTGAACTCCCTAGCGATGGCCAGCCGCAAGAGTAGTGTATATACAGTATGTACATATGCAAATACATACATATATATATATATATATATATATATATATATATATATATATATATATATATTTATATGCAAGCAGCGGCTTCGCCTCACCTGGCTACGCCAGGTTGTTTGGCCTGCGGCGCTTGCTCGCTTCGCTCGTATATATGCGTCGGGGGCCCCAGAGCATTGGCGGGGCCCCCAGAGGATCAGCAGGGGCTCCCAGAAGAACCGCAGGGCCACTAATAGAGGCGCGGGGCCACCAGAGGAGCCGCAGGGGCCACCAGAGGAGACACGGGGGGCCCCAAAGGAGCCATCCCATGAATTCATGGCCTGTCGTTACAAATTATACATTTCGATATAATGTAGTCTACGCTTCTTCACCGTTTCGTCTCTTGGCATCGTAATGGTAGTCGATATTGTATAGTCACCACTGAGGTCATTTCAGAATCATTTTGAAAGAGAAATGCATCTATAATTCCTGTGATCAGACTTTGCAACGTTTTTAGCGAACTTCTTTTATCCTGAGAAGTAATGCCGCATGAACGCCTCTCAATCCTTATCGTCTAATAACATACAAAAATAAAGACTCAATAAAACAGAGAAATCAACTGATTTTTTTTCGCTTCTGGTGGGCGAACCCATTACCAAAAGGCGACACCCCCATAAGGCCAAGCACACACGGTCACGGTGGTATTTTGGTAACGCTCCGTGACGGCACGGCAACGGGGTTAACTAATTGGCCGACAGTAGTGACGTCACGGCAACGGAGACGAATGATTGGCCGAGAGTGGTGACGTCACGGCAATGCCTCTCAATCCTCATCGTTCTCGGCCAATCAGTCGTCTTCTTAAAAAACGTCACCACTATCGGTCAATCAGACGTCTCCGTTGCTGTGACGTCACCACTTTCGGCCAATCAGTGGCCCCCGTTGCCGTGACGTCACGCTGTGGGTGCTTGGCCTTATAAGGGTGTCGCCTTTTGGTAATGTGTTCGCCCACCAAAGGCAAAAAAAATTGTCTATTTCACTGTTTTATTGGGTCTTTATTATTGTGTGTTATGTATATATGTATATGTATATGTATATATATATATATATATATATATATATATGTATATATATATATATCTATATATATATATATGTGTTGTGTGTGTGTGTGTGTGTGTGTGTGTGTGTGTGTGTGTGTGTGTGTGTGTGTGTGTGTGCGTTTGTGTTTTTGTGTGTGTGCGTGCATATATATATATATATATATATATATACATATATATATGTATATATATTTATATATACATATATATATACATATGTATATATGAATATATATATGTATATATGAATATATACATGTATATACATATATATATGTATATATATTATAACCTGTAAATATTATATATATATATATATATATATACCTGTATATACATATATAACTGTGTGTGCGTGTGTGTGTGTGCGTGCGTGCGTGTATATGTGTATGTGTGTGTACGTGCATATATATATATATACATATATATACATACATATATATATATAAATATATATATATATATATATTTTTAGAAGCTCCACCATGGGATACGAACCCTGACACGTGCGTCGAAAATCACGAGGGCAGGACGTTAGCAACCATGCTACGGTGATGGTACAAAAGGACTGTACTAGTCCCCGACCACGCTTCACGTAACATTGGAAGATCTAATCTCAATTTCATCTAATCCCGTATTAGGCGAGCCATCCGACAAGTTGTGTATGTTTCTTAAGACAGATTGAACATTTTTAGAAGCTCCACCATGGGATACGAACCCTGACCCGTGCGTCGAAAATCACGAGGGCAGGACGTTAGCAACCATGCTACGGTGATGGTACAAAAGGACTGTACTAGTCCCCGACCACGCTTCACGTAACATTGGAAGATCTAATCTCAATTTCATCTAATCCCGTATTAGGCGAGCCATCCGACAAGTTGTGTATGTTTCTTAAGACAGATTGAACATTTTTAGAAGCTCCACCATGGGATACGAACCCTGACTCGTGCGTCAATCACGAGGGCAGGACGTTAGCAACCATGCTACGGTGATGGTTCAAAAGGACTGTACTAGTCCCCGACCACGCTTCACGTAACATTGGAAGATCTAATCTCAATTTCATCTAATCCCGTATTAGGCGAGCCATCCGACAAGTTGTGTATGTTTCTTAAGACAGATTGAACATTTTTAGAAGCTCCACCATGGGATACGAACCCTGACCCGTGCGTCGAAAATCACGAGGGCAGGACGTTAGCAACCATGCTACGGTGATGGTACAAAAGGACTGTCTTAAGAAACATACACAACTTGTCGGATGGCTCGCCTAATACGGGATTAGATGAAATTGAGATTAGATCTTCCAATGTTACGTGAAGCGTGGTCGGGGACTAGTACAGTCCTTTTGTACCATCACCGTAGCATGGTTGCTAACGTCCTGCCCTCGTGATTTTCGACGCACGGGTCAGGGTTCGTATCCCATGGTGGAGCTTCTAAAAATGTTCAATCTGTCTTAAGAAACATACACATATATATATATATATATATATATATATATATATATATATATATATATATATATGTATATATATATATATATACATATATATATGAAGGTGGAAAAAGAAGTCACGGGTCTAGTTCCGAGTTCCTGAGTTTATTCCTGACCGGTTTCGCTCTATGCTTCTTCAGAGGAATGTGACTCTGGGGTGAAGCTGGCGGTATACATAGTATGAGTAGGACCGCGTTCCCTCCTTGGAGGTGGGTTCCGTTTTGTTGTACAATAATACAGGCCAGAATAAGAGAGCACAAGGCGGACCTAAGGTACCACCGCCTCTCAAACGCAATGGTGGGCCACGTGGAGCAGGAAGGACATCTTCTCGACAGGCAACAGGCAGAGGTAATAAAGAAAGGAATAACTAAAAGACAAAGGAAGGTGGTTGAAGCCCTATATATAACAACCAATGCCAACATCAACCAAAAAGTAGGGGACATAAAATGGGAAAATTTTGCAGCTAAATACGCAGCCATAAGAACCTGCCCAAGAACAGCGCCCACATAGTACGACAAACTCCATCCGGTGCCCAAACGTCCACACTTTCTGGTTGAGGGCTTGAGGCCGGCTAGTTCGTAAATATACATATTTTTATTTATTTATTTGCATTTATTTATTTATTTATTGTTTTATTCTTGTTTCATTTTATATTGCATTATTTTATGTAAAAATGTTAAAAATAAAATTATATTAATATTCATCAAATTATATCATGTCATGCAACAAATACGATGAGATTTATTTATTCATTTATTTATCTATCTATTTATTATTAGTTTTTATTATGTATCATTTGCTTTGTTCATATTGCATTCTCTTTTGTATAAAGTATACTACTATTTATTAATTAATTTATATCTTATGTCATATAATGAGGTGTCAAATAGAACGTCACCCACTTCAAGCTCTCACATTATTATCATTATTATTTTTATTCTGTCCGAACATGTTATTTATACTATTATTCATTTACTATTTGCAATACATACCGTATATAAAATCATACCATATATATATTTTGATAACATTATGTCATACAACAATATGCGATGTGATGTCACGTCACTTTAAATTAGCACATTATTTTAATTTTATCTTATTCTATTTTATTTCATTATATCATATTATATTATATTATATCATATTATATTATAATATATGATATTATATCATATTATATTATATTATATTATATTATATTATATATTATATTATATTATATTATACTATATTATATTATATTATACTATATTTTGTCTGGATATGTTATCTTTATATTATTTTATATTATAAATTATCTTGTGACAGTTTTCGGGATTCCCACATTTTTACACCACTCACTTCACTTACACTGTTACACCACACACCGGAGCTGTATCTAACGTCCATTTTTAATAGCTACATCACAAAAATTACTGTACACAAAAATTACTGTACACTATATTAAAATTATTGTACATTGTATTAAAATTGTAAATCCTTGTACAACCAAACGGAACCCACCTCCAAGGAGGGAACGCGGTCCTACTCATACTATGTATACCGCCAGCTTCACCCCAGATTCACATTCCTCTGAAGAAGCATAGAGCGAAACCGGTCAGAAGTAAACTCAGGAACTCGGAACTAGACCCGTGACTTCTTTTTCCAACTTCATCAACTTATCACAATGTACCAGCATATATATACAGATATATATATATATATATATATATATATATATATATATATATATATATGTATATATATATATATATATTTGAGAGAGAATGCGGGTGGGGAAGGGCAAACGAAGATGTGTTAGGAATAGAGTTTATTGCCCTAACGTTGCGACCAACTTGGTCTTCTTCAGAGGACTACAGCATTACAGACGGATCACAATTCTTATATTCGTAGTGAGAGGGAACCCGCCAAGGTATGAGCGTCATGTTTTCCCTTTGGCTAACGATTTAATTATTAGGACACTTGCTGCTTTCGAGAGGCATTTAAATCCGTCTCTGTCGTTAAATGCCTCTCGAAAGCAGCAAGTGTCCTAATAATTAAATCGTTAGCCAAAGGGAAAACATGACGCTCATACCTTGGCGGGTTCCCTCTCACTACGAATATAAGAATTGTGATCCGTCTGTAATGCTGTAGTCCTCTGAAGAAGACCAAGTTGGTCGCAACGTTAGGGCAATAAACTCTATTCCTAACACATCTTCGTTTGCCCTTCCCCACCCACATTCTCTCTCATTTGTCTGAAATAATCTTAAATATATATATATATATGAGAGAGAATGTGGG
>NC_134783.1:56877606-56892606 GCF_046742065.1 Oratosquilla oratoria
GTCAACTTAGGATTCCTAAGAATGTTTCAGAAAACTGTCTGGGAGCTGTGGTCGTTTTCAGTCCTGGAGGAATATTTGAGAACTGTGGTCTTTAATGAGTCATGGAGACTTGTTTGAGAACTGTGGGCGTTCTGAGAGACGAAGAATTATTTGAGCACTCTGAAAAAAAAAAAAACGATTACCAGAATTTTCGAAACAAGAATAACAACCCACGTCTACAATAGGTTCATCACTGGTAAACGCACGCATGGCATAAAGAAAAAACGAATAACTAAAGATATATTAATTTCGCAGCCATGTGTTAGCATATACACAATTAGGAGGTCCACATTGATAAAAATTGGTACTTTAGCTAAAAAAAAAGGATTGAAAATAACCTTAAAAGTCTAAACTACTAAAAATATAAAAACTCGAAAGAGACGTATGTGATCAAGTGTTTTTTTCCACACTGAAATATGACATTTCTTCCTAACACTGATTACTTCAAAATCCTATGAAAGCCAGAAGTATATATATATATATATATATATATATATATATATATATATATATATATATATATATATGTGTGTATATATATATATATATATATATATATATATATATATATGAAACTTTACTATTCCAGCTGCCGGCTTCACTTTTGATTCCTCCATTGAAAGACCATCAGATCCGTGGTCGGGTTCACAGTCGGGAGAGCTATCAGGTCCATCGGGTTCACCGTCATGTAAGAAAGGCCGTTGGAACCATCGTCGTATCGAAAGATCCTTACTTGTTATCCATAGCATCTGTATCGTACTCTTTAGGTTCTTGGGTCTACAGATGAACTCAACTGAACGCAATCGGTCTTCAACTTGGTCATTCTGCTTCCAACGTCGAAAAGTCAGGAGCAAATGATGTGTAGCTGCAATGGTAGTCTTGCAAGGTGGGCATTGGGGAGAATCATCCCCTTGAAATTCGTAATCAGGAACTGTCGATACCCATACTTTCGAAATGGACAAGAACTGGTTTATCAATAGAGGATTAGACCATGTAGGGAACGCTGAAACTACTGGCTGTTTTTAGAGAAAGATAAGTTTATGGATGGGTGTGTCCGCTGGGTAGGTATTTAAACACTCAAGACGGTTTTCTTGCCTATGATGAGGTTTTTTAAATACACTTCGTAGATCCTACTCGATCTACGTTCACCAACTGATTGCCGGCCCCTTGGCTCGCATCTGATTTGTACCAACAGAAATGCTGACATTGCATTTTTTATGGGGGGCTGGCAGCCTTACAATAATTTTTTATCTAAATCTAATTATCAGGAAGTTAGTCATTTATACTTATTTTAAGGTTGTACGGTTGTCTCTTGTGATTTTATTTCTGTTTGTACTGATTTAAATATGGAGTATAACGTGCGTATTAGAATAAATGTTGCCTAGTCTCTGATTTTCTCAGGTTTTGATCACGTGTACGAAGACCTTGGAGCGCTTAAATGTATGTTTGTTTGTGTGTGTGTTCTGTTGTAAGTTTCCAAGGGAGGTTAGAGGGAAGGTTACATGGGGATGATAGATGGTCATGGACATGGTCTCTTGCAGTCTTCTTCATTTTTATTTTCTTATATTATTTCATATGGAGGTGTAGAACTAAGGAAACGACGTTCAGTCTCTAGATCGGGTCCAAGGCATCTTTTTATCAACTTTGTATTTCCTCCACCATTTCACAAAAGAAGAACTAACAACCAGCGACTGCTCCACTTCTATTAATTTATGTCGCTTAGATAGAAATGTCCCATAATAACACAACACAGATAACAGCCCAAAGTTTCTTTATAGAAATACCAGAAGGCTGCTATTAGATGGGGTGAGGCTCCGGGTATCCAGCTTTTGAATCTCAAGGGGACTCTTATTATCAGCATTGTCTATCAATCAATCTGTGAGTTGTCGATCTTAAATGATAGTGAGAATAAACACCTTGTGAGATCGAAACCTTTATTGGTACTACGTTTTGCTTGTTACAGCTTTTTACTTGAAAAAGCTGTAACAAGCGAAACGTAGTACCAATAAAGGTTTCGATCTCACAAGGTGTTTATTCTCACAGTCTTGTCGGCTTTTGCCATTGTGATTCATCTTAAATGATAGTGAGGATCAGACATCAGGAGGCGTATAACTGCGAACGAAATTGTCATCTTTGCCCTATGCACTTGGGCTGTTAGTGGAAAGTAACAGACACTGTCGACAAGTACAGAGAACTGTGGAACTCGAATTAGGGACCAGGAGGACGAGGGATCACCCACAAACTTCTGACAGCGCCACTGGCTTAAATGGCAGCGAATAAAAGAACAGGAAAATATAATCGGGGCAGAATGTTCTATGAGCACATCTATCAATCAACCAGTTGGGAATTTGGTTAGCAAATACCACTTTGCTTTTCCGTGTTTTTGATGAGAAATTCCATGTTGGGAGGTAATTGGCTGTGTTCCCCATTCGATTGGATTAGCATTTTTGTTTACTGGATCAGGATATTTTTCTTTGTGTGTGCGCGCGCACTCCCGTGTATGTATTCTTTGTTTGGAAGGTAACTGACGATATGATGTTTTATGTATAGGATTGGATTAACGTATTTAGGTACTACATTAGTCCATTTTGCATGTGTGTAACTTACCATCTTTTTTAATCACGTGGACTTGTGATCGACAGATATTACCCTCCCAGATGAGAGCTCAGAGGTCATACATGACCTGAGTTATGGGTAATACTGTGACTTTACGCGCACGCGCACGCACACACGCACAAACACACACACACACACACACACACACACACACACACACACACACACACACACACACACACACACACACACACACACACACACACTCACACACACACACACACACACACACACACACACACACACACACACACACACACACACACACACACACATACACACAACTTATTGCCTAACGGAATGACCATTACAACAAGAAGCCGTTGTGTATAGGTGCGTGTGTGTGTGTGTGTGTGTGTGTGTGTGTGTGTGTGTGTGTGTGTGTGTGTGTGTGTGTGTGTGTGTGTGTGTGTGTGTGTGTGTGTGTGTGTGTGTGTGTGTGTGTGTGTGTGTGTGTGTGCGTGTGTGTGTGTGTGTTTGTGTGTGTAGGTGTGCGCGCGCGCGTGTGTGTGTGCGTGTGTGTGTGTGTTTGTGTGTATATCCCTGTATGCGTTTGAGTGTGAGCACTCGTACGTACGTATGCGTGATTATGCTGGACTCGTAAGAGCAATTATCCTCTGGTGTCGTTGGAAGGTAAGAGACTAGTCAAGAATTATGTGATTTTCTTTTATGATTAAAGTCTATTCCCTTTAAAAAATCACTTAATTTCTACTATTTTTCTAGTACACTGCAAAGAAATATTTTCTACATACTTGCCCTGTATTTTCTATCACAGTAAGCCTTGTATTTCAAATTACTGCATTTCAGTTTATAAAAACATGCGCTTAATCTTTTTTTTCTGTCCTTGTTTGTCATGTCATATAGTAATTTATTGGAGTATGTATGTTTTATGGTTACAAACAATATTTCGTAATCCTTTGAATGCATAATATACCAAGGACTTTTTCAAAAGAAATGTCGAAGGGAATCCACGTTGCCAGGCCTCTGACATATCAGCACAAGCTGAGGTCAGTCCCAGAACAGCTGTCAGGTATCTCCATAAGCTGGGTTACTATGGCAGAGCTGCAAGAAGGAAAACACTCCTTCGTCCAGCTAACATCAAGCGCAGAAAGGATTGGGCTGTTGAGATGGTGGAGACCTTTGGCCTGTTGGAGACTGTCATTTTCTCTGATGAGTTGCGATTCACATTATTTTCTGACAGTGGAAGAGTGTGGTTCTGGAGCATCTGTAGTCAAGAGTTTGACCTCAAAAGACTGCAACCAACAGTGAAACATGGGGGCATTTCAATAATGGTGTGGGGTGCAATTTGGAGTGATGGTCGATCAGTGCTTGTGGAGTGCCAAGGAAACATCAATTCAAGCAAATATGTTTCTATATTAAAGGAAGGACTCATCCCAATATCCTCCAATGGTAGGAGTAAAAATACCATCCTATTTATGGAAGATGGGACTCCTTGTCACACTGCTCAAGCAACACAAAATTAGTTGAGCCAAAATGGGATCAGGAAACTTCCATGGCCAAGTCAGTCCCCGGATACGAACCCTATTGAACACCTCTGGGGCATGTTAAACCGACAACTTCGAAAAAAAAAAAACAGGCAGCATCTTCAAAGCCCAAACTCTTAGGATCACTACGGGAAACATGGCAAGAAATCCCTCAAGAAGATATTCTTGAGCTAATCACTAGCATGCCTAGAAGGGTCCTTGCATTGAAAAAAACAAAAACAAAGGGGATGTCAACCAAGTATTAATTATTCACATTGTGACAATTTATAAGCACTTTAATTGTATCAATTGCTTGTTTAATAAATTAAACGATTTCTCTTGGTATCTATTCAATTCTGTTATTCTTCATTCACCCCTAGTCTTTGCCTTTTCCCTTCCTTCCTCAACAGATACATTTGTGGCAAAATAAGAGTGCCTGATCAATCTTCGAAAATTACCCAGTTTGTAAAACTATATTACCACGCCTATTTTGGAATCTGAATTGGAGATGAAGATAAAAGTTTTGTTCCTCATACACGCTGTAAAACATGCGTTGAAAGTTTGAGACGTTGTATTAAGGGCAAGAAGAAATCCCTACCTTTTGGCGTTCCCATGATATGGAGAGAAGGAACGGATCATGTGACAAATTGCTAGCTCTGCATGACTGACCTACAAGGTAATCTCATATTTGAAAACAATAACGATAATATAGAGTCGATACTTTCATTAATGTCTTTCAAAAACATATATTTTGACATATCTTACATTTATAAAAACCCACGGGACTTGCTTTGAAATTTTAACCTATATGAAATTTACAGGTGTAAATAAGAAGAATAAGCCCCATGTTATGTATCCTGATAGCCCATTTGCCAGGAGGCCAGTGCCTCATTGTCCAGAAATTCCAGCACCAAGTTTACCCAAGGACACAGATATCGCTGAAGACAGTGATACTCAGCTTGAAGGTATGGGCACCTCTGCATCGTATTAACTCCCAACCCCCGATGAGAACCCACTAAGGCCTTTAATTCAAGCACAACTAAATGACTTAACAAGGGATTTAGGGATATCAAAAAAGTTGGCCCGGCTTCTTGGATCACGCCTTGACGAAAGCAATCTACATAAGAACATAAGAATGAAGGAGACTGCAAGAGGCCATAAAGCCTACACTAGGCAGTTCCATGTCCATTACAACCTGTCATCCCCAACCATAAAGTTGTCTACCGTTTTCTTAGAACAACCGATATTTTCAGCGCTCACTAACATGGTTACTAAGTTTACTTGTATCGGGAACTACATATTTCTGGTATCGCAAAAAGATGAAGAGTTTCGTATTTTTTTTTCTCATTTCATGACAACTCTTTATTAATATATTGCAGTAATATTGGAGAACTAGTTGAAGCCTTTGGTTTAATTTATAGTCCAGTAAATGGAGATTCTTCATTGACTCGTCGAGTCAAATTTTAAAAGCTGTTCTCTTAAACATTGGCAATAATATTGCATCTGTTCCTGTTACACATTCAGTTTAATTAACTGAGAGTTATGAGAATATGAAAATCTTACTCAGTGCTCTGAAGTAGTCACCATAATTGGAAGATTTGTGGAGATTTGAAGGTAAAAAGACAATGTCACTTTATATATTTTCACAGTGAAATTTCATATTATATATTTCAGTTATCTCTTTTATCTCATATTTCATATTCATATTATTTCTTTTCAGGCTGTATCGCCAATATTAGGAAAACAAGGAGGTTACACTGAATCAGGGGTGGGGAACCTTTTTGTGCATGAAGGCCACCTTACCCACATAGAGGACGCACTGAACAATTTTTTTTTCAATTATTTTATCCCTTTTATTATATTATAAGTTTCAGGTGTATAATGATTTCAGACTTAAAAAATATTCAAGGTCTTTTAGAAAAAAATAATATGTACATCAAAGGCCGCAGAAGGCCGCACTTGATGGCCCGGAAGGCCGCATGTGGCCTTAAGTCCGCAGGTTCCCCACCTCTGCACTAGATTCTCATGCTTCTTCTGCGGGGTACCCAAGCAGATGAGAAACACCACGAGCATAGTAAATAGCCATCTAGAGAAACACTCCAACGTGCCTCACACAATGTGGTTGTTGATCCACTGCTCAACCCTCATCAAATTTTGCTGCCACCTCTTCATATATAACTTGGATTAATGAAGAATCTTGTCAAGGCAAACAATAAAGGATGTCCAGCATTTGCTCTCATAAGGCAGACATTTCCATAGGTCAGTGATGCAAAATTGAATGCAGGTATTTTCGTTGGTCTCTCAGATTAGAAGCTTAGTGAAGGATAAACAGTTCGATAGAGTAATGAGTGAAATAGAGAGGAATGCATAGCAAGCCTTCAAATCAGTTGTGAACAATTTCCTTGTAAACAAAGGAAGTTCAGAATACGTGTTTATTGTTCAAGAACTGATGCAGAGTTTTAAGGCTTTGGGAGGACGTATGTCAAAAATGCATTTTCTAAGATTGCATCTGGATTAATTTTTCTGATAACTGTGGAGACTACAGCGAAGAACAAGATGAAAGATTCCAGCAAGACATTCGCACTATGGAATAAAAGTATCAGGGACGATGGGACAGCATGTTAGCAGATTACTGTTAATGTCTGAAACGTGACTTGCCTGCTAAAAAACACAAGAGAAAATAGGTGAACAAATATTTTCTTCTACATTGATATAATATTCCTGTATATTTTCACTGTTGATAAAAATAATATTATAACATTTAGTCCTTATTAACCTTATCTTATGGCTTTGATAGTAAGCCATTGAATAAAAAAAAAACAGCATTTTGAATGAAAATATTGTTCTAACAATCTTCAGTGTAATTTGACAATCTGATCTGATTTGCTAAAACCATCATATTTTTTTTAATTCGGCATATCCAGATTACTTAAATTCAGTTAGAAAAAAAATACAAAAAAAAAACAGAAAAACATATCTGTGTAATTATTTCTTCATTTGATATTGTTTGTTATAAGTTACTGTTATTTTTCTATTTATTTTTCATTATCTATTAAATTATTTTATCAATTTATATAAATATTTTTTCCACATCCGATCAACTTATGGACCAAAAGGCCTCCTGTTTACATGCTCTTCCTTTGTAATCCTTTGTAACAATTTTAAATTATTCCTCTCTTCCTCTCTTATGTTGCATGTCTCTGCCCATATAGAGCTGTCGGCACAATCACCCCTCTTAGCATCCATTCTCAAATGTCTATTTTTCATTTAAGTACCTTCATATATTCATCAAAACAATGTAGATTATATATATATATATACATATATATATATATATATATATATATGTGTGTGTGTGTGTGTGTGTGTGTGTGTGTGTGTGTGTGTGTGTGTGTGTGTGTGTGTGTGTGTGTGTGTGTGTGTGTGTGTGTGTGTGTGTGTGTGTGTGTGTGTGTGTGTAACTTCCTTAAATCTCCCTTACCATTTCCCAATAATTCTAAATTTTGAAACACGGCATTGTCCCTTAAGTATAATAACGCTGAATATTGGCGACGAAGTACAATACCAATCCGCCAAGATACTACAGCCCACATCCGTACATGCTTGTACGTGCCTCTGTACATCATCCGTGTGAACTAAAAATATATATATATATATATATATATATATATAAATATATATATATATATATATATGTGTGTGTGTGTGTGTGTGTGTATTATAGCAAAACAAATACATGAATAAAATAAAATAAACTCCAGACAAGCAAAATAATATGAATGTATCTCTGAAGGAATACATGTTAGAAGGATTAATTGGATTTAGTCAAAGTCCGATGTACAATGTTGTCTATTGTATATATGAACAAGGACGTGCGGGCTTGGTGTAGCGAGCGCATACGCCTCGGTCCCACTGAAAGGTTTCGATTGTTTTGATTATACAGAGAGCAACGTTCAACTCTGTTGCATCAACAACCATTTCCCCGTAGGGTCTGATTCCTTCTCTTAGAACAGTCACATCGTAAATTTAATCATGGATGTTGACAGTTCGTTATATTCGCTTGAAGGAAACCTCCCCCACTTAAATTCTAAAACTGTTTTAGAAATGCTTTCCCCAGAACGGTGCTGCAGCCAAGTGATTTTATTTAGCACAAGGAAAACCCACACAACAAGGCATTCGCCTGTCACATGACTGAATATGCTCGAATAGAATTTGCAACAAAATGGAATCGGAAACCAGTTGCCGCCCGTTTGGTCCATGACAATCCCGCATACCACTATCAACACATTTGCCAGTGTTTTCATACGATATCGTTTGTGCTTCAAAATGATAAGATAAGTTTGTGCAGTTTTCCCCTTTTGCTCTACATGTTTGGATTTCCCGTAAAAAAAAAAAAAAAAATACTACTTCTCGTTTCGTGTGCTAACTAATAGTGGATGAAATGATCTCTGTTAGTCGGTTTTCTGTAGACTGAAAATATAACAATGTCGTCCACTCGGTGAATTACGGTGTTAAGGAAAGTAACTTCTTATCAGCCTCCATCGCCACTGTCAATTCTACACCGTTGTCCACACTGTTGTCTTCTGATTTTATTATCTACACGAGGAGATAATAAACCCAGAAGGCTTAGTATTATGGACAAGAGCATAGAATTGATAGTGGAGATGGAGGCTGATATGAAGTTACCTTTCCTGGACGCCGTAATTCACGAAGTGGACAACATTTGAAATTTCAATCTACAGGAAACCGACCAACAGAGATAACTTCATCCATTATCAGTCAACACACAGCGAGAGAACAAAATAAGGAATAATAATAGTTTTTTTTCTAAGGGCAATTCGGATATGTACTGCAGAGTTTGTTGAAGATGAACATGAATACATCATCGAACCTGTAAGAGTGACAGTGTCCAAGAGGCGATCACACATGAGAGCAATTTCAGAAAAAACAACATAAGTAAATAATAATGATAATGACAGTAATAAAGAATATAATAATGTTGAAAATAGATAGTGATATTATTTTCAACATTATTATATTTTTTATTATTGTCATTATCATTATCATTATTATTATTATTACTATTGTCATTATCATTGTTATTTTCAATATTTAAATTTTCATTATCATCATCATTATTATCATTGTTGTTACTATCAAATATAAAAAAATAATTTTTATTATCATTGTTGTTTTTATCATTATTGTTATTATTATTAAATAATTAAAAAAATTCATTTTTATTATCATTGTTGTTATTATCATTATTATTGTTACAATTACTATTAATATTTTCTTTGTTATTATTAGTGTTGTCATCATATTTACTTGTTAAACTTTATCATTATTATTACATTAGCCACAATGAATATTAATGTTCACACTTGTCACCAACTATGGAAACACGGGGAGGTAGTGAGGTCCACCCCATATATATAATGCCCACAGCCTGTTTGTACACAATTCCTTTGATAAAGCACACCTGCGAAACTAGTCAGGAATAAACTCAAGACTAAGACTCCTGTGTTTCCTACTCCACACGCAAACACACACACACACACACACACACACACACACACACACACACACACACACACACACACACACACACACACACACACACACACACACACACACACACACACACACACACACACACACACACACACATATATATATATATATATATATATATATATATATATATATATATATATGGTTTAATTCAATATAGTTTAGTTTAGTTTATTTTAGTTAGGTTCAGTTCAGTCTAGCTCAGTTCATTTTAGTTTAGTTTGTTTTGTTTAGTTTAGTTTAATCTAGTTTAGTTTAGTTTAGTTTAGTGTAGTTTATTTTGGTTTAGCTTAGATTACATTAAACGATTTCATACACGAGGTGGCCTTGAAGTTGAAAATAGATATATTTTGTCTAATGCATTTCTATTGTTTAGTGGCAGATAATTCTATTCAACACAAATGCATCACTCGAATTCTTAAGACTTATTTTTCATTAAGGAAAAAAAAAAATCTAATCCCTGGAAGATATTGGCTAGTTTGATAGATTTTCTTCTGCCCAGAACTACACAATTTTATTCGCTTTAGGGAAACCCCTCTATATGTTTTTTGAGCTATAAGGTAGGTTGGCATCGAAATGAACGCTGTGTGCCGTGTCTCATTTCCAGTCCGGAAGTCAATTCCTAGCAACGAGAGGCTTCCACTAAACAGAACTGAATCGATCATAAACAGAACATAATCGATCATAAACCATAAGTTACCATAAATCTGTCCCAGTAAGTTGTCACGACAACAGAACCACATAAAACGACGATATAAGACAGGTTGGCGTCGAAATGAACGCTGTATTAATAAACTGTGTCTCATTTTTAGTCCGGAAGCAAATTCCTAGTAACGAGAAGCTTCTACTAAACAGAACTGAATCGATCTCTTCCATAAGGTTGACCATAAATCTGTCCCAGTAAGTTATCACGACAACAGGACTACATAAGACGACAATATAAGGCAGGTTGGCATCGAAATGAACACTGTATTAATAAACCGTGTCTCATTTTCAGTCCGGAAGCCAATTCCTAGTAACGAGAGGCTTCTACTAAACAGAACGGTAATCGATCTCTTCCATAAGGTTTACCATAAATCTGTTCTAGTAAGTTATCACGACAACAGAACCACATAAGACGACGAAATAAGGCAGGTTGGCATCGAAATGAACGCTGTATTAATAAACCGTGTCTCATTTTCAGTCCGGAAGCCAATTCCTAGTAACGAGAGGCTTCTACTAAACAGAACTGAATCGATCTCTTCCATAAGATTTACGATAAGTCTGTTCTAGTAAGTTGTCATGGCAACAGAACCACATAAGACGACGAGATCCGTTGCTGCGTAAACAATACGCCGTGTATAATTAATATGGCCACTGGTGTGGCGGTATTTTGAAAATCCTTGTCACTATCGCTGCCGATATGGTGATACTTTAAAAATCCCATCCAATATCAAGAAAAACCTTCCCTATTCTATCCTAAGATAACTTAACCCGATTCTAACCTGGCATCATTTGACCTAATCTATCCTAGCCTAACACAATCCAGTCAAAAGCTTTAGAAAACTCAAGAATTGGTGGCAAAATAATTAATATTGTCATCTTTATATTTATCCTTTGAACACGAAGACACAGAAGATGAATTCTGTTGTTTCTGATGCGATACAGCTCCATTCGGAGGGACAATGGGGAGGTGGAGAGCTTCCGTCCTGATCCATCCACGTATGGGATAACAATATAGAGAGGTGGAACAAGAAAACGGGAGACAGACTGTGAGAGCTTGTGCCAGATGTACAGTGCCGTTGGGCATCCATCCTATTAACTGGCAATTTCCATGAATGACTGCCATGATGTGGGACAGGAGAGGCAGAATAAAAAGAACAAGGGATGGAGGGGGAGAAAGAAAGGGTAAAGAGGATAAGGAGGAGGAGAAGGAGGAGATGGAGGACGAGAAGAAGGAGGAAGAGAAGAAAGTCAACGGGAGAAAGTTGAGGAGGAAGAGGAGGCGGGAGGAACAGGAGGAGAAGAATAAAAGGAAAATAGGAGGAAGGGAAGCGACGGAAGAGAGAAGCGAAGAGGGGAACGATGATGATGATGAGAAGGAGTAAGAAGAAGGAAGAGGAAGAGGAAGAGGGTGAAGGAGGAGGGGGGTAGAATGAACAAGGTAATAGAAAAGAATGATGAGGATGGGGACTGAAATGGGGGAAGAAAATTTAGACAAAGTGAAGTTGAAGGAGGTGGAAGTGCAACTGGAGGAAAAGGAGGAAGAAGAAGGGTAGGAGGAGGAGGAGGAGGAGCAGGAGGAAGAGGAACACGGAAATGGAGAGAAAGAGAGTCAGAGTGAGGAGGAGACGAAGATTAAGTGACAAGTATGAATGCTATAGTTTTAGAAATCAGATTGTTAAGTGTTGTTGATAGGCGCTTGGGAAGATATAGATGGAGAAAAAGAGAGGAACAGGAATAAGTGGAGAAAACTGTGGGTTTAGGAGAGGAAAGGAATGCATAGATCATTTTCATATAGTAACATATATAAGAAGTTTGTGACAATTTTTTTCTTTTCTTTTTTTACTTTTATGGATTTGGAGAAGGCGTATGGCAGGGTTAACTGAGAGATGTATTGGAGTGTTTTGTGGATGTATGGGATAGAGGGAGGGCGGATGTTAGTTATTACATGATTAGTGAATTTTACGCGAAGGTCAGGAATGGTGGAAGTGGATGGTTTGAGGTAAAGCTGGGGTTGCACCAGGAGTGTATGATATCACCATGGTTGTTCAATGTGTATATGGATTGGGTAGTGAGGTCATAAACGTGAGGGTACTAGGCACCGGTTTAGAGTTAATGACTGAGAGTGTATGGAATTGGGATGTCAGATAGGGTTGTTTGTGACTGACGTTGCACTTGTAGTTGAGTCGTAAGACAGACTGAGGAAGCTGATGGTGGAATTTAGGAAGCTATTTGAGAAGAGAGGGCTGAAAGTTAATATGGGGGGAAATTAGAGTGATGAGATGTATATGGAATCACGGTGGTGGTGGGGTGAATGTAAGTTTAAGAGTAGAAAGCTAAAGGAAGAATATGTTTTGAGTATTTGGGGGTCTTATGTGGCAGGGAATGGAGGTGTAGAGGTGAAGGAGAATCGTAGCAAATAAATGTCTGGTGGGAAAGAAATTTCGTGAAAAGTGGGGCCCTGGGGATGAACAGAAAGAGAAAGTTGAAAGAGGAATTGACTGTGCCTAGTTGGGAACTACAAGAATGGATGGATTCAGAATTAAGTGGAAGGCTGGGGTGAAGAGAGAGTTGACAGATAGTTGATAAAAATATGATGAATGAAGATAGACGAGTAGACAATAGTGTGGGAAGTAGTAATGAATAGAAGGAACTTGAGAGTACGTCTATGAGTAATATGGATTGGCCGGGAATAGGGAGCTTTGGATGTAAGAGAAATATCTGTCGAGAGAGAGAGAGAGAGAGAGAGAGAGAGAGAGAGAGAGAGAGAGAGAGAGAGAGAGAGAGAGAGAGAGAGAGAGAGAGAGAGAGAGAGAGAGAGAGAGAGAGAGAGAGAGAGAGAGAGAGAGCAGGAATGAATGAATAGTGGTTGTAAATAGACGAGGACATACCACTGCTGGAAGGGCTGTTCTTGTCCGTTCCGTCAAGACATCGAAGTGATGAACGTGAGGTTAGGGCAGTGGTTCCCAACCTTTTTTTTTTTAGTTTTACAATTATACGTACTAAGTTAACCTTAATCCTAATGCCGGGTACCGTAATGTTTTCTTGATTTTATTTTATTTTATTATATTTTCAATTTTTTTGTCAGCCCTTCATTACCCCCGAAAATTTGTTACCTACCCCCCAGGGGGTAATTTACCCACAGGTTGGGAACCACTGGGTTAGAGGGAGCTAGATCACTATAATGAATTGGTGGAGTTAAAGGAGATCCAACTTTTGAGCCTCTCCTATGGAGGCACTTCGTCCTGTTGCTTTGTCTCTGACTAGAGAGGTGTAGTGCGGCAAAAAATGGCATTTCGTTCACAGTGAGCTGAGATGGGAAGAGAAAAGAATGGATTCTTTGGATGGACATGGAACAGGTGTAAAGTAATTATATGCTTTGGTTCGGACACCCCTTTTATAAGAGAAAGTGCCTTTTGATACACACACACACACACACACACACACACACACACACACACACACACACACACACACACACACACACACACACACACTTACACATTCACACACACACAAATACGGATATATGTGTGTGTATATATGCTAGTAAGAACACGGGTACGTGTGTTTACTTATGCAGCAAAGTAGACCACATGGAAAAAGAAACTAACGAAGCAGAGCGCTTTCGTATATTACATCTTTTTGCACTGTAGATGTAATATACGAAAGAGCTCTGCTTCGTTAGTTTTTTTCCAAGTGGTCTACTTTGCGTATATATATATATATATATATATATATATATATATATATATATATATATATATATGTATATATATATATATATGTATATATATATATATATATATATGTATATATATATATATATATATATATATATAGGTGTGTGTGTGTGTGTGTGTGTGTGTGTGTGTGTGTGTGTGTGTGTGTGTGTGTGTGTGTGTGTGTGTGTGTGTGTATGTGTGTGTGTGTGTATTTATATATAGGTTTAATTGCAATAGAGGGGACTATGAAACCCTCCCATCTTCCTACATTGGTATGGTATCCATGAAATTATCTCGAAGACTTTCTTACCACTTTTCCTCTGTATCACCAAAAAAACACTTCAGACAAACGCATAATGTCACCCTTACGAGAGAAACCCTAGAATATGGCACCGAAATCCTGGACACGTATAATAATGGAAAACGCCTTCCATATTAGAGACATTATACATTAAAGAATTATCACCTAAGCTCAGTACTTAAGCCGACGATCTGCGGGTTCTACCTAGCATACGTCACGCGGCCGCGGACCAATCAGAAGACACGAGAGACTGGCCCAGCCAAGCAGAGTGTTGGACGGGCGAGCTCCAGTTCCAGCCAACCAAGAGTGAGGACGAACGCCAGTGTCCCCAGTGAACCACTATATTAGCCAACCCAACTCAGCACAGAATTAATATTTCTCCTACCACTATAGAGTAAGAACACCAACAAACGAGAAAACAAACACCAAAGCCACTAGAGAAGGCTCAAGCGAGCCGAAATCCGGATCTGGGAATGATGACCGACAACGGCAGAGTCATCATAACACTCCCAAGAGAGATCAAGACCCTGAGGTATAAAGAAAATACATTGAAGAAATT
>NC_134783.1:56895106-56902606 GCF_046742065.1 Oratosquilla oratoria
TTACCTTAAATGTACATTAAATGTACTTTAAATGTATTTTAAATGTAAAGCATATGGTTGGATATGTGGGTAGAAGCAGTCTGAAGAAGGAGGAAGGCATACAGTCAGGGGGAACAGGAATGAAAAAAATGGATGGAGAGAGGAATGGATAAGGAAAATAGATGGGCCGTTTGACTATGAAAAGACACCCGTCGCTGGCTGGATGGATGGATAGATGGATGGATGGTGGGAGTGGAGGGAGGGAGGGAAAGAGAGGGGGAGGTTGAAAGGAAGGAAGGGGTTGTTGAAATGGAAGTGAAAGTGTTTTATAAGAAGAGACGAAGTTGAGAGGGGTATGCAAAAGCCGATTTATAGCACTGAAGTTGTAGATTAAACAACAGGAATTGGGTAGAGAAGGCAGAATAAAAGGGAATGAGGGTAACAGTAGGAAGGGGAACGAATCTAGAAGGGGCAACGATAGGGAAAGACTAGTAATTCTAGGAAAATCCAGTGTGTGGTGTAGTTCCGGGAGGATGGCGAGAGATTATACATCGATGGGGTTCCTCGAAGTCCAACTGGACGGGGGAGAGTTCGAGGACGCATGGACCGACTTCGAGAGAACACCAGTTTAAAGAAACAGAAAATGTAGGAAGTAGGAGGAGGAAGGAATAGAGGGAGGAAAATGAAAGGGAGTAGGAGATAGAGGAGGGAGGGGAAAAAGAGGAGTAGGAGGAGGAGGAGGAGAAAGAGGAGGAGGAGGAGGAGGAGAACACCAGTTTAAAGAAACAGAAAATGTAGGAAGTAGGAGGAGGAAGGAATAGAGGGAGGAAAATGAAAGGGAGTAGGAGATAGAGGAGGGAGGGGAAAAAGAGGAGTAGGAGGAGGAGGAGGAGTAAGAGGAGGAGGAAGGGGAAGGGAATCAGGAAGAGGGAAAGGAGTAGAATGAAAAATGAGAAAAAGAGAAAGAGGAGGAGGGGGAAGACAAGAGGTAACAGGGACGGGAAGGAGGCAAAGGAAGAGAAGGTGGAGGAGGAGGAGGAGGAGGAGGAGGAGGAAGAGGAGGAGGAGGAGGAGGAGGAGGAGGGGGAGAGGATGAAAGGGAGAAGGGGAGGGGAGAAATGTAGGGGAAGAGTCGGGGAGGAGAAGGGAGGGGAGGAGGAGAAATTGAAGAGAAGTTGATTGGTGACTAGGAGAGAGAATTGGTAGTAGAAAGTGGGTGAAGAGAAGGAAGAGAAAGAGACGAAGGATACGAAGGAGACTGTGAGCGAAAGGAGGTGGGGAGAAAGGTGAAAAGGGTAAGTCAGGAGAAAATTGGAAAATTAAAGGGTGCTCGGAAAGAAGCGGAGGTGGCAAGGGAAAAGGCTGTGGAAAGGGGCGAGTCAAAGAAGAATGAGAGAAAACAAGGCTATATATATATATATATATATATATATATATATATATACACACACACACATATATATATATATATATATATATATACACACACACATATATATATATATATATATATATATATATGTGTGTGTGTGTGTGTGTGTGTGTGTGTGTGTGTGTGTGTGTGTGTGAGAGAGAGAGAGAGAGAGAGAGAGAGAGAGAGAGAGAGAGAGAGAGAGAGAGAGAGAGAGAGAGAGAGAGAGAGAGAGAAATTCGCTAGTAACAGCGACATCAATCTGATAAGTTTTATGACAGTCGCATGCAGGATTCGAACCCACTGCTTTCGGCCACCCGTAAGATCCCCTTCACAGAGTATTGACCCACTACGCCAACAGAGACTGTAAAAGCCTTGAAACCTGGAATCGAACTGATTCCCGAGGATAGGAAAGATCACTAATGTGTGTGTGTGTGTGTGTGTGTGTGTGTGTGTGTGTGTGTGTGTGTGTGTGTGTGTGTGTGTGTGTGTGTGTGTGTGTGTGTGTGAAGGCGTAGTGAAGGGGGATGAGATATAGATGTGCCTAAAAGCCCTTAGTTACTGCTCAGCCCGTAAGCGGCACAGGCATGATGATCATCGGGGTGGTAGGCAGGCATGATAGTCATCGAGACGGGACTCTCTGGAGGTAGTGACCCAAACTTCTGGGTAATCTTATTCAGGGTCCACATTACTCACTTCCCCTAATAGGAAATGTCTAGACGGGATGACTAAAAAATACCAACGTCCACGCTTCACCTGTGGTGTGAAGACGCACCTTCAAAACATTTTTTTTCGAAACAACAGAAAATCACCATGGACATCGATACTTGGGATATAAGGATTCTGATGAACTCATTCCTTACTCACGCAGCAAGTAGACCACCAAGACGCTGAACAATGATTTCGGAATTACATAGGTGCTACAATGATATTGCTGCCCTTGGTTGGAGAAGGGTATAGTATATCTCCTTTTGGAAGGGTCTATCTAAAATTGGCTACTTAGGTTAGTAAGTTCCCCGTCGCTGATGTTGGCATTTGTGAAAGATTTATGACCCTAACGGTCCTCTTAGGCAAGAATAAATATGTCACTATGGTCAGCAGTTATGCCCCAACTTTAACTTTTCTAGAAAATTCTAAAGATCTGTTTCACAAAGAACCTGGCAAATTGTTATCAGCTACTCCCCGAAACGACAAGTTTATTTTGCTCAGCGACTTCAATGCTAGAAATAGCTCGAATACTATAGTTGGGTATGGAGTCATCGGCAAACAGGGAGTGGAGAAAGAGAATGGCACCGGTCTAGGAGTTTTGAACTTATGTGTCCTTCATAGGTTGTCATTCATTTATCATTCATTCCCACTTCCAACCAAACAAAAGACATCTTAGAGGCTACTGGCACCTATCGATTATACCATTAACCGTCGGTCAGATATCCAGGACTTCAAAAATCACAAAGGAACTTAGGGGAGCAGAGTTATGGACAGACCACAATCCCTTTCGCTTCCTGATGCAGTTCACAATCCACCCTCCTAAACACACACAGAAGAAAAATAAGCAGCTAACCAGAAGCCTTCTACATGACCAGGATAAACGCAGAGAACTACAGGACATATTACCTCAGGTGATCAAACAACTCCCAGATCCTATTGATAACTCAAGCCTCGATCAGATGAAGAAAAATGGAACAACTTCACAAACTCATTGAATCACACAACCTCCAAAGAAAAAACATCAAGCCTGATTTATTGAGAATGATGCCACGATACATATACTTCCCTTGAGGAAGACTCAAACACGTAAATTCCTTCTCCACAGCCAACGCAATCACTCTCCTCTGTGTACCAACGACCTCAGAGCCGAGGATCAACGCTCCTTTCGACGAATGCAGAAAATTTGTGAAATCCAGCAGTATGCAGAAGAAAACAAGAGCAAAGTTTCTTCGCAGCCATAAAGGTGACGTATGGCCCATCCCAAAGTTTAATGGCACCTCTTAGATCAGCTAAGGGTCATATCATCAAATATCAGCAAGGCTTATTGAATCAACAAAGTAAAGCCAATAGATCCACAATTTGCTGACCACTTTCCATCACTTCCTGAACTCATCCAAAACCTTGAAATAAATAAATGAATAAATAAATAAATAAATGAATAAATAAATAAATAAATAAATAAATAAATAAATAAATAAATAAATAAATAAATAAATAAATAAATAAAAATTATAACCTGCCCGACCTGATGTAGTACCAGTAGATTGAGGTATTCTGGTAAACCGGTTAGTTGCCAGAATAACTCAAAGATCCAATCGTGTTCATTATATACAAAAGGAGGGGAAGCACAGCTGAGTGTACTAACCACCGCACGATCTCTCCTAGGTAGTCCGGGAAAACTTTTAGTTCACATTCTCCTGACCACACTGTTTGGCTGTATGTAAGAACCAGTTTTGCCTGAGACACAATGCAAATGAAAGATGCACCTCGGACATGAATCTATCCCCAGACAGCTACTGGGGAAAGCGCGAAAACATGGGCAGGGATTATATTTTGACTTATGGCAATTAATTCAATCTCCAGCGGTTGAAATCTGAAACAAAAATACGTACAACCTACGTTTTCAATCTTCAGTATGCTTATGATGTAGGAAATTCATCACCAGTACCGCCCTCATTCCAGAGATCTATCACTGTTACGCGTGATTTATACTAAGTACGAAGTATGTTTGGTAATGCGAACAAGACTGAGATCCTCGTAGTTCAGTATTACTGGTGTAGTGTTCTATAGCCAAAACGTAAAGTTACCCCTTTAAGACTCGTGACCGCCAATTACAGGACAAAACTATGGTCACCCCTTAGGACGACATGCGTTCGATTATTTTATATTGATATAAAATAATCGAATGCATGTCGTCCTTAGGGGTGACCATAGTTTTGCCCTGTACTTGGCAGTCACGAGTCTTACAGGGGTAACTACACGTGTTGGCTATAGAAAACTACACTGGGATCCCGAGAGGGTGCAACCCCGACACTTTTTCCGCGGTCACGGTACAAAGAGAGCCGAAAAATACGGACGTCTTCAAACATTTTGTTAGATTTCTGCTTTCCACCTGCAAGCTCAAGTCAGAAGTAAAAGGTTTATCCATATATTTCGGTAAGTTCAAAGAGAGGGAGTAAACGACTTTCCGTCCTACAATATGGACAAATTTAGATTTAAGAAGGAAATAGGTAAGAATTGGTTTACTAATAGGGTGGTCAATGAATGGAATAAACTTGGTAACCATGTAGTGAGCGCTAAAACTATCAGTTGTTTTAAAAAACGATTAGACAACTTTATGGATGGGGATGACAGGTGGTGATGGATACGGAGCTGCCTAGTGTAGGCCTTATGGTCTCTTGCAGTTTCCTTTATTCTTATGTTCTTATGACAGCGAGTCTTGGACGGTACACAGGCAACAAGTCCGCACACTGCAGGCTTTCTACATCCAGTGCCTACAGTGCATCTTGGGCATCGATTTGCGTGAATGTGTACCACACGTCGACATTCTTCAAACTATTAGAACCACCAACACAGATAATGATAATCGGCCTCCAGTGTTCTCCGATTTGTTATTGTTTGTTTATTATCATTTGCTTGATTTCTATTTATTATTAGTTATCTGTCAATTTACTATTATTTGCTATTCATCTGTTTGTTTATTATCTAACTATACCTATGCATTTATTCATCTTATTTATTAATATTTACGGTATATAGATATAATTTTGATTTATTTCTCTTTGATTTATCATTATTACATTTTTTCCGTATCCGGCCTAGTTATGGACCAAAAGGTCTCCTGTCGGTATACTCCGCCTTCGTAATCCTATGTAACTACTAAGAAATGAAACCCGTGTGAATGGTGAACAGCAGAGTTAAAAAAAATCTTAAACTAAGTCTCAAAAAGTGTTGTGTAAGTCCAAACTAACTGAAAGCCTTTTTCTTACAACATTCCACCTGGAGCTAGACCATCAAGCAAGCACTTTGGTCCTTCGAGAACAAACAGCTACGAGAAACCTCCAGCCAGCCCACAGACATAAGTCCAGGGTCCATGACCCTCGTTCGTAGGAAGGCAATATCCTATGATCAAACTGCAGAAAACGCTGTGAGACAGAAATTAGCTTAAAAGGCCATCGCACCAGCCATCAACGACGAGCAAAGTGAGCGAGTAAAAGCTTTACATAATAAACTTACAAGGAGAGCTTGAAAGAGAGAGAGAGAGAGAGAGAGAGAGAGAGAGAGAGAGAGAGAGAGAGAGAGAGAGAGAGAGAGAGAGAGAGAGAGAGAGAGAATGAGAGGACATCTTACTCGTTTACGAGCTACCTTAAGCTAAATTGTGTGTGTGTTTGTGTGTGTGTGTGTGTGTGTGTGTGTGTGTGTGTGTGTGTGTGTGTGTGTGTGTGTGTGTGTGTGTGTGTGTGTGTGTGTGTGTGTGTGTGTGTGTGTGTGTGTGTGTGTGTGTGTGTGTGTGTGTGCGTGTGTGTATGTGTGTGTCTGAAATGTGGGATTCTAGAAGAAAGTAGCTCCTTGGGTGACTTCCCTGAATCCGACTTCGCTGTGTAAATTAAAACTCTTTAGTATCCAAATAAACTTGAGCCCGCATCTAACGTGTGCCCCACTTGCTTCGCCTCCTCCCTATCTCTCTGTCTCTCACTTTCTATCTCTCCTTCTCTCTCCCTCTGTCCGTCAGTTTTATTCATTCGAAGGAGAAAAGTCGAAAAATATACATATATACATAACACACACACACACACACACACACACACACACACACACACACACACACACACACACACACACACACACACACACACACACACACACACACACACACACACACACACACACACACACACACACACACACACACACACATATCTATATACTTATAAAATTCTGATCATCTTGTTTGTTATCTTGCTTGAAACCGTCTACCAGCCAATCAGAAGAGATATGACGTCACGACTGAGGACCAGCCAATCAGAAGAAGAGATATGACGTCACGACTGAGGACCAGCCAATCAGAAGAGATATGACGTCACGACTGAGGACCAGCCAATCAGAAGAAGAGACATGACGTCACGACATCCGCTCTGTGGGTCCCGAGGAACCCCAGCGCTGAGCAAGTGACGCCACAACTGCTAATTTTCCAATTTGCCAATTTTTTTATTTCCAATTTTCCGATTACATATTTTCTGACTATTAATATCTAAAATGTTCATATTCAGCATTTAAAAGTATAGCCAACTCCTGAGTTAGCATCTATGAGTCATAATGAGTTTATTAAAATATTACGAACCGTATAAATCATATGATGCGTAGTGTTCCAAGCAACGACGACATGATGTCACAATCTTCTGCATTTCACTTTTTATAACTATCCAAGTCGCTGCCTTTGTCTACTGAATGGAGGTGAGAGCTCTAAAGTATACTCAATTTGATATAGAAGCTTATTTTCTGTGATTTATGTTATACGGTGATAGTGATATAGTATATCTATCATAAAGTTTATATTTATATATATATATATATATATATATATATGTGTGTGTGTGTGTGTGTGTGTGTGTGTGTGTGTGTGTGTGTGTGTGTGTGTGTGTGTGTGTGTGTGTGTGTGTGTGTGTGTGTGTGTGTAAGTGTGTATTTCGTCAAGATGAAACATTCTAAAAATAATAGACTGAAATAATAACGTTTATCTTAACACAACACGATGAAGCTAATTTACCTATTCTACATTTGCTAAAAGGGAGAAAAGTATCCATATCCGTTTCGCCAGTGTGGCGTTCTCCACATATTTTATTCAGGATAGCGCTGGATGAATACATTTATCTCATGACAAAAAATATTAGTCTAAGATCACCGCATTTTCTATGTCTCTCGTTCTAGTCTTTCCCGTCTTTGACCTGAGTATGTGCTTGCTTTGTCCTTTGATCTAAGGCCCGCAAAGGTCCCTTGGCCTTATCTCATTGCTCAAAGGACCAGTTGTCTTCTAAGGCCTTGGTCTTATCGTTGTGCGGAAGCCAACCAACACAAACGCCCGCATGCCAGGTACCTAATTCAGTCATTTAATTTTGTCTAGT
>NC_134783.1:56915106-56917606 GCF_046742065.1 Oratosquilla oratoria
TGTGTGTGTGTGTGTGTGTGTGTGTGTGTGTGTGTGTGTGTGTGTGTGTGTGTGTATATATATATATATATATATATATATATATATATGCACAAATTTCACAAGTCACACGTGAATCACAAATATGCAGAGTCCACTAGGAAAAGGAAAAACACACGGAGTCCGAGCGCTTTCGTGATATATTCACATTATCAAGGAGTACTCCTTGATAATGTGAATATATCACGAAAGCGCTCGGACTCCGTGTGTTTTTCCTTTTCCTAGTGGACTCTGCATATATGTGTGTGTGTGTGTGTGTGTGTGTGTGTGTGTGTGTGTGTGTGTGTGTGTGTGTGTGTGTGTGTGTGTGTGTGTGTGTGTGTGTGTGTGCTTGTGCGTATGTGAATGTGTGTGTTAGCCTGTGTATGTATACGTGTGTTTGTGTATGTCTGTGTGTGTGTGTGTGTTTGTGTATGTCTGTGTGCTTGTGCGTATGTAAATGTGTGTTTCAGCCTGTGTATGTAAAGGTGTGTTTATGTATGTCTCTTTGGGTATGTGTGCATATATTTCTGGTTGTGCTTGTGTAGTTACAGAGAGAATTATTCCCTTAACACGATGTTTATTACAAAAGCGTTGGGGCATACTACAGAGGATAAACCCTGGGTCACGACTTTTCTTTTTCACATTTTTTTGAATTTGTTACAAAGTCACACGTGACTTGCCCTGACAGCTCTCTTCTCGAAAAGGAATGGGGATGCTGAAAACAAAAGAATTCGAGATAGGGCAGGGGAGAGATGTAGAAGGAGAATAGAACGGCGTGAAGGGTTGAGAATAAGCAATTAAGGATACATTGGGGGTGGAGGCAGGGGAGGATTAGCCAGGACACAAAGAAATATAGGAAAAGAAATAACAGGAAGAGAGAAATAAAGAGAAAGAGAGGGAGGGAAAAGGTGAAACAGTCTGTGTATGCGAGTTTTTTTTTATATGTGTGTGTTTACCTTATACTTGCCTAGCCGTAATATACGGACAGGAGCTTTTCTCATGGAATCACATTTTTGTCTTTCTTTGTTATACTTTGTGATAAGTTCATTTACGTCGTTGTACTGGATTATGTTTTCTGCCCAGACTTCCCTTACTTGTTGAATGCTTATTGCATTTTTTTTTTATTGCTTCAGTTTGTTTTCTTACTTCTTCTTATGCTACCCCTTCTGTGTTTCAGCCGTCTATTCCCAACTCTGAAGAAAGGCTTAGGTAGATCCCTACATTTGTCAATGACATCTTTCTCGAGACGCTTTTCTTCTTCTCTTTTTATTGTTGGATATTATTATCTAGCTCTTTTCTATGCATCACTTTTAGTTTTAGTTCTTCGTTTCTGTCAGGTCTCCACCCCCCCCCCTTTTTTTTTCTGCTGTTGCGCATTTCATATTGAACCAATTTATCTTCTTTGGCCGATAACTTTCAGGAAGATTTGCCATTTCTTCTTTAATTATATAATCTTAGGTAACGCTTTTCTATACATTTCTTTACATTACTCTTTTAGTTCTGTTAAGTTAGCCTTTTTATAGTTGTACATTCCATGTCTGTATACTTCTTCTCTCTCCTTTTTTTGTCTTTCTCACTTCCAACATAAATTAAAAGATCACATGATTACCTATCATGTACTGATAATTCAATGTTTCAATGTCCTTAGGTTCCCTGATTAAGATCAAATCCATTCTGCATCTTGTCGGTTCCTTGAACTATAGTGTTATTATACACGTATTGTTCATTACTCTGTTAAACAATAAGATACCCTAAGACTTCCGTTTTCCATCTGTCTTCTACCTGTGTGTGACTCATGAGAAGGAGGGGGGGGCGTGAGTATATGTGTGCTTGCTTATCGGTCTGCCTGTCTATATATGTCTGTTTGTCTTTCTAACTGTCTGTCTGTCGGTCTTCTTCCATTGTCTACCCAATGTCAATAAGTATCCCCGCCCCCTTTGAGTCGACCTTATTTTCCAAATCCAATCCTCGACTTGTCCATCTCTCTCCCCTTCCTCGACTTGTCCACCTCCCTTTCATCTCTTTATATATTTCTTTTTGTTTATATTATACATTTCTTATCCCTCTCCTTCCGTTTTTTTTTACCTTAACCTTACTATTTCTTGATCATTTCTCTTGCTTTTTGCATCTCCTTCTACATCTACCTAAACACAAACACACACATACATACACATACACACACACACACACACACACACACACACACACACACACACACACACACACACACACACACACACACACACACACACACACGCAAACTTTTTTATAGGTCAGTGGTTCTTCAGTGTTATGAATATATATATATATATATATATATATTTTTGCAGAAACCACCGGGAAATTGAAAAAACAGATACCGAACGTTTTCGTCTATTTAGACATTTTCAAAGGTACAAAAAAGCAATACAGAAAGAAACAATAAATACATAAGAAGACAAGGATACTCGGAGAGGTCCCATGTTACATTTTATCACAC
>NC_134783.1:56925106-56927606 GCF_046742065.1 Oratosquilla oratoria
GGTGGTAATGTGGTGGTAATGTGTCGTGATGGAATGTGTGGTGGTAGGATGTATGGTGGTAGAATATGTGGTAGTGGAGTGTGTGGTGCTGAATAACTGTGGTGCAGGTAGCTCGAAAAGTATGTGAGTGTTGATCTTATGATTGCAAAGTGGAGAGTGTGGTGACAGAGTATATATGTCATATTAGGTGAGGTAGCATTTGCTGTTCGTTGTAAGGTTGTGGTTTGCAAAGCATTTTATGTTGGGATTCGATGTGGTAATGGTCACTGGTGAAGCATGTGTTAGTGAACATATAGGGGAAGAACATGTGTCATTGGAGCATGTGTCATTGGAGCATGTGTCCTTGGAGCATGTGTCATTGGAGCATGTGTCTTTGGAGCATGCGTCCATGGAGCATGTGTCCTTGGAGCATGTGTCCTTGGAGCATGTGTCCTTGGAGCAGGTGTCATTGGAGCATGTGTCATTGGATCATGTGTCTTTGGAGCATGTGTCATTGGAGCATGTGTCCTTGGAGTATGTGTCCTTGGAGCATGTGTCCTTGGAGTATGTGTCCTTGGAGCATGTGTCCTTGGAGCATGTGTCATTGGATCATGTGTCTTTGGAGCATGTGTCTTTGGAGCATGTGTCATTGGAGCATGTGTCATTGGATCATGTGTCCTTGGATCATGTGTCCTTGGATCATGTGTCCTTGGAGCATGTGTCCTTGGAGCATGTGTCCTTGGACCATGTGCCATTGGAGCAAGTGTCATTGAAGCATGTGTCCTTGGAGCATGTGTCCTTGGAGCATGTGTCCTTGGAGCATGTGTCCTTGGAGCATGTGTCCTTGGAGCATGTGTCATTGGAGCATGTGTCATTGGAGCATGTGTCATTGGAGCATGTGTCATTGGAGCATGTGTCCTTGGATCATGTGTCCTTGGAGCATGTGTCCTTGGATCATGTGTCCTTGGAGCATGTGTCCTTGGAGCATGTGTCCTTGGAGCATGTGTCCTTGGAGCATGTGTCCTTGGAGCATGTGTCCTTGGAGCATGTGTCCTTGGAGCATGTGTCCTTGGAGCATGTGTCATTGGATCATGTGTCATTGGATCATGTGTCCTTGGAGCATGTGTCATTGGAGCATGTGTCATTGGAGCATGTGTCCTTGGAGCATTTGTCTTTGGAGCATGTGCCATTGGAGCATGTGTCTTTGGAGCATGTGTCCTTGGAGCATGTGTCATTGGAGCATGTGTTATTGGAGCATGTGTCATTGGATCATGTGTCCTTGGATCATGTGTCCTTGGAGCATGTGTCCTTGGAGCATGTATCCTTGAAGCATGTGTCATTGGAGCATGTGTCATTGGAGCATGTGTCATTGGAGCATGTGTCATTGGAGCATGTGTCCTTGGAGCATGTGTCATTGGATCATGTTTCCTTGGAGCATATGTCCTTGGAGCATGTGTCCTTGGAGCATATGTCCTTGGAGCATGTGTCATTGGAGCATGTGTCATTGGAGCATGTGGTCTTAGAGCATGTGCCATTGGAGCATGTGTTTTTGGATGGAGCATGTGTCCTTGGAGCATGTGTCCTTGGAGCATGTGTTATTGGAGCATGTGTCATTGGAGCATGTGTCCTTGGAGCATGTGTCATTGGAGCATGTGTCTTTGGAGCATGTGTCCTTGGAGCATGTGTCCTTGAAACATGTGTCATTGGAGCATGTGTCCTTGAAACATGTGTCATTGGAGCATGTGTCCTTGGAGCATGTGTCATTGGAGCATGTGTCCTTGGAGCATATGTCATTGGAGCATGTTTCCTTGGAGCATGTGTCCTTGGAGCATGTATCCTTGGAGCATGTGTCATTGGAGCATATGTCATTGGAGCATGTGTCCTTGGAGCATGTGTCCTTGGAGCATGTGTCCTTGGAACATGTGTCATTGGAGCATGTGTCCTTAGAGCATGTGTCCTTGGAGCATGTGTCCTTGGAGCATGTGTCCTTGGAGCATGTGTCATTGGAGCATGTGTCATTGGATCATGTGTCCTTGGAGCATGTGTCCTTGGAGCATGTGTCTTTGGAGCATGGATCATGTGTCTTTGGAGTATGTGTCCTTGGAGCATGTGTCTTTGGAGCATGTGTCCTTGGAGCATGTGTCCTTGGAGCATGTGTCATTGGAGCATGCGTAGAAAAGGCTGTGTAGATCTTATGCCCGTAGAACACAAGTAAGAAGATCGTGGGGTAAAAAACAACAACTACAAAAACATAAGAGATAATGCTTGTGGTTATACATAAAATTACATTGGCTTATGGGAGAGTAAATCATACGCTCTGTGATCATATAGCACAACATATAGAGTATGGTTGTGAAACAAAAGTAAAAAGCATTTCCCGTTTGTACTTGTTGATGCAATTTATATATTTTGTCCTGGTGAATACCAGACGATTTTGTTCAGATAAAAAAAAAAACGACAGTGTGACTGTGATATACGTGTACAACATGTGGTCGCGTTTTTTTTTTTTTTTTTTTTTGAG
>NC_134783.1:56935106-56945106 GCF_046742065.1 Oratosquilla oratoria
TTGATCTTAAATAACCTATATAATTCTTCTAATGTTTTATTGTTAAATTCAGTATCATTGTCTGAAACTAAGATCTTGGGAGTAGTGAAATTTCAGATGATTTGTTCATATCACTGGTGAAACATGTAGTAACACATTTGTAAATCACAACTAACACCACAGTCGGAAGAAAGAAAGAGTTGAATGAGCGAAAACTATATATTTCGACTGCTAACTGCAATCCTCTTCAGCAGTACAAAGTGGAAGGAGGATGCTGTCTTAAAGAGCAACTTCTTACAAGGGGAAGGGAACTGGGAAAAGAATAAATGTCACTGCCCCAACCCTATGTGACCTGAGGATAACATAAGGTCGGGTCAGAGGGAGGGGGAGGAAGCTTGTTGACAATATGTTTGGTGATGAATAGTCCTGATATAATATCTGGGGTCTATTGACCCTTGGAAATATTCATCGTGGGGAGATATACAATTAATATGGATTCCACCATTTTCCTTCTGAACTCACAGCCTGATTTATGAATAAGGTCAGATTTCTCCCAGTCCATCCATTAAGTTCAAAGTAGAATGGAGAAAAGATGACAAAATCCCCTTTTTAGACACCTTAATTTTGAGGAATGGGAATAAGCTTGCCTTTACTTTTTTTTTTTTTTTAGAAAGAACACCCATTCAGGAAGTTATCTTAATTTCTTCAGTCATCTCCCAGATCACATTAAAAGGAGTGTAACTTCAGGACTTTTTCTCCGAGCCTTTAGGATTTGTAGCCCCCCAATTTTTAGAACATGAATTAATTTCGATCAGGTCCCAATTAACAAAATTAGCTTACACTCATTGGTTCCTGGATAAAGCCCTCAGCCAAGCCAGAACCAGTTTTTTCAATCCCCCTTCCACTAAGTCAAAAGAGAGACAAAATCCCCTAGTCATTCCCTTCTCAGAGTCCATCAGTTATTTGTCCAAATTTCTTCCCAAAGAGAAGGTAAATTTAATTCACAATTACCCTAATACAATTAATACAAAAAATGATTAATGTTCACCAGAGGTTGAGAGAAGATCATATCCCATGTAAAGATTGCAACCTTTCATACATAGGCCAGACGGGATAGAGATTTAAGGACAAGACTGAATGAACACAAGAGGTCCATCAAGTATGGCCAAGAAAATTCAGCCGTGTTTCAACACATAAGTAAATTTGTTCAAATTAAATTCTTCTATTATATATCCTTTTTGGTAGTTTTGGAGGAATACTTCGCGGGTTCATCAAGTTCTGGGTTACTTTTTTTCAAGTCTGATCTCTTCTTTGTTCCCTTATCATCGATTCTTCATCTAATGTTCATTATGTTCATAAACAGTGCAGATGAAATTGATCAACCCTGTCGTTGATTGGCTAATATTCCTAGAGAGTGCGTCTGCTGTAACGTTCTTCCTTCCTGGAATGTATTCAAACTTTACCTCGTAACATTGAAGTGCAGTAAGCCACCTGGTTAATCTGCTTCTAATATTTTTATGTTTGAATAAGTTTTGAATAGCCATAGGACCAAATAGAATAAACTTAGTAATCATGTAGTAAGCGCTGAAACTATCAGTTGTTTTAAGAAACGATTAGACAACTTTATGAATGGGGATGACAGGTGGTGATGGATACGGAGCTGCCTAGTGTAGGCCTTATGGTCTCTTGCAGTCTCCTTTATCTTTATATTCTTATGATCATTCCACACTCTGACTGAATATCCCAGTATCATAGCTCTAAGACTCTTCAGTGAATGTATAACTGCTAATGTTTCCCTTTCTATAATAGGGTAGTTTCTCTCTGCACTGTTACAAAGTCTTGATGTAAAAGCTATCAGTTGCAGATTTCCATCTCTTTCTTGCATCAGTATGCCTCCTAACCATATGTATGACGCATCAGGACAAAGAATGAACTTTTTATCATAATTAGGAGAAATGAGAACTGGGGAACTAGTCAATTTTATCTTTCAACTTGTCAAAAAACTTGTTGTTTAGGTCGCAAAATAAAATATGAATCTTTCCCTAACAGACAACTTAAAGGATTAGCTATGTCCACATATCCCTTAATAAACTTCCTATAATACCCTGTCAATCCCCCAAAAACTTCTAACTTTTTCTACATTGTTCGGTACTGTGTAGTTCTTTACTGCTTTTATATTTTATTTCATTGTACTAAGTTCATGTCTATCTTATATCCCAAATAAATGACACTGTCGTGCAACAATTTAAAAATTTCAAGTTTCATTTTCAACCCTTCTTCAAATAGTCTTGTGTTAGTGTTCTCTTTTTCACCAATTTCCAGTACACTATTATGTCTATTTGCCGCTCTTTGTAGTGCTGTTTTATTTTGCGTAGGGTTTTTCCTCTTGCTTCTCGGTGAATACGAAAATTTGGTATTCCTCCACAATCCTGTATTCCATATCCTTCTCTATTGTGATTCAAACAGAAAGGTGGATTTCTACAATGATACTCATCATGACCCTCATATTTGTAGTTCCTACAAAAAAATCTCATAAACATTCTCGTGCTGTATGTCCCAATTTACTACAATTATAGAACTGAAGTCTAGCATTTCTTGAAGTATTTCTAACTCTATGTTCAGATCCTCTGTTCTTGTAATCACTCCTAGAGTTCCTAGTTTCTTTCTGTTAACCTAGCAGCCTAAGCAACTTTTAATTTATAACTAGATATTTTTCTATCCAACCTGAATCCTTCAACATAGAAAACATGTTCTCAGATCATCTGTCTATTTTTGCTAAATATTCTGTTTGTCTCATTTGTTCTGCTGTCTTTATCATTCTAACCAAAGACCTCATACGATCATGACCAGACTTTTTTTTCAGTTTCATGGAATTTTTTTTATAAGCCTTCTCAGGATCTATATGTTGTGTCAATATTTCTCTGTTTTTTCTTTTATCTAGTATGTTCTTTGTCACTATTAGTGTATCAATTATATTAATGAACATACATACATATACAATTTTATTTTCTTCACCCAAAACTTTGGGATAATTGACTTCAAGGTGATAACCTCATGACGAAAAACTTTCGTGGCTATCCTATAATGATTAATAGTATAGTATATGTGAATTTCTACCTTCTCTGTTGATAATGTCGATTTGAATCGACTCCTTTTCTTCAACCTGTAGTCGTTCCATAACAGGTACGGGCACGCACCCCAGCAACATATCATCTTTGTCTTTGTAGTCGTCCTTCTCCTTCACTATCTCGTCCTCGTACCAGCGTGGGGATTTGCGTGCAGTATGTGGCCCCGTCTGTTGTTTGGAGTTCATGAGTTGTCGCAACCGTTTTCTTAATAGGCGTTGCGTGCGACGAATGCTTGGCTGAACCATTTCTCTGGATATATGCAAGCACATATAATCACACTAAATTCTGTAGGTGGTCCTCTTTAGTTGCGTGAGTTTAGTGTTTCTCTTTGGAGACGTTTTATTTACGTGCGTTGTAGTTCCGTTCGTTGAGTTGCGAGCGTTAAGTGTTTTTCTTTGAAGACGTTTCAATTGCGTTTGTTTAGTTGCGTTCGTTTAGTTGCGTGCGTTGAGTTTTTTTTTCTGAGACGTTTTAATTGCGTGCGCTCTTTCCTTTGCTGCCACTACTGCAGCCGCTGTCACCACTTCGTCGTCCTTGTGGTCCTCACTTATAGATATGGCTATTCACTTCTTTTGCTAATAATTTTCTGTCTATGAGAATGAAAATGTCGTGATCTTCTATATATTTCTTCTGTTAAGTCGAATTGTTCACAACGTTCTCTCTCCGAGGTTCTTCCAAAGAATCCCAGAAGAATACGTGCACAAGATACTACGTGAGCTTTGCAGTGACGTAGTGCTTTCCTTAGTCCAATGATCTTTAACTTTATATTTAAGATCCTCCCCAAAGGGAGGCAAATTCTTTATGAACAACTTGCAGCGGGCAGCAAAACTGCAGGGGTGCTAATAAAGGTGCAAAGGCCTATAAGGACTTTTTTTTCCAAAAGGTGTGACATGCGACTCCAGGAACTGGAGAGACTGGCCTCCGACAGACCAAACTGGCGAGCTGTGTCTGACAGAGAGAGGACAGAGAATCGCGCCCGACGACGTCAGCGTGATGCAAGAGTCCAACGTCCTGGAGAACAGCATCCATGGCATATATGCAACCAAACATATGGCTCCCGCATATGACTCAAGAACCACATTCGATGGTACCAGCGTCACGATCGCTAAATTTCATACTACACATCGTTGAAAGCAGTACAACGTCGTCATCGGCAACGATTGGCAACCTTAAGTATATATTCGGCATAACTATCGCCACTGGATCTAGATAAAACGTGGGATCTTATATTTCCGGTAAGAATCTTAAAACTATTTTAATTGAATAGCGTGTATAAGAGATGAGGACTTCGATGAATTTTGTCTGTTACCTGTCTGCTGAAGATTTAAAAATGACTTAAGAAAAACAAGTGCTTCCCTTCACTATTTCATGGAAATAATCCTTTTCTTTTTCTTCAAACTTAGAAAGAAATAATAAAGAAAGCATTTAAAGACCTGAACTAGACTGTTGTCTCAAGAGCCTCCAAATCAATTCTGGGACTCCGGTATTATTTTCTTTCGAATGAAGATTCGCTTTTACCTGGCTTCTCTAATTCTTAGTCCTACCCTCTCCCCACCAGGAAGCATTCTTGATACGTTTGCTTACCAGAGAAAAGAAGAAGGAAAGGTTCCTATCCTGGTCGAGATTTGAGCGGTCGGCGGATGCCAGGGGGCCTTCACTCTCTCTCTCTCTCTCTCTTTTCGGTCCTCCTTCTCCTCCAACTTCTCCTCCTCCTTCTCCTCCTCTTCCCTCTCCTCTTCCTCTTTCCTCCTCTTTCTTCTCGTTTTTCTACTCCACCTTCTCATCCTCATACATCTCTTTCTCATATTTCTTTCAATCCTCATACTCCTTCCTTTTCCTCCTCGTTCTTCCTCCTTCTCTTCCTCCTACTATTCTTTCCCCCTATTTCTCCCACTCCTACCCCTACTTCTCTTTTCCTCCTCTTCATCTCCCTTCTTCTCACTCTTCCACCTTTCCCCCAGTCTTTCGCTACTCCCTCTTCTTCCCCCTTTTACTCTCTCCCATTCCTCCCCTTCTTCTTGAGCCAACACCTCCTCCTCCTCCTCCTCCTCCTCCTCCTCCTCTTCCTCCCCTTCTCCTCGGTCTTGGCATAAATCGTATTCCTCACAATCGCCAAAGCTCATGTGAGCCTATTTCATAACCTCTTGTTCTGGTTCTAAAAATTTCGTGGATTCTTTCCTTTCGTTCTTTCTACCTGATGACTGAGATTCACCAAGGATTAAACCCCTTTCTCCGAAAGACCACTCACCCGACCCAGCCCTATTCGCGATAACAAAGGGGTTAGAAGTGATCAGCAGCCTTCGTACTGATGGGAACTTCTCATTTTGCTTTGGCTGTCACCCAGTTGTCCCATTCATTTCTCTAGCGACTCTTCGTGCGACCGCAGGGTCATTGGCCCTTTTGATTGGTCGGTTATTTCATTCACTTCCGTTACACCAAGAAGTGAGATATTGTCCTCCAGCACTGATATGCTAATTGCGCACACTTTACCATTGCACTACGAAGCCCAGAACCCCATCTTCTTGGGACCGCAGGGTCATTGGCCCTCTTGATTGGTCGGTTATTTCATTCACTTCCGTTACACCAAGAAGTGAGATAATGTCCTCCAGCAACTGATATGCCAATTGCGCACACTTCACCATTGCACTACGAAGCCCAGAACCCCATCATGAGGGAGCCAAACTTCTTGGAAGAAGATTCTTGTTCAGAACACACTTGCTTCTTCGGAAGATAGAATAAAGATGCAAATAAAGTGTACTAGAGAAGGGAGGCGGTTTTAATACTTTTACACCATGTAAACCTTCTAAATATGTTTGAAATGGATAAAAATCGTCCACTGGCAAACAGAATATAAGTAAGTGTGAGGGAGCTAATCTTCTCAAGACAGTAGCACATTGAGTAGATCGATCGGTTGTGCAGACATCGACCTAATTTTTTACTCTTTTGTTTATCTTTCAGGGAGGTATCAGCGTATCTTCTTTCTTTATTTGATATAATTTCTATTAAGTTTAATTATGTATGTATTTCTATATATCCATTTTATTATTTTATTCATTTATTCACTTCATTCTTTTATTTATTTATTTATAAAAAAAATTTAGAACAGGTGTACAGTTTTTGTGTCAGCTTCAAAGGCTAACAAGTTCTACATCTTTTTTCTCTCTCTTTCTCTTTTTTTTTTATTGTTCCTCCTCATGCATTCTCTCCTCTTTCCCAGCCACGTTTATGGCCTCTTACACTATCATCTCGCTGCTCGTACCAACTTACGTGCTTTGGTGCTTTACCGCTATCGTGGGTATGTTTATACATGTACGTGGATCTACACATATACTTATACATGTATGTGGATCTACACATATACTTGGAGGTACACATTAGTATGAAGGGGGTGAAGTTGCGGCCCTTACACCAGGAGGCGCCTAGCTGCAGCCGAGGGTCTTGCCTTTGTTTCATGCATCCTAAGCGAAGGTTGGGTACGAACTCGGTGATGGCACAATGTTGATCTTTGTTTATTTTGCTCTAAGAACACCCCAAACCACTCGATACAATGAAGTAACTTACATTTATTCTATTTGACGTCAGACGATTTTATTCAAGGCTAATACTTAGAGGGGTAGTGGGATTCTAGGATTTTAGTTACTATGATGACTCCCTTCGTGGGTTTTGCTCTGTTTAATGTCAGGCGATTTCATTCGGCTGAGTGTTAGGTGTGCCACACAGTGAGCGATGCCAGGAAGTCCTTGGAAAGGCTCGTATTGCTCATGGTATCATAAACTCGCCCAACCAGAGTATAAGACCTTTTCGTTGTTTATACAGGAGGACCAGGATCATCTTCAAGTCGTTTCTGTTCCCGGTGTTGCCGTACGTCTACGAGACATGGACAATGAATGACTGACAGGAGGAGCCGTCTGGAAGTCTTAAGTATCAACTGCCTTAGGAGAATCGTGAGGGAGTATCGCTGGAATGAGTACGTATCAAAACAGAGACAGTTCTATGAGGCTCAGTTTAGCCCTATTACAAACATAATTCGTGGACGTCAACTCCGGTTATGTGGCCATGTAGCACATTTCCCTGATGTTGGTCCCAATTATAGGACTCTATCCATGAGAGACAACCCTCGGAGGAGGGTAAGAATGGCCCACAGAATTCATGGCTTGGGAAAGTAGACCAAGCCTAGTGAAGGTTGCTTGGAATGGTAAGGGAGGCTGCATGGAAGCTGCCTCGGTGAAACTGTGGGAATTGACGCAGGCGTGTTAATTATCTATGAATACATACATACAGACAAACATAAATACATACATGCGCACACACACACACACACACACACACACACACACACACACACACACACACACACACACACACACACACACACACACGGTACTGCTGCGTTCGGGTCGTTACTCTGACTCTCGTAGGCGGGAAGTTGGGTGTGTGTGTGTGTGAAAGGTCATAGCATTACCCATATATCGGACCTACGAGCTCTGAGCTCTCTTCCGGGAAGGAAATAGCTGTCGATCACGAGTCCAACACGTGATCCAAAGACCAAGTGAATACACACACACACACGCACACACACACATATACATACAGACACGCACACACACACACACACACACACACACACACACACACACACACACACACACACACACACACACACACACACACACACACACACACACACACGTATATATATATATATATATATATATATATATATATATATATATATATATATATATATACATATATATACACATATATATATATAAACTTTCTGGGCAAAGTCTTTCTCGTAGGCAATTACTGTTGAATGCTAAAGCACATGTGGTATCAATGATTTTGTATTTATTTTTAGCAGATACATAAATAGAATGGGGAACAAGAAAATATATACAGAACTAAATCACAACAAAAGGGATTTAGGGAAGCCTCAAATCACATGCTATGTGGTCGGACATTTTGTTTCTTTGAGATAAATTTGTTTTCTGCTAAGCTGGTGATAGAATCTGGTGACCATTGACCTTTTGATAAGTTGAAATTTGGATTTTTTTTTTATAAATTTAGATTCAATCATTTTTCTTTTGAAACTACAATGTTATTGATACACTATGGCTTCAAATAAAGGCGGTGGCATTGTCATCTTGTACAAACAGGGGTAGTCATCGATTTTTACCTTCCTAAACGTAGAATATGCAGCCCCGAATTCCTCAGTGATGAACTTCTTCATTATACTAACACCTTCAAGCTACCTAGCTTATCCATTGGTCTTCTCTTCGCAACCTTGAAAAAAAGCCAAATTTGTGTTGGGTAAATGATAATAACTGGGACCAAGACACAAGCAACGTCCCTCTTCTCATCTTTTCTTTCCCATTCTCCTTCTGCGTCTTCCTTCTCTTCTTCGTCGAATGCTCACTTTTACTTCTCTCGTCTCTCCCTCACCTTTGTACCAAGTCTCTCGTCCATTTTATCTCAAAATCTCTTCCCCAAAGTTTTCTCCAACCTAATCCTCAGTTCTCTCGTATTCTTTCCAGTAGTATAGTTTCTCTTTATAACTAAATCCTTTCTCTCTAGTTTATTTCAGAGACAAATCATATTTCCAGTTTACTCCATAGTGTCATGAAGAAAAAGTGGCTAGATGGAGTAATTTATAACCATTTTAAGGCGGTTGCATTTATTATATATATTTTTTCATTATTATGGCTGATATCTGAAAAAAAATTGTTTTGCTAGACACTAATCTCTGCATATAACGGACCATCGACCAATCGAATCAATGTTTTATCACCTTTAACTTCAACTTGCTCTCCTTTCCGCTTTAACTTTTCCATATAACGTACCACAACTTCCCATATATACATACATATGTATGTATATATATATATATATATATACCTATATATATACATATATATATATATACATATATATATGTATATATATACATATATATATATATATATATATACATATATATGTATATATATACACACATATACACATATATGTACATATATGTATATATATATATATATATATATATATATATATATATATATATATATATTACAGAAACCACACAGGGAAAATAAAGTCGGAATACTAAACGTTTTCGTCTATTACGACATCCTCAGAGTACAATAAAGATTAATAGAACATAGTATTTATACAGAAATAAGAAGACTGGGGAAGGTTATAGCCACATAAAAGCTTCGTACAATATACATACATTCATATACAAATGGAACTAATGATAATAATAATAAAACAATAAAACAGCAAAACAAGGGAGCATAACCATGTGGCCGAAACGTCCACAAGGACATCTGGCACAATTAGGAGCCATGGTACTGCTTTATTATGCTATTACTTAAGAAATTATCTAGTTTAAATAACCCTAAACTCAAATTGATATTGTTATCAAAATTAGGACGGGCCAAATATCTAGTGGAGTTTTTGTCCATGTTAGGGACACTAATCATAGTATTGACTGGGACAATGTAAAAAAAATTTTTTTTGTTTGTAATTCTGTTTTAGAAAGGAACATCATTGAATCCAGTTTTATAAAGAGCAATTTTGATAACAATATCAATTTGAGTTGAGGTGCAAGAAGAAAACCACTACTTCGTCCAGCCAATATCAAGCGCAGAAAGGATTGGGCTGTTGAGATGGTGGAGAGACCTGTGGCCTTTTGAGCACTGTCATTTTCTCTGATGAGTCAGGATTCCTATTATTTTCTGACAGTGGAAGAGTGTGTGTCTGGAGACTCTGTAGTCAAGAGTTTGACCTCAAAAGACTGAGCCAACAGTAAAATATGGGGCATTCCAATAACGGTGGGGGTTGCAATTTGGAGTGATGATCGATCAGAGCTTGTGGGGTGTCAAGGAAAC
>NC_134783.1:56950106-56955106 GCF_046742065.1 Oratosquilla oratoria
AGCATGACCAGAGTGCTTTACGTTTTTATGTGATTAACCTTTTCTGTCCTTCAAAGGGAATATATTACATAAGAGTTGAGATGCTCAGCTTAATTCCATCCCTAGAGGCTGTACTTATAAAATGAATAGATAAATAAATAAATAAAATAAAATATAATGATCCTCCAGAAACAGACGGATACAGTAAAAATAAGACAACAAAGACATAGATAATCCCATAGACAGTTAATAACTAGATGTTGCACGATATATCATTTACGTTTTCATTAAACTGAATTACTATGTTTTTTCTTAACTGCATACAATCCTATGAACATACTTTTCCTTTTTCATTTTCTATCTGGAATCAAATGTCCTTTTCACGTTTACAAAGTTCCAAAGGAACATCTTGTCATGTCAAAATTTCATAGTTTACATTGTGGACTCCACTTGAAGGGCTGCACACAGTAGTGCACTGCTTACATTCTGGACTTCAACTGGGGACATCAATTCCAGTACACTGTTTCCATGTCGGATCTAAACCTGGACCTTCTCTGGGGAGTCTGGATTTATATACGCTTCGTGTCCACATGCGAGAGTGTAATGAGCAAGTTATGGGGCAGACTCCCCGGTTTCCACAATTACAGCAGAAGGGTTGTCTGTGCATATGTAAACAGTGGGGGGACGCGTGCAAATACGGCCACAGGCAGAAGGGTGGAAGGGTGGGTGCGGTCCTCGCGTGCATGCAAAAAGGACATTTATTAAGAGAAATTGTGGGCTTATGCAGAAAGGCATCATAAATGCATACGTATATGTATATATATATATATATATATATATATATATATTTATATATATATATATATATATAGATATATATATATATATATGCGCACATTCACTCATACACAGATACATACACACACACACACAGACACACACACACACACACACACACACACCACACACTCACACACACAGACACACACGCATGCGTAAGAGTATATATATATATATATATATATATATATATAAATATATATATATGTATATATATATATACTGTGTGTGTGTGTGTGTGTGTGTGTGTGTGTGTGTGTGTGTGTGTGTGTGTGTGTGTGTGTGTGTGTGTGTGTGTGTGTGTGTGTGTGTGTGTAAAAGACGCATGATAGTGTTATCACTTAGCTGAGAAGTAACATTATTCATTTGCCTTATTCAGGCATTGTACGGGATGGCTGATAAGTGATTTTCATCTCAGCTGCCCAACCCTCTGTTTACAATGACGAACTCTAACAATTTTTTTCTGGACAACGCCAGACTACTTGCTTTTGTTTTGTCATCATTTGTCTGTCTGATTTTCATTTATTATTAGTTATATGTCAATTTATTATTATTTACTATTTACCTGTTTGTTTATTATTTAACTATACCTATGCATTTATTTATGTATTTTATTTGTTATTTACATTACTATAGTTTTTATTTATTGTTTTATTATTAATATGATTTTTTTTTCGCATCCGACCTAGATATGGATCAAAAGGTCTCCTGTCGGCATGCTCCGCCTTTGTAATCCTTTGTATTTTATTCAGCGTAGAAGGTCCAGGGCTCGTGCTATAATGGGCTAAGGTAACCCAACTGGCCCCTTGATACAATGACGAACTTGACATATTTTTGTTATGTCCAAGAATTGGAGATATAATAGTTCGGCTAAGCTAACCTAACTATACCTAATCAAAGGACAAGGTAGAAATCGATCCTCAACTGAGGTTTCCTCCTCTTCTCTTCGTTCATTAGATTCTTAATTTACGATAAATCTCTATTTTTCATTTTGCTTCGTCCGACATCCACATTTTCTTCGTTGTTTTCAGGCCGACAACCACCATGCTGGCTTGGTTTGTGTGATAGCCCGTGTATAAAAAAAGGGAAGTTTTATATAATATGAAACGGGAATGCTCACCACGAGAGATGAAGAGTAATGAAAAATGTTTCTACAGAATGAAAGGGAGACAAAATATCTTTAACATTTTTCTGCTCGACGCTTTGTCATACTTAGCAAAAAATCGCATAAAAAAACAAAAATCAGTCAGTCGTCCTCGCTGACAAGCTAAAAGGTATAAACCAGTTGACGCATTTCTACAGAATTTGTTTGGCTGTGCCACACGATTCAATTCAATTAAAAAGGGGAGAACTAAATTGGTCCAAAAAAACAAAGCAGAGTAATAGAATAGTAGGGGGCGCAAATACATAAGGAAAAGTGGGGGGGGGAGAGGGTGATTTAATAATAATAAAAATAGGTTCAATATCACGAGTTATCGTGACCTTAGCTTCACATTGAACTACCTTGACCTCAGCGCAGAGTTCAGAGACGGCTTGTGTCGTTCAAATACTCGCCCCCACCCCCTCCCTCACCCCCCACCCCCTCCCACCACCCGGACATCGACACATTTCTCTCCTCCCGTTCTCCATTCCAGAGGCACTCGAGAGCTCATTAGTGAAATTAAGACACTTGAGTCATATTCAGTCATAGCATCGAGGGTTGCAATACTGGACGATATATATGCATATGTGTATATGTATATATTATACATACATACATACATACATACATACATACATACATACATACATACATACATACATACATACATACATACATACATACATACATATATATATACATATATATATATATATATATATATGTGTGTGTGTGTGTGTGTGTGTGTGTGTGTGTGTGTGTGTGTGTGTGTGTGTGTGTGTGTGTGTGTGTGTGTGTGTGTGTGTGTGTGTGTATTCACCATGGTCTTTTGATCACGTGTTGGACTCGTGATCGACAGCTATTTCCCTCTCGGAAGAGAGCTCAGATCTCGCATGACGGATCTATGGATAATGCTGTGACCTTAAACGCACACACACACCCAACTCACCGCCCACAAGAGTTGGGGTAACGACTCGAAGCGCAGTGATACTAAAATCATTTCAGCCCTGGGCAGGATTCGAACCAGTACCGCCGTAGTGACAGTCGGAGATTCTACCAACCGCGCCACTGAGTCGTGTGTGTGTGTGTGTGTGTGTGTGTGTGTGTGTGTGTGTGTGTGTGTGTGTGTGTGTGTGTGTGTGTGTGTGTGTGTGTGTGTGTGATCTTTCAGCTCACCTTGAAACGAATTATGCAATATCACCACAGGAGAAAGGAAAACTCTAGGCAGTAAGTACTTACCTATATGACATCTTCAGAAAAAAAAACAGATACAAGGATGTAAATACAAAAATAGGGAGGGAATGCGGGTAAATGGGAACAGCAATGGGGAAGGGAATACTGCACAAATGATGAGGAGGGGAACAAAATCTTACCTCCCTCGCTTCGACCTGACGTCATAGGGTTCAATCTCGCAGAAACATTTTTATCATATGTTTGGTTTACAATTTATCGCACTTGAAATGTCCATGGCTTAAGCTTACATTTCTATCAAAAGTCCTTGAGATGAAACATGATTCCATCACGTTTCTCTCGGTTAAGCTAATTGCTTTCGCTATGATTGTTGCCCTGGACCAGATCTCACACTATATTCATGTCTGGAAATCTTTGATTCCAAGATTTTCCCAGTTTGTCTAATATATATATTTTTTGACTATTTTTTGCAAGGAATTCTATACACTACCCCGTTGCTGTTAGACGGACTGGTTTTAATTAAAGTTCTTTTTATGGTGTGGTCATATCTAAATGCTATTTTGACATTTAATTTCTCGATAGAACTTACAATATCAAAGAGGCTTTTATGGAAAGGAAGAATAAGTATTTTATGGCGTTCAGGATTTTCTTATTTTTCATAGCATGCTCTGTAAAAAGGTTTCTTAGCTGTATTATCATATTAAAAATATGAAGGGGATGTTATATATTATATACTATATATTATATATTATATATTATATATTATATATTATATATTATATATTATATATTATATATTATACATCATATATCACATATTGTATATTATGTATTATATATTATATATTTCATCTTTTATATATTTTATATTATATATTATATATATCATATATACTGTACATGACATAATATGTACTATATATCATATACTCTACATCATATTATAAATATATATATATATGTATATATATATACATATGTATATATATATATATGTATATATATATATATATATACTATATATCATATAATATATATTTTACGTTGTATGCTATATCGGTACATCATACAATATATATTATATAACATATTCTATATCATATATTAAAGTATTCTATAGCATCGTGTATTATATAGTATATACTATATGATATATATGTTATATATCATGCATTCTATAACATATATCTTGTATCATATAGTATATACCACATAATATGTGTCATATATCATGTGTTTTATAACATATGTTTTATATTATGTATGATGCACTACATATTATAGTTCATTTACAAAGGATTACAAAGGAGGAGCATGCCAACAGTAGACCTTTTGGTCCATAACTAGGCCGGATGCAAAAAATGGTAATAGTGACAAATAAATGAAAAAATAAATAGATAGATAATATTATTGATAATAATAAATAATATAGATAAATAAAGAGGTAAATTGAATTGATATATAAAGAGGTAAATATTAGATAGTAATAAATGGACAGATAAATAATGATAGATAATAATCATATAAATAATAATAAACAAACAAAAAATAACAAACAAATAATATAAAATAAATGGCAGGCATTACAGCATCTTGCTTGTTTATTTAAATGAATCTTAAAGCTTCGAACTAAACTACTTTGCACTACCTCTGCAGGAAGTTTATTCCGTTCATTAACTACACTGTTATTGAAGTTGTTTTTACCCACTTTCAAATTAAATCTATTTATTGACATTTTGAGACCATTATTTCTTGTGTGATTCTTATTCAGTGTGAAAATTTTGTCATCTTTGATGTTGTCAATTCCCTTCAGAATCTTAAAGACCTGTATCGAGTCACCTCCTAATCT
>NC_134783.1:56962606-56965106 GCF_046742065.1 Oratosquilla oratoria
AGAGTGTGGTGGAAGGGGGAAAGGGAGAAAAGGAAAACAATTGGGGTGAGGAGCCTTCGAGGTCCCCTGGAGGAGGAGGAGTCCTCGAGGAGGGGAGTAGGAGGAGGATAGGAGAAAGGAGGACGAGGGGGAGGAAAAGGAGGACGAAGAAGAGGAGGAGGAGGAGGAGGAAGAAGAGGAGGAGGAGGAGGAGGAAGAAGAGGAGGAGGAGGAGGAAGAAGAGGAGGAGTAGGAAGCGTTGCCTAACCCACTGTGGAATACATCAATAACGCTGGGATCAGAGATCTGTCCCTCTATTCGGGAGATTTCAATGCAATTTCTGCCAAACTCACGCGGGCTGAACACTGTGTTATATCAACATCTTCCATACCGGGTGGGCACTTCTCCCACGTGTTCTGGCCAAAGACAGGCTACCCTATTCATTCCCGTGGTACCTCTTTCAATTGGCCTTGGGTGAAGCGACGAACATCTTTTCTTTTTAATCTCGTTGACACCAATCTACTGTATTTGAATCCGTGGAGACACCTCGATGAAATGGGGACATATTCGTCTTCTAACTGATGTCAGACTATCTTATTCGACTTATGAACAAATTCGTGAGGTTTCGATATATCGAAACTGTAACGAATAAAGTAATTTGATGTTAGAGAGAATGAAATCCTAAAAAATTTGAGCCATCCAAAAATAAAACATATACATACATACATACATACATACATACATACATACATACATACATACATACATACATACATACACACACACACATACATAAATACATACATACATATATCCATATATATACTATTGCCTTTCACAATCCGTGCAAATGTGGCGAGAATGCCTATCTGTTTCTGGACTCCTTATATGTTCATGTAATGAATTTATAAAAACAAACTACACAAAGCACAGACTTACAAACCTCATAAACTATGTAACTCTAGTCCACCTTTACAAATAGACACGACATACATCTTCATCAATACCCTGATGACGTCACAGCCTATCCAATGTATTACGTCATAAATTTAATGTCGTCATAACTTATTCAATTTGTGACATCATAGCACGGTCATCAACGATATGCATGACGTCATAACGAACACCTATGCTATTTATGACGTAATAACATGGTCGCCAGGGACCGTAATGACGTCATTAACATGACAAACTGTGGTACTTGTGACATCATAACATGTATTTTTTTTTTTTTTTTTTTTTTTTTTTTTTTTTACGAGGGAAGAATATGACCTAATTTTTATTTTATTTTACTTTTTTATTTTATATTATTTTTTACTTTTTTAACTCACTTGGACGAGGAAAGAATAAATTGATTTCGGACAAGATTTCGGTCTGGTCCGCAAGAGAAAACAAGTGAGCATTTCTGAGGGACGACTCTCCGCCCAAGTCTTTTTCTCAAACGCAATTCCAAGAAAAGAGCGCGGATCTTGAGAGCAAGAGAAGGAAATGAGAGAGAGAAGAAGAGTGATGAAGAGTAGGAAAAGTAGGAAGAGGAAGATGAAGGAAAGAAGAAGGAGGAGGAAGAGGAGGAAGACAAGGAGGAGAAGTAAGAGTAGGAGATGAAAGAGGAGGAACAGGAAGACAAAATATACATAGAGTAGATGTATGAAGAGTAGGGAGAGGAAAAGGAGGAGGAGGAGGAAAGGAGGAGGAGGAAAGGAGGAGGAGGAGGAGGAGGAAGAGGAGGAGGAGGAGGAGGAAAGGAGGAGGAGGAGGAGGAGGAGGAGGAGGAGGAAAGGAGGAGGAGGAGGAAGAGGAGGAGGAGGAGGAAAGAAGGAGGAGGAGGAAAGAAGGAGGAGGAGGAAGAGGAGGAGGAGGAGGAGGAGGAGGATCGGGGCAGGAGGAGAGTACGTAAACATCACTCCGTTTGAGAAGCACTCGAGGTTCGAGAATGCTTGAAGGAGCTGGAACTACCAATATTAGAAGACAGTCCATGCGAAGGCCGCATCTCGAGGAGTCTTCAGTTCCCAGAAGGTGGAGGGTCTTGTTGGAACGCAGACACCACGAGAGCGAGGAGAGGCTGGGCAAACAGGACGCTCTACCCCTTTCAAGGTGAGAACCCAGTACATGGATTTTGATCAGGGCAAGAACAGGTGGTTCTGTGTAGGAATTCGGTCGAACCGAAGTATAGGGTTCCACCCTCATGTTAGAGACAAACCTCCCTCGCCACATAAAGTTGTCTGTTTCTAGCCACCACGTGGGTTTTGATCAGGGCAAGAACGGGTGGTTCTGTGTAGGAATTCGGTCGAACCGAAGTATAGGGTTCCACCCTCATGTTAGAGACAAACCTCCCTCATCACATAAAGGTTTCTGTTTCTAGTTGGAACTAGAAGTACATGAACTAACCTACTCGAACTCAACACCCTGGCGTTCTACCCCTTTGAAGGTGAGAATCCACCACATGGACTTTGATCACGATAAAAACAGGTGCTGTGCCTTGCGACACTGCCTCTGACCCAGGGCAGTGGACAGGGTGCAG
>NC_134783.1:56970106-56980106 GCF_046742065.1 Oratosquilla oratoria
GAGGAAAGAGAGAGGGAGGGAGAGGAGGGGAGGTAAAAGATAAAGAGAAGGAAGAGGAGGAAAAGGATGAAAAAGAGGAAAGAAAGAGGGGGAGACGAGGGAGCATAAGATAAAGAGAAGAAAGAGGAGAAAAAGGAAGAAAAAGAGGAAAGAAAGAGGAGTAGGTGGACGAAAAGTAAGAGGAAGAAATAGAGAAAGAGAAAGAAGAGAAAAAAGGAAGAAAAAGAGTAGGAAGAGAAGGCGAAGTCTTAAGAGGAGGCAAAGAAAAAGGAGGATGAGGAGATGAAGAAGAAAGTGAAGAAAGAAGAAGAGGAAGGACTTTGGTGAGTCTATAACGTAAACGTGATAGACAAAATGGAAAAATTTGACAGTATGATGAAAAGAATAATAATAACAATGAGAAATGGTAGAAAAAGAACGTGAAAAAATTAATAGGAAAAAAAAAAAACGAGCAACAAGAAGAACAGATAAAAAGTAAAAACGGTAGAGGAAATTAATAGAACGAAAATATTTTAGATCTAAGAAATTAAAAATAGAAAAGGAAACTCAAGGAAAAGGGGAGAGAGTGGGAAGATCCAAAATGATAAGAGACAAAGACGATTATGAAAAAGAAAACAAAACGCTGATAAGGACTATAGGAAGAGATAATGACTATGACAGGGGTTCTCATTAGGGGTGAAATTCACACCCAGGGGGGACTTTTGGGATTTCTGGGGGTGATTTGTGACCACAGTCAGCTTACGGGGTGAGGAAAGCAATTATAGGTTTTGGCCTATCTGGCCTGTCACCTGGGCTGGATTTATACTAATTTGGGAAAAATATATACTAATTTGGAAAAAATAAAAGGGTTTTTAGTAATATTTGCATATTATTTAGAATGCACCTTTTGAAACAGACAATCTTGGAAAGGAGGGGGGGAATGACATTCTGACAAATGGTGAAAGGGGTGAATGGGCCAAGTAAGGCTGAGAATCCCTGGACTATGGTAAAAAGCTTTACTGATATTGTTGATGATGATGATATGGTTTAACGTCACACACTCCTCCCTATCGGAAGGCTAGAACGGTGCCCCTCACAGAGGGCTTTGTAGCGTGGAATTTAATGAACCATGCCCTTGGTTCAACTTCGCCGGTGGCAGGATTCGAACCGCCATCCCATCGACCTTCGCCGCAAGTAACGACGCCCTAACCCACTCAGCCAGCGAGATGATATTGTTACAACCATGAAAGTATTTGTCTGCAGCTAAAAGGTGAGGGAGAAGTAAGGATAGGGATTGAATAAAGATTACGTTCATGTAGGTATTTACAATCGTCTGCTTAATGCCGTCTGTCCATATTCATAGAAGCTTTATAAAATGAAACTAATATCTCCTGCCGAAAAAATGGGTAGCCGTTGAAAAAAAAAAAAAAATAGATAAACAAAATAAAATAAAATAAAAGAAATAAATAATAGATAAATAAATAAATAAATAAAATGAACAAATAAATGAATAAATAAAATAAAATAAATAGATAAATAAATAAATAAATGAATAAATACATAAATAAACAAATAAAAAATAGATAAATAAATAAATAAATAAGAATAAATAAATGAAAAACAAAAAATAATAAAATAAAATAAAATAAAATAAAATAAAATAAAATAAAATAAGATAAAATAAAATAAAATAAAATAGAATAAAGTCATTTCTATCAAGTATGACACTTTAGAGATGTTGATCTGATCAACGCCAGGCACTACAGTTCATCTCCTAGGGAGAACCACCGCCCTGGACTACACGCAAAGGTCAAAGCGACGTTATATAAGACGCATAAGAATCTCCGGACAGTTTACAATTCTATGTATGACGAATTCTGACCTCGTTTCTAATCCCCTACGACCTCGTTCGGCCGCCATAGAAAGAGTCATAACCCACTTGTGATGGGGCTGAGACTATGGGCTGGGCTCCGGCCGTAGAGTAATGATTATGAGAGAGACTTTGCTTTGGCCCACGGCGGGGAATCGGTCGGTGGCCGTAGAGTGCCGTTCCGCTCAGAGGAGAAGGGGAAGAAGTTCAAAGACATTATTTATTCGTTCTTCATGACAACTTTTCTCTGGGAAGCAGGGGCAGGAGAGACTTATTGACCAAATTTCAACCAATAGGAGTTCGTGAATCAGTAAAAATTAAGTAAATTTTTCCTCCTCAACCACCCAACCCTCCTCCTTCTCCTCCTTCTACTCCTCCTCCATCTCTTCCTACGTCTCCTTCTCCTCCTCCTCCTACTCCTCCATCTCCTACTTTTTCATTTCTTCCTACTTTTCCTTCTCCTTCTCCTCCTTATCATCATCATCATCATAATCAATTAATCAATATGATTGCTATAATGAAGTCTAATTTCATATCCGTTGACTATGGCAATTTATTTAGTCAGGCTGTCATCGTTTTCCAGTTCATCATAATTGTATCTATTAATATTGTCATTGCTTTACATACACACGCACACACACACACACACACACACACACACACACACACACACACACACACACACACACACACACACACACACACACACACACACACACACACACACACACACACAGAGAGATATATATATATATATATATATATATATATATATATATATATATATATATATATATATATATATATATATATAGAGAGAGAGAGAGAGAGAGAGAGAGAGAGAGAGAGAAAGAATTTGAGCATTTTGATTTCATTTGTTTTATTCTCTTCATTCTTTTCAATCTTTGGCCGCTTTATGGTAGAAGTAGGAAGAAAAAACATAAAGACATACAAATTCATAGAAATTAAAACAAAACATAGTTCTACTCTATCCTTCACTCCCTCCCACATCTCTCTCAGCTTCTCCTTGTACTCATACTCTTTTTCCTTCTTATGCAGTTTATTCCCAGCACCTCTTTCCCTTTTGTCCTTTTCCTCTTTTTTCATCTATCCTCTAGTTTCAACTTACATTCCATCACAAAAATTAAGCAGCAAAATAGAGAAAATGAGATTAATTAGAATGAGAGAATAAAATGAAATTCAATAAAATGAAGCGAAATGACATAAGATAAAATGAAAATAAAATTAAAAAAGAACAAAGTAAAATAAAAGCAAATTAAATAAGAATCGAATAAAATAAATTAGAATAAGAAAAATAAAAATAGTCGATCTGTCAAGTGCTTAGAAACCCTAAATTTTCGCTTGAATTCGAATTGCTTCAAAATATTTCCCAGACAGTGGAAGCCACGACCAAGAATGCCTTTGTGTGAGCTGCGAGGGGGGTGGGGGTGGGGTCTGGGGGGTCTGGGGGTCTGGGGGTCTGGTGGGGGGTGTCTGGTGAGATCCCTGAGATGCTTACGAACCCTATCACCTGCCCCCAGCCAACCCAACCACGGTCATCGCAGCCCTGCAGGGTTTTCGCTTTACTATGAAACAAGATTTGAAAAAAGTTAACATAGGAGAAGAGAGACTTGAAGGTAGTAAGTGCTTTCGTATAATTACATCGTCAGACGTATTCCATAAGACAAAGGTGTGAGATGGGTTATGTATGGCATCAACATGGAACGCGCACGACAAAAGCATAAGGGGTTGACGTGCGTTCCTAAGAGTGAGATAAGGAGCATGACCACACCTTCCTCATTCTACCTGACATAGCTAGGTCATTCTGGTGGTTGTTAATAATTAGATATATAAGTTAAAGCTTTATTACCTTTGAAATATCCATGAGTAATGTTTATGTCATTTTTATATGTGCCTGAGATTAAGCATGATTCAGTCACGTTTCTCTCAGGCAGACTCCTGGACTTCGCTATGATCTTAGCCCTAGACCAATTGACACGGAATCTTGTACACAACCCATTGTTGTTAGGTGGGCTATTCTGGGTGAGGATCTTCTTGATGATGGTGTTGTCTTTGAAAACTACACAAACATCAAGTTTCTTTATAATGTTCATAACTCTAAGAACTTTATTATAAAGGAAAACCAAAGTATTATGGGCTATGGCTATGGGCTACTTAGAACACACCACCCGCTTGCGCGGGATCAGTTTGTGTGGGAGGGGAAGAATTTCTGTAAGAAAATTAAAAGATGTATAAAAGAGGGCTATTTCCAATAAGCGGTTTTTGCATGGGCGATAAACTAAGGTATGGTGGTAGCTTGGGAGAAACGGGCAGGGAACTTGGACGGCGGCACCGACGCTTGCAATTAGAATCAACAAAAATTCTGAAAATGGTAGGAGACGTAGTCGTAGAGAAATATTGAAAAACGGAAAAATCTTTAGTGGGAGGTAAATTGAAACGAGATGTAGTATAAGAGAGAGTTAGAAAGGAAACGAATTTTAGTCGAAGAAAAAGTACGTGTAGATGTTTGTGCGTGGGGCGTGGTTATGTTCATGAGAGGTGTGTGTATGTATCTTACGAGAAGTGAGTAGGGTTCACTTTCCGCGTGTGTCGTTGCTGATTAACCCCAGGTGAGGCAAAGCACATTCCTGATTAACCCTAGGTAAGGCAATGGGCGTTTAACCTCTAACGAGGTAATGGGCGATATCCAAAACGTTGTCAAGAGAGTGGATCCAATGGCAGTGCGGGAGGGGGGGGGGAGGGCAGGCGGGCGAATGTTGATTTGTGTATCTCTTTTCTTCCGAGCACAACTTTGAAAGCAGAGAATTACGTGACTCGGGAAACGTGTGCATTTGTCAGAAATGTAAACCCGCCAGCCAGCGTCAGCGAAGAGGCCAGGCGTGTGCCGGACCGGTGGACAGCAGAGAAGACTAAAGGAAATAATAAAATCTCCTCCCCTACGACCGGCCGGCAAAGAATTATGGGCGTTGGTTGAGAGTGCTCGATGAAGGGCGATGTCCGACCTCTGGTAAGCCAACGAATGTGGATTTGTATATGGGTCTCTTTTACTTCCGAGCACAACCCTGAAAGCAAGGAATTACGTGACTCGAGAAACGTGTGAATTTGTTTAAGGTGTAAGCCCGCTTGCCAGCGTCAACGAAGAGGTCAGGAGTGTGCCGGACAGGTAAGCAGCAAAGGAGAAAAATCTTCTCCGCCGCGAGCAGCCGCCGAAGATTGATGGACGTAGGTTGAGAGAACTGGAGCAAAGAGCGACGTCTGACCTCTGCTGAGTCGGTGTTGGTTATGGTTGTCCTCATTGTTTAGGTCTTCCTTATATACTGTGAAGAAACATTTCTTGGCGGTGTTGCGACCTCGGTTCAGAATAGAAATAGGATAGTACTTTCTTCAATAATCTGAATGGCTCTTCTTTCTTCATAAAAAACATATAAATGAATAAATGAATACATAAATAAATGAATAAATTAATTAATAAATAAGAATAAAATAAAGCAAATAAAAATAGATAGATGAATAAAATAAATAACGGTCTGAAATTCTATACATTCTCAAATGAAGTGATAAAAAGAGATATTTTTTCACTGATATGATTAGAAACATAATTAACTTAAGATAATGTATTGGTAGGTTTAGCTTTTATTCTAACGCCACATGGTAGAAAATCTACCAAGATCTGTTTTTATTTATTTCTGAGAGCGTACAGGATTCCAGGTGTGATGATAATGATATTCTCCTATAGTTTTCACTCAAGTACTTTCTGTATTTTTGTGTATTGGGAATATAATGGCTTTGCTCCAATCTTTAGGTATCATTCCCTGGTTCCATATTGCATTAAAAGTAAGCGCTAGTAAATATTCTCCTATATCTCCTAGAGCTTTGAATATTTCTACTTGTGAGTTCTCTTCTGGAGATTTCCCATTTCGCATTCTTTTAATAGCTTCTCTAACTTCCTCTCGAGTTATTTCTCTCTCGATATCTTCATATTCCCAACTTATATCTTTTCCTCTTCGGATGATTGCTTATCCTGATCTATGTCTGCCTCTACGCTTGATAACTTTTCAGTTTTTGTTTTCAAAGTCTTTGATAACTTTTCCGTCTTTGTGCTTCCTCATCTCGATCGGTCAATACCCTTGTACCTGCTTCATCTTTGATAGTGTTTACTGTTGAGTTTGACTCCATTCTATACTGTAGTTCTTTGTCATATTATATATCAACTTTGTTGTTCCCTTTCCATCTTGTTTCAGGTCTTGTTCTATATTCTCCCATACCTCTACTTTTTCATTTCTTTTTCTACACCTTTGGCATCGTTCCGAGCAACTGTGTATGTTAGCCTGTCCATCTGGTTTCTTGTGTTCATTCGCCTTCTGAATGCTTTCATCTTCACTTGAACAGCATGTTTGACCTTTTCGTTTCATCAAACCATAGTCTTCTTTTTGGTATGTTTAGTCATTTTTACTTCTACTATTTCCTCAGCTACCTTGTATGCACTTTCTATTTTTCTATTCTCTCAATGTTTGAGATTATTCCGTGAGACTGTTTCTATTTCTTAGCTGCTCGGTTCATTACTTTTTTTTTACCAGTTTCAGACAGCCAGACGTCAACTTTTCTAATTCTATATAATCAGCTGAGATGAGTTCCATAAACTTGATGGTATGGATCTGACTTCCCTAAAAAAATATATATATATATATATATAAAAAAAAAAAAAAAAATAATAATAATAATAATAATAATAATAATAATAATAACAATAATAATAATAATAATGGTAATGATAGTAATAATAATGATAATAATAATGATAATGACAATGATAATGACAATGACAATGACAATGACAATGACAATGACAATGATAATGACAATGACAATGATAATGATGATGATAATGATGATGATAATGATAGTAATAATGATAATGATGGTGATAATGATGATGATGAAGATAATAACAATGATAATAATAATAATAATAATAATAATAATAATAATAATAATAATAATAATGATAATAATAATAATAATAATAATAATATGATCAAAAGAAGTATCACAGATTTGTTTGCGTAATTTCCTCTTCCATTATTCCACCTACACTATGTCCACTTACGGTGTTTGTAAAAGGTGTTCATAATCGAGTGTTAAAGACGCAGAATTTAATTATTGTTTCTACTTCATTGTTCTAGCTTCCTATGCTAAAGATTCCTATTATAGTTTCAACTCCTGTTCTATCTGTTCCTGTGTGACCTTTCAGATTCCCTAAAAGTATGATGCTATCTTGAAAATATGTATCTTCATGTGCTTCTTAGAGTTTCTCATAAATTGTTGTTTGTTTGTTGGCCTGCTATGTTGGGGTGTATATACTCATATCCGTTTTTTTTTTTTTTTCTTTTTTAATCACCATCTATGTTGATGATTTTCTCATTTTTATAATCAAATTTGATAATTTTCTATCTTCTATCTCTGGCGCTAGGATAAATGCTATGACATGATTGGATTCTTGGCTTCCTTTCCATATTATTTGGTCATTTTCATGTAATATTTTTCTCTCTTCTTTTGTTCTGATTTCACATATTCCTAGTATATCTATTTTTCTTTTATGAGCTCTGTCCTCATCTTGGAGTTGCCAAGAGAAGAGGAAGGGAAGAGGGTAGAGGGGAGTGGAGTATGTAGGGGATGGATTGGGTGGGAGTGGTTTCTATGTCTTTGTTTTTTAGCTACCCCCGTGTAAGGGGAAAAAAGCCTTTGGTACATGAAATGTACGTATGTATGTCCTTATATACATCATAGTATACTTTGTATAATATCCCGCATGAAGATGTTACATTGTTTTCTTATTTCCCTAAACTTTTTCATTTCTTTTTCTTGCATTACCCGACCCACAAAAAAATTTATTGTCATATCACGCATCAACGTGGGAGCCCCTGATTTACACTAAATTGATCTTGATTGTGACAGTTATCCTCAGCGTTCCTCTCATCGTCTCAGTTCGTCCCTGAGGCAAAAATGTTTTGAATCTTGTTTCTTCAAGAAGATATTTTCTGTTTTGGATATACAGAATATATATATATATATATATATATATATATATATATATATATATATATATATATATGTATATATATAATATATATATATATATACATATATATGTATATATATATATATATGTATATATATGTATATATATATATGTATATATATATATGTATATATATATATGTATATATATATATATATGTATATATGTATATATCTGGATGTATATATATATGTATATATATATAATATATGTATATATATATGTATATATATATATATATATATAATATATATTCTGCGTGATTCTTCTTTATTCCTTTGCCTTTTACGAGTAGTCACCCCCTTGCGTCCTCCTCCTCTCTTTCCTCCATGTCTTCCTCTTCTTTCTTCTTTTTCTTCTCCTCCTCCTCTTCTTCCTTGTCCTTCTCCTCCTCTTTTTTCTCCCCTTCCTCATCCTTCTCTTCCTTCTCATCTCCTTCCACCTACTTCTTCTCTTCCCCTGCTTGACTCATCTTTCTCCTGTTCCTCCTCCCTTTTCTCTTCTTTCATCACTCTTCTCCTATTCTTCTCCTTTCTCCACGTCTTTATCATTCTTTTTCTCCTTCCCCTGCTCCTGGTTTTCCTTCTTGTCATATTCCTCCTCCCTATCCTCTTGCTCATCCTCCTTCTCTTCCTCCTTTACTTCCATCTCCTCATCAAGACGCTTTCCTCGTTTCCTCCCATTTCCTCGACTTCCCCAATTCCATTTTGGAACTTCCTTGGGCTCTAGTCCTTCCCCTTTTAGCCGAAAACACCTGGAAGCCTTCTTGGCCAAAGTTCATCTTCTTTCTCTGAATCCAGTTGTCAAACTTTTCCTTCCACGCCCTCCATGTCTTTGTGTTATTATTCTTATTTTACAAGTCTCTTGCTTTATGACCCGTTTTTTTTTTCTCTCTTTTTTTCTATCCTTTCCACCTTCACCTTCTTTCCCACTCTATCCCATTCTTGCATCTTCTAGTAAGCCAATTTTTTTTGTTTTTTTTTTTCAATTTTGCATCTTCCTCACAATCCTTTTCTTTCTCCTTTGAATCACCTTCTTCTATGTCATTTCTTCAGTTAGAACTCTAAATTTTCTTTTACAATATATACAAAAGCCGTTTATTGAGTATAGATTTTCTTCCTTTTTTTATTTTTATACTAGCTACTGATCTCATTCTCCTTTTCCTCCCTCTTTATATATATATATATATATATATATATATATATATATATATATATATATATATATATATATATATATATATATATATATATATATGTATATATATATGTATACATGAAGTAATAAAAAATCGTAAAGAAATTAAGAAAGGAATGGGAGGCGATTCAAATAAGATATAAAGGTAAAGTTGAAGAAGAAGAGATGATAACATAATATACGGGAGAAAGAAGAAGATGGGCAGATTATTTTAGGGAGTTGCTAAATGTGGAGGAGGATGTGGGGGAGAATAGGGAGGGAAAGGAGGTTGCAATTGGAGGCGCTAAAAATGACAGTGATGGATGAGGAAAATGGAGAAGAAATAAGAAATGATGAGATGAAAGTAGTTATCTAAAGGATGAGAGAAGGTAATGCACCTAGGTTGGAAGGGCCTCATGCGTAGTGTCCAAAAAAGGGAGGTACATTGACGGTGAAGTGAGGTTGTTTAATGTTTGTGTAAAAGAACGTAGAGTGGCGGACAAGAGGAGTGCTTGTATAGTTCCATTATACAAGGAAAAAGGGGATAAGTGTGAGTGTAGTAGTTTTAGAGAGATAAATTTGTTGAGTGTAGTTGGAAAGGCTTATGGAAGAGTCTACTTAGAGAGGATTACGAAAGGAACAGAGGGAGCAATTGTTGAGGAACAGGGTTGGTTTAGGAAAGGTAGGGTTTGCTTGGATTAGATTTTTGTGGCAAAGACATATGTGAGAAAGATTAAGGAAGGGGAAAGGATGTTTTTTGGGCCTTTATGGATTTGGAAAAGGCTTATGGCAGGGTACAGAGGAAGGCACTGTGGGGATTTTTGCAGATGTATGGGATTAGGGGAAAGCTGTTGAGAGCAGCCAAGAGTTTTTGA
>NC_134783.1:56985106-56992606 GCF_046742065.1 Oratosquilla oratoria
GTTGGCAGGGAGGTGATATTACTACCAAAATTCATTCATAGCAAACATTAATTACACAACTAAAACAAAACTGGGTGTTGCTGTTGGATCATCGACTCCTAAAGGTCCAACCACATTACATTGTGTGCTTACGGTCAGTGTGCCTCTGAACGCGAGTAAGCATTGTCCAAGTAGATCTAAGTCATGAGTATTGAATAGCATGAAGAAAATGAAGATCTATACTTACAACGTAAGATACCTTTCAGAAGATCACAGGCTGGAGAGTTTAATGGAAGAACTATACAACATCAAGTGGGACATCGTGGAACTGCGCGAAGTCCAAAGAGTGTAAGAAAAGCTGATACAGTTACAAGATATTCATCACCTGTTCTACTGTAGAGGTAAGGAAAAAGAAAAATCTAATGGAGTAGGATTCTTGATAAACCAAGAGGTTGCTGGTTTATGCACCAACTTCACAAAATTCAGACAATGAAATCGAGTCCTTCTATGATGATCTAAGTAATGGATAAGAAAAATACATATAAATACACGTTGGTAATAGGCGACTTTAATGCTAAAGTAGGGAAGATAGGATAAAGGTCGTGCATTGGGAATTTTGTAAATTTTGTAGAAAACTACAACATGAAAATAATTAACACTTTCAAAAACGTGTACTCGTAGGTCGTCAATGGACTTAGGGAAATCCAACTGGAACAACAAAGGACAAAGTAGACTTCACATTAGAAGATGAGAATAACAGCGTTAGGAATGTTACGGTCATAAATAAGGTAAGTACTGCATAGGCAGTAATTAAAGAGTGAAAGGCTGCACAGCCAAATTAGACTTCAGAATCGAGAGAAATACAACAGCTAAAAGAAAGAAAAAATAAGCCTTGCAAAGGTTAAAGATAACAAAAGGAATTTCAGTTAGAAATTAGAAATAAATTCGAAGGTCTAAGAAATAACGAGGACACCTTCGAAGATATAATTTGAATTAGGTAAATATCATCGAATGAATCGGTAGAGAAAGTAGGAGATACAAAAGTATTAGAGAAATAAAATACTTCAAAGCTACAAATAACCAAATTAAAAAAAGAAGGACTATGCAGATTAAAAGCAGGAATTACGAAATAGAAAAAGTAGAATTAAACAAGCTTATCAAAGAAAGGCAGAGATCAGAGAAAAGAAAGAGAAACATAGATGAAATAGAGGAAATTATTCGGAAAAGTAAGAGTATTAAAGGGACCATGCACAGACGTGCTCTAGGAAGACAGCAAATATGTTTGAAAGACAGAAATGGAGAGATTATTATATGCAAAGACAGAATGGTAAAAAGAGTGGAGGAGTTTTACCAAGAGCTTTACTCATCAGAGGCCGTAACTTAGTAAATTTCTCTGTAGACGTAGGTAGTGTACCAGAGGCTACATAGGAATAAGTAGAGTTTGCTCTAAAAATATGAAACGAGGAAAAGCACGTAGGGAAGATAGATATCGATAGATTTTTTGAAAGATGCAGGGAAAGAAGTCCATTTTAAATCACCTTAGTTATATATCCATTGTTTACGCCAAGAAAGAGTTCCTAAATCCTTGTGTAATGGTTTAACAAATTCGCCTAAAAAAAGGGACCAGGAAAACCTTAATAACTACCGACAGATTAAATTGCTGCTAAATGTATATAAAATAGTCTTCAAAATCCTTACAAATAGACTAAGTCAGTTTTAGATGGAAACCAACCAAAAGAATAGGTAACGAATCAATTCATCGAGAAAAGGCCAGAATACAATATGCATCTTTGTTTAGGTTTTGTAGATTACGAGAAGGCATTTGACTCGGTAGAACAAATAGTAATGCTAAACTCTAGAAAATGTTTATACGTAAAGTACCATTAATTTGACTACATAAATATAGAGAAAAAATAAAGATCGAGAAAGGAGTACGGCAAGGTGATACAATTTCACCCAAATTATTTACAGCTAGGTTGGAAGAAAATTTTAGAAGGTTGGGTTGGGAAAAGAGAGGTTTGAAGATTAATGGCGAATATTTGAACCACCTAAGATTTGAGGATATTATTCTTATTTAAGAAAGAATAGAAGACTTACAAGATATGCTGAGTGATCTGAATATGGGGTCTCAAAATAGGTTTGTAAATAAACAAGAGTAAAGCCAAAATGTCCAACACGAAAGTTCAAAGTAAAGAGATTATGATAAATGGTGAGAGTCTTTAAGAAATTGAAGAGTATAATTATTTAGGTCAGATGGTGAAAGTGACTAGATATTATGATAATGACAAAAAGTGTATTACAACTGGTTGAAAAGTGTTTGGTAAGTATAATAAAACTCTGAGAGGCTCTTTACCTTTATCTTTGAAACGATAATTTTACAATCAATGCATAGTGTCAGCAATAATCTACGAATGTGAGACTTGGAAGCAGACGAAGGCAATGGAGACAAAGGTAAGGAATGGTTAGAGGAGAATGGAGAGATCGGTGGTGGGGATAACGCTGAGTCCCAAACAGAGTAAGTTGGGTGAGAGATCAGAATAAAGTGAAAGATACTGTGAAGGCGGTAAAAGAGAGGAAATGGAATTAGGAAGGTAAGTTAGCGCAAACGAATGATGAGTGATGGAGCATGGGTGTTACTGAATGGACGCCGCGAGATAGAAAGCGTGGAAGAGGGAGACCAGACATAAAGTGGAGGAACAAAATAGAGAAGTTTGCAGGAGTGAATGGCAAATGTTGGCGCTGTTTCGTAGGTCACGGAATGCTACGAGATTTTTTTGTTTTGTTCAGCAGTGGGCTCAGGATGGCTGATATATATATATTTATATATATATATATTCATATATATATATATTCATATATATATGTATATATATATAATATATATATTTGCTAATAAGAACACGGGTACGTGTGTTCACTTATGCAAAGTAGACCACTTGGAAAAAAAACAACTAACGAAGCAGAGTGCTTTCGTATATTACATCTTCAGTGTAAAAAGTCTGACTTTTTGCACTGAAGATGTAATATACGAAAGTGATCTGCTTCGTTAGTTTCTTTTTCAAGTGGTCTACTTTGCATATATATATATATATATATATTTCTCAAAGAAAAATTTCATACATGATAAAAGTTTCCCACTATTTTAAAGAAGGCCAATCCGTCAAAATAACCCATACCAAACCAACCCTTCACTGGTTGACAGAGTACCCTCTGCCCGATATTGATGCAACTCGAAATAGAACACCTCGCGGCAAACCCGAAGCAGTGTTAGATGCGTACGTTTTACAAGAAAGGCGGAAAGTGTTTGTTTGTTTAGCTAAATGAAAAGGATTCCTATTCTTAGAAGCTGCTGCATTGAAACCAATCCCGCTATAGCGCCGCGTGGTCCCCCACCTTTTTCAATGCAGTACCCAACTTAATATGTTGAGGTCTAGATAAACACAGATTATTTTATGCAGCTGAGAAGTAAGGGGAAGGGGGGTTATGATATGATAGGGACGGACTCTCTTCAAGCCGGTGACTGAAATTCAGCTGAATACAATTGCCCATCCTTAGCTATAAGAATTTCAGTAAAGACTGTATCCATATTGAAGGTGCTAAGCTCCCCCAATTACAAATGCCTGAGGCCCAGACTGCTGAAAGCCTCCAGAGAACAACAGCAGAGTTCAGAGAAAGAAAAGGTGTGCGAGGTGGGGAGGGAAAGGAGATATCCAAATAGAATATCTTTTTGACTTCTTATTTTGTATATTTTTTTCTTTTCTTGGAATCTGGAGAAGAAGTATTTCGTCTCAAAAAATGCTGGGTCATTAGAGGAACTGATTTGTACTATCGTACTATCCTTTATCACAAAGATCACTATCAGCACCATCATCTCCAGCAGCAGCGTAGTTTCTCTACTAGAACTTCATCACTACCACTACTACCACCAGTAATATGACCACCACTACCGCTATCACCGCCACAGACACTAACACCATCTTACACAATTTTCAATTCATCGTCACGGTCCCTTTGATCTTGAGCATTTAATTGAACAACTCTTTCAGATCTGTTAGTTATTACATATTTCTTGTTATGGTGAACATTTGATCAATTTTCTTCACCTTAGAGTGTGATATTTGACTTTAGCCCTCTGATGTTCACCAAAAGGAAAATTTTTGAATAACGATACTGAACCTTTAGCTGTGGTACCGTTCTCTAAAATATAATAGATTGTCTGCTGTTACCATAGCTTTGAATCTTTTGCTACGGTGATGGTTTCTAGCTTAACTAAAATAGTCCTTAGCTGGATAAAATCCGTGAAGTTCGTCATAGCAGCGGAGCGTTTGAAATTTCACGAGGGACGACCTACGTCATCAAAAAGAAAATCATTAAAAAAAAAAAAAAAAAAAAAAAAAAACGGAGACAAATACTACCTTTTTATTTTTTAAAACGCACCTCTACCGAGGGGACAGCGCCCCTCGTTAACTAGAACAAAAGCTACAAAGCAGACCACCTGGTTGAAGGCGTTCGGATCTTCTACTTGTCCCTGGGGCACCTCCTCTCTGCACCGACAAACACCTCCACCTATTCTTCCTCTTTCGCCTTTCTTAACCATCTCCACGTCTCTCCACATCCCCTCCATTTCCTAGCCGCCTCTATATGTTTGCTCAAGCCACTCCATGCACTTTTCACTATATCATTCCTCCACCCTCATCCACCTCAGCCTAATTCTTCTCTGAACTCCTGGGTCTTTTACATGAAGATACTTCCACAGCGGGCGTAACCAAACAAGAAGAACTCACCACCTCGACCTTGACCTCGACCTCGAAAAAAAAAAATTCTGGTGAGCACGAAGTCTATGGTTCATCTTAAGGAGTCTTCTGTCTTCTTCGAATCGTCTTCGAGTCAGCACCCCACTCTGAAAGCTTAAAGGAGCACTCTGGACTGGTCTTGCAAAAAAATGCTCAAAGTTTCTCTTTTTCATCGCACCTTCCACTTCAGCGCTGCAGCGCGGGGATATTCTTCCCGCGAAGAGAGAAAGAAAGAGAGAGAGAGAGAGAGAGAGAGAGAGAGGGAGAGAGAGAGAGAAAACCCGCATTTCATCAGATTTAGATATATTGCTCAAAACCAAGAAATCAATGCCTTTGCTGCAATGATGTACATGCAGACTTCCTTCTAGCGAACGCCAGCTTATGGCATGAATTGATGCCAAATGAGTGCAACGTCTTAAGGCCCTGAAACAGAAAGCTCAGAACCTCAGGCCAAACTCGATATCTGCCTCAAAAGGACGAAACAACTAGGGCGGGGTTTTGCCCTCAGCCGAGCAAATTGTTTGGCTTATGAACAAAACCCCGAACAGCATCATCGTAACGACACGTTAATTAGAAAATCCTTAATTCTTTCGACGAAGGATCCTACTCTCAGCTGAATAAAATTATTTTACTTAATCCAAAGCAGAATCTTTAAAAGGCGTCATCATTGTGCAAGGGCCATTGTGTGGAAAAGGAACACACACACACACACACACACACACACACACACACACACACACACACACACACACACACACACACACACACACACACATATATATATATATATATATATATATATATATATGTATATATATGTATATATACATATATATATATATAAATATGCATATACATATATAAATATATATATATATATATATATATATATATATATAACACAGGAACCCACAGTCGGAGAAAGAATAAACTTCGAATAAAGAATAATCCTATATTTCGGCTATCAACTGTAGCCCTCTTCAGGAAAGTACATAAGATAGAGAACAGAGGGGACTTATAAACTACAGTAAGAAGAGATGTGGACAGTTGACCTCACTCAGGCGCGGGGCAAACTGGGGTGGCGGAGGAGGGAGGGGGTGAGGAGAGGGGAGGATGTAACGTCCGCACTAGCTTATTTATTGCTGCGCGTGAGATTATGTCAGGTGTCCACTGCCCTTTAGAAATATTAATATTAGGGCATTCCTCAATTAATGCTGATTCGACTATTTTCCTCCTGAAACCACAGTGGGACTTGAACACTAATCTGGCCTTACCTCTGTGGGTTCCTGTGTGTTATTTACAAATGTGCTACTACATTTCTATTTAGAAATATATATATATATATATATATATATATATATATCTGCACATACGTATATTTTCGTATGTATACAGACACACACACACACACACACACACACACACACACACACACACACACACACACACATACACACACACACACATATATATATATATATATATATATATATATATATGTAAAGATTGACAGATATAGAGGTAAGTGGCAAAATGAAAAGTTAAGGCTCGAGTAGTGAGTTTATTCAGAACCATACATTTCGACTTTTAGGGTCTTCATCAGTGGACTGAAAACTGGAGAAGAATCAAAATCCTTCAACTGCTTTCAATGTACTTTGACGACCATGCGTGACCTCATCCCGGCCTCATTTTCTCACACTCGCCAACCGCCAGTTGTGCGGACGTTTGAGACCAGGACACAAACCCCCCACGAGAATTAGTGGTGTTTTCGGTGGCAATGTTTGACCTCTCTCCGCTAACTCTTTGGATAATTCACCTACCACACAAAATACCATCACAACTCAGAACCTCGTTACAGTAGTCAAAGATGAACATATATTACCAAAATTTAATTAGAAGAAAATTCCTGTACACAATTTCCTCTCTGAGACTGAATCAGAAATAAGGGACTGCCTATTGTGTGATTTGACCTTTGGTCAGAAAGTGAGAACTCACGACACCTGCATCAAGTGACACCTTGCGAAGACGACTATTGCCAAAGCATAGTTTTACGATAAATGGTTCATTACGTCGATAAAATAATGTTTGTTTCTGTGTATATATATATATATATATATATATATATAAATATATACATATATACATATATATGTATATATACATATATATATATATATATATATATATATATATTTAGTTTACGGCCCAGTTTCGTTTTGTAGGTCGAGATATATATATATATATATATATATATATATATATATATATATATATATATATATATATATATATATATATATGTATATATATATTATACTGGGTGCTTACACTCAGTTCTATACTGTACATAAATTTAGTCATAAGGAATATATTTATAGAATTATAACCATCTTTTTAAAAACCGTGGGCATCCCTGTTACAGAATGATATTGTCTGGCTAAGTACCGTCCAACGGTTTAATTACAAAAAGTAAAATGAAGTGAAAAACTACAGGGCGGGACTTTACAAAAATCAAGTGAGAGCGCTTTATATGTGTAAGGTCTTTGTAAGTGGGAAAGGAGTAGGAAGAGGAAGAGGAGGAGAAAGAGGAGGAGGAGGTGAAGAAAACGGCGGAGGAGGCTGTGGTAAAGGGAGTATTGGTGGTGAAGGAGAAGATTGTGGTGGAGGAAGTGTTTGGTGGTGGAGAAAGATGAGAATAAGAATGAAGTGGAGAAGCAACAGCAGGAAT
>NC_134783.1:57005106-57025106 GCF_046742065.1 Oratosquilla oratoria
TGAGTTTTATTACCGACGTTTCGACACTTTCGTCTTTTTCAAGGTATTACATCAAGTGGGAATGTTGAAAAGAACAAAAAGAAAAGCAATAAATATTTACAATCGCGGAAAGAAAGAGAGAAATGATAAAAATAATACAAATTTTATATCAGTACCTGGCTCAGAAACGTCACCAATAATAGACAAATATTTAACAAAATCGGGTATAAACATAGCTAAAATAACTAACAAGAGGATAGGTGATTTAATAAAGACTTCTGAAAAGAGAACCAATTCCGAAAACAGCGTCGTATACAAAATCCCGTGCAATAGTTGCTCAATGGCTTATTATGGCGAATCGTCAAGGGGATTAGAAAAAATAATTTATGAACATAAAAACGACATAAAAGCACATAGGACATCTAATTCTTTAGTAGTTCATGCAGAAAAATTCGATCATTTACCAAACTGGAGAGAAGCTGAAGTGCTACATAAAGGTTTTGATAAATTCACTAGAAGAATTGTTGAATCAGCATATATTTCTACTAATAATTCATCGAATCATCGAGGAGGGTTTATCAATTTAGCTAAAGAAACTAGTATTTTAATTCTAAAACACGCCAGAAAAACGACCTTTCCCAAGTGTCCGAAAAGATAATTAGATTTAGTACATAAACTTCAATTGCAGTTCTACATACACTCTCTGAAGAAGTTCTACGCGAACGAAACGTTAGAGTGTTTAGGGTTCCGAGCCTTCCCCTGTGTTTATGTTCTCCATCATCCAAATATATATATATATATATATATATATATATATATATATATATATATATACATATATATATATATAATATATGTAATATATATATATACATATAATATATATATATATATATAAATATATATATACATATATAATATATATATATATATATATATATATATATATATATATATATATATATATATACATATACATTACTAGTGAGAAATGTAGTAACACATTTGTAAATCACAACTAACACCACAGTCGGAAAAAAGAAAGAGTTGAATAAACGAACCTATATATTTCGACTGCTAACTGCAATCCTCTTCAGTAGTACAAAGTGGGAGGAGGATGCTATCTTTAAATAGCAATCTCTTATGTGTGTATGTATATATATATATATATATATATATATATATATATATACACATAAAAATATATATATATATATATATATATATATATATATATATATATATATATATATACATATATATATATATACATCACATAAAAGGATCAGACAATGTCCTTGCCGATTCCTTAACGAGAATGGACTTAAAAGGGTGAAGGTGTCACCTCCTTAGTGTGAATAGAATCCTGTGGTTGTTCTGTGTTACACCCTTGTGTGAATTAAGTCTCCTGTTTGTATTTTTAAGGCACGCTTTGCGTAAATATGATGTGTATTACCATTAATGTATATTACAAATGTAATTCATAAAATGTATGTTATAAAGTAAATAATTGCGCAATACCCGTCTGTTGGGGTGCACTTCGAAAAAACGTTCTGTCAGATAATGCCAAGCTCAGAAACGTTACATATTTTGGCGGGGAAACATCTTTTTTGTTCCCATTGGTTGGAGGTGTCTAAACTGCCTACTCTAGATACGTTTAGGCATCCCGGAAACGTAAATACCAATTCCCGGGCTATATAATAGCAAGCAGAGAGCAACGGCGGAAGAGAACAGAGACCCCGAACGGAGAACCAAGAAGAAAGTGACGGCAGAGAAAATAGAAGACAAGAAAATAAGCAGACATCCACGGGTCCTCTGAAGCTACGTAGAATTTTTTCTACATTTGTCGATTACGACTGCGTCAGGTATGTGTCATGTCATCATGGCTTTTCACTGTGTACATGGATGGGGTGGTGCGTAAGATAAAGACGAGGGTAATGGGCAGGGTACTGAAGATGGTTAAAGAAAATAAAGAAAAGTGGAAGTTGAGCCAGTTTTTGTTTCCTGACGACACTGAGCTTGTGGCAGGAACAGAGGAAGGTTTAAGGGAGATATTGACAGAGATTGGGAAGGTAAATGTTGGTATATAGATACGTAGATAGATTATTATTATTATTATTATTATTATTATTATTATTATTATTATTATTATTATCATTATTATTATTATCATTATCATTGTTATCATTATCAGTTATTATTATCATTGTTATCGTTGTTATCATTGTTATCGCTATCGTCGTTATCGTTATCTTTGTTATCGTTATTTTTTGTTATCGATATCATTGTTATCGTTGTTATCGTTATCGTTATAGTTGTTATCGTTATCGTTGTTATCATTGTTATCGTTATTGTTGTTATTGTTATCGTTGTTATCATTGTTATCGCTATCGTCGTTATCGTTATCTTTGTTATCGTTATTTTTTGTTATCGATATCATTGTTATCGTTGTTATCTTTATTGTTGTTGTCGTTATCGTTGTTATCGTTATCGTTGTTATCATTATCGTTGTTATCATTATCATTGTTATCATTGTTATCATTATCATTGTTATCATTGTTATTATTATCATTGTTATCATTGTGATCATTATCATTATTATCATTATTATCATTATCATTATTATCATTGTTATCATTGTTATCATTGTTATCATTGTTATCATTGTTATCATTGTTATCATTATCATTGTTATCATTGTTATCATTATCATTGTTATCATTATCATTGTTATCATTATCATTGTTATCATTATCATTATCATTGTTATCATTGTTATCATTGTTATCATTATCATTGTTATCATTGTTATCATTATCATTGTTATCATTATCATTGTTATCATTATCATTGTTATCATTATCATTGTTATCATTATCATTGTTATCATTATCATTGTTATCATTATCATTGTTATCATTATCATTGTTATCATTATCATTGTTATCATTATCATTGTTATCATTATCATTGTTATCATTATCATTGTTATCATTATCATTGTTATCATTATCATTGTTATCATTATCATTGTTATCATTATCATTGTTATCATTATCATTGTTATCATTATCATTGTTATCATTATCATTGTTATCATTATCATTGTTATCATTATCATTGTTATCATTATCATTGTTATCATTATCATTGTTATCATTATCATTGTTATCATTATCATTGTTATCATTATCATTGTTATCATTATCATTGTTATCATTATCATTGTTATCATTATCATTGTTATCATTATCATTGTTATCATTATCATTGTTATCATTATCATTGTTATCATTATCATTGTTATCATTATCATTGTTATCATTATCATTGTTATCATTATCATTGTTATCATTATCATTGTTATCATTATCATTGTTATCATTATCATTGTTATCATTATCATTGTTATCATTATCATTGTTATTATCATCATTGTCATCATTATCATCATCATCATCATTATCATCATTATCATCATATTGTTATTATTGTTATCATTATCATTGTTATCATTATCATTGTTGTCATTGTTATCATTGTCATTGTTATCATTGTTATCATTATCATTGTTATCAATCATTATCATTGTTATCATTGTTATCATTATTATCATTGTTATCATTATCATTATTATCATTATTATCATTATTATCATTATTATCATTGTTATCATTATCATTGTTATCATTGTTATCATTGTTATCATTGTTATCATTGTTATCATTGTTATCATTGTTATCATTGTTATCATTATCATTGTTATCATTATCATTGTTATCATTATCATTGTTATCATTATCATTGTTATCATTATCATTGTTATCATTATCATTGTTATTATTATCATTGTTATTATTATCATTGTTATTATTATCATTGTTATTATTATCAGTTATTATTATCATTGCTATTATTATTATTTTTTTTTATTACAATTATTATTATCATTATTACTACACACTCACAGACACACAAACACACACACATACACGCACACACACACAGACACACAGACACACACACACACACACACACACACGCACGCACGCACACAAACACATACACACACAGAAACACACACACACGCACACACACACACACAAACACACACAAACACACACACACACACACACACACACACACACACACACACACACACACACACACACACACACAACCGATTGCACATAGAGTTGCATTTCAATAGAATAAAATCGCCTGTTGCTTGTGGGAAAATGTCTACTGTGAAAGGACGGTATAGAGAGGTTAGATATACGCTTCATCGCCGCGGGTAATTTCGGGGAGAAAAATACATAATTGCAGGATTCAACACATTATGAAAACATTATCTCCAGTGGGCAGGTAAAGAGCAGAAAGCAGTTTAATTCACCCGAAGTTGGGAAGAGGAAGACTTCCGTAAAATCGGACGTCCGTAAAATCGGAAGTCCGTAAAATTGGACGTCCATAAAATCGGTTGTCCGTAGAATCGGGATGATTGCAAACGCGAATGTCCGTCGAATGTTTTGATGAAATTTGATGTCCATAGAATAAATGTTTATATGTTGATGTCCAAGAGGTCGGATGTTCTTAAAAGGGAACGTTCGTGAAGTCGGAGGTCCGAACGACCGCTTGTTCGAAAAATTGGACCGATGCTCGCGGTCTCGCCTAAGAGGCACTACGCGTCTCAGTGAGGCCGTTTTCACCCGATATTAAATGCTGCTTCTTAGTTGTAAATGTGCAACATACATTTTGCGCCAAGAGAAGGAGAGGGAAGAAGAAGGAGGAGAGGAAGAAGAAGAAGAGGGGAAGAGGGAGGAGAGGAGAGAAGAAGTGAAGCTGGGAGGGAAGGTCGGAAGAAAAGAAGTGAGATGGCTAAGAGGAAGAGGGAGAGGAAGGGTGGGAAGTTAAGAAGAAAGGAGGGTGAGGGAAAGGGAGGGAAGAAGAAGGAGGAGAGGAAGAAGAAGAAGAGGGAAAGAGGGAGGAGAGAAGAGGTAGAAGTGAAGCTGGGAGCGAAGGTCGGAAGAAAAGAAGTGAGATGGCTAAGAGGAAGAGGGAGAGGAAGGGTGAGAAGTTAAGAAGAAAGGAGGGTGAGGGAAAGGGAGGGAAGATGGAAGAGAAGATGGGATGAGGGTGAATCAGGGAGGGTGAGAGGAAGGGATGGGGAGAAGATGGAAGGAAAGGTGGGAGGGAGGGAAGTGAAGAGAGAATATTATTATTACTCTACCTAGCGCCAGATTATCACATTCAGATAATGAGACCTCCCCCCCAACCCTTTGAAACGAAAAGGTGACAAACCTCCCTTTAATAATTTTTAGAATAGCGTGATCGTGTCAATCGTGATTTGCAGTACGCTGACTCTGGTTCAGATCCGATAGTCTTCAGTGAGTTCCACTCGCTCCAGCACCCGCAGTATATACTTCAAAAGGAGAATCCTTTGGTTGTATCTAAGGACGTTTCTGACTTGATCCCTTTTGAAAAGGTATTTAAAAATAATGTGTACAAATGTCATATTCTAGTATAATGGTTTCCCATTGGATTTCTTTATATACTATAAAGTACTTCTGTTTTTGCGTGTGGGTACATGTATGTATATATATATATATATGTATATATATATACATATATATACATATACATGTACATATATATATATATGTATATATATATACATATATATACATATACATGTACATATATACATACATACATACATACATACACACACACACACACACACACATACACACACGCACACACACACACAAACACACACACACACACACACACACACACACACACACACACACACACACACACACACACACACATATATATATATATATATATATATATATATATATATATATATATATATACAGAGGACTTTTTTCCCTTATAAAGGAGGTAGTCGAAGTCAAAGGCATAGATCCATTCCAATTCATTTCATCACCTCGTACTCCACTCCCATTCACCATCCCTTCCTCCCTTTTTTCTTGGCTCCTCCTGGATGACGGGTCATCCCTGCATCTCGCACACTGCTCTGGGTCAGATGCAATGTGGCAAAATACAGCACATTCACGGCGACCCCCCCCCCCCTCTCCATCCCCTCATGCAGGAAAAGAGAAGACGGAGAGAAATCGTTTCGGACTGTGTCAAAATATCATTTACACATACTAACTCACCACCCATCCTACACCCACTCCCTTCCATGCTTTACATCATCATCCATACACGATCATTCTCCACTCACCTCTATCTTCTGTCCTCTCCCTTCCTTCCTCAACAGACATTCCCCTCTTTCCCAGTGTCCCTTTCACCCTATCCATCCATCTAATCCTTGATCGCCTCCTCATGATCACTCCCTCCGCCTCTGCCTTCCACACCTCTTTTACTAATCTTTCTTCACTCATTCTTTCCATTTGTCCAAACCATCCCAATACTCTTTCATCGACCCTATTCCCCCAACTCCATTTCCACCCCCGCACTCCTCACCTCATCGTTTCTCGTTCTATCTAGCCTAGTAACCCCTACCATATTCCTCAGGCATTTCATCTCAAACACATTTAAACTCTTCCTCTCTTCCTCTATTATGTTTCATGTTTCTGCCCCATACAGTGCTGTCGGCACAATCACTACTTTATACAATCTCTTCTTAGCATCCATTCCCAAATGTCTATTTCTCATTACACTTTTTAATCCCCCAAGACATTTACTTGCTTCTTTCAATCTATATTCTACCCATCTCTCTACCCACTTGTCTATCAGCCTCTTACACTCTATTTTAATACTCACTTCCAATTTGCTGCCATATCTCCCCTTGTGCATCTCATCACCTTAATTTTACCCACATTTATCTTCAACTTCCTTCCTTCGCACAATTTCCCAAACCCGTCACTTACTTAATCCCTCCTCTGATCTTGCTATAAGCGCAATGTCGTCAGCAAACAACTGTCTTATCTTCCATTTTCTTTAACCATTTCCAATCCCCGGCCCATTACCCTTGCGCTTATCTCTCGCACCACCCCATCCATGTATAAATTGAACAGCCAAAGTGATATAACATATCCCTGGTGAAGTCACACTTTCACCTCAAAGTACTCACTCTCTCTATTTCTAATTCTAACACAGGCTCTACTTCTATCGTAAAACTTTTGACTGCTCACCCTTCATTTGGACACCTGACAAAGAGAAAACGTTTAATGACTTAAAGGAAACATTAACCACGGCACCTGTCCTGGTCTTGTCTTCCCAAACCACAAACTTTCTTTCACAATATACAAAGATGCGTTCTACCCCGGACTTGGCGCAGCCCTCATGCAACAACACAGCACAAACATTAGACCAACTGCCTATGCTAGCCGCACACTCAACAAACGCGAACAAAATTACTCATTTACAGACACAGAAGCTTTAGCTGTTATATACGCATTCAAACATTTCAAAGAGATCTTTGTTACTACAAACACATATACACAGGCCATCAGCCAATCTTGCACCTCTTCAAAGGAAAGAATATTTCAAGAAAACTTGCCCGCTGGTTCCTTATCATAAAAGAGTGCCCACCTTTCATTTTGTTCAAAGGAAAGCGAACCTAGTTGCAGACACTCTCAGTCGCCATGTTGCGACCATCACTCAGAATCAAATTTCAGTAACCCTTACACAAGCGCGCAGCCGCATCGTAGAGATCAGACATTCTTTGGAAACATGTCATGTACTTCCACAAATATGCAGACACAACTGACACAGAGCATGTTCCATCCAATCTCGACAATTACACGTTAGTTGATGACATTCTTTATCACAAAACAACAATAACGAACAAACATGAACCCCACAGATCAGCGCCCCAGCTTGTAGTCCCTACGGACCTCATTCCAGAAGTTTTACAACTGCTACACGATTCTCTTATTACTGCACACCCTGGCAAGAAGAAATGCGTTACACAAGTCAAATTGCTCTACTGTACTTCTGGTTAACGATGACGAAAGATATAGACGCACACAATGATGTTTGTCATCCTTGTGCAACTCAAAAAGGTCGTATCAGCGGTCATGTTCCAATTCTAACTTACTCTACCCCTCGTAAACCATTCGACACAGTCGCTATTGATCTTCTAAAGTTACCAGTTACACATAGCGGAAAACAATATCTCCTTGTCGGTGTAGACCACTTTTTTACAATTCTGTACCCCCCCCCCACCAAACAAGACAGCACAACACGTAGCAAAGACCCTAGTTAACAAACTCATATGCCCTTTCACTACACCCAAAACTCTGATTTCTGACAACGGGACTGAATTCGACAATGAGATACTTTAGCACATTTGTAATTACTCTCAAACAAAAAATGCAACACTACTGCTTATCATCCTAGTTCAAATTGCTTAATAAAACTCCAGAATAGAAAGATTCTCAATGTTCTTCGACGCCTTGCTTCTGATCTTCACCCTTCTTGGGATGAACATGTCCCAATGATTGAAGTTTGCATAAATAGTGTCATTAACAGGTCAATATCGGAATCTCCTCATTTTGTCCTCTTCGGCTCGGACAAAAGGCTCCCATATGTCCTTCTTTCCGAATTACCTCCCATTTACAATATTAATGATTATGTCAAGGTCAAAGTAACATATTTCAATAATCTTTTCAAAATAATCCATAATACTCTTCATCTAACTAAAGACGAAATGATCCATTTGCATAACAAATCAGCTAGAGCTTGTACCTTTGAAATTTGAGACATTGCTTACACGCCCACGCCCCTTCCTCGAAGCTCTCCCCTAAATTATCTGGACCCTATCGTATCATTGGACATGGATCAAAGAACAAAGTCAAAACACTCAGGTTGCACGATCTTACAGAGACCGTCTTGCACAAAGATCGTATCAAAAGATTCCACCGTGACCTCGACATATAAACTGTATCCTCACAAACTCACACTACCCCCTCCAATACAGGACCATCACCAATCCTCTCCACCAAAACCTCCTATAAAGCTACAATCTTTGAAATCGAGCGAAAAATTCATAAGGGAACCTTTTGCCTAGGTGAACGGAAATAATATCAACTTCCGCATGCTCATACAATTAAGTCAATTTAATTTTAGTAATGAGTATTTCCCGATACCACCATTATTCCAACATTATATGTATGTATCTCCATGCCAAGGTTCTGCGAAAGCTTTGTATTACTTCTTATCTTCCTCGAGCATCAACCTCACTGCGGAAAGTGAGTGGTAGCTGAGCCGAACATCTGTTGTAAGATGACTGAAAGGAAGAATCAGACCTTTAGATGTTTAACGTGCACGCGCGTGCACGCACGCATGTAGACAGTGAACTCCGACATCGTGCGACAACTTTCAAAGGACCCGCTATTGTGCGCGGATTTTCCTCCCAATAGACAACGCCATTGTCTCCGGATCTGAACAGTGAGTAGCAGAGCCAGGCGTTTCGGGTGACGCCCGAAACCTGCGAGAATAATAGATACTTATTTCGTCATTGCCAACCTTTCCAGATCAACTTACGTCAACACTTCTTTCCTCCTCACATATTTTTGTATGTCTCCATCATCTGTGTTAAGGCAGATATATGAGAAACTTTAGGCAAAGGAAAATATTTTTGGGGCCTTTATGGATTTGAAAAAGGCTTATAACAGGATAGGCAGGAAGGGGCTATGGAAGGTATTGCAGAAATATAGGATAGGAGGAAAGCTATTAGGAGCAGTCAACATTTTTACGAGAGTAGTAGAGCCTGTGTTTGAATTAGAAATTAATTGAGTGGTTTGAGGTAAAGCTTGGACTTTGCCAGGAATGTATTATGTAGCCATGGCTGTTCTTTTTATAAATGGATGGACTGTTGCGAGAGGTAAACGCAAGGGTAATGTACCGGGAATTAGAAATGGAAAGAAAATGGAAAAATGGAAGATAAGCCAATTGTTGTTTGCTGACGACACCGCGCTTGTAGCAGGAGCAGAGGAGATATTAAGTAATTTAGTGACAGACCTTGGAAAGGTATGCGAAAGAAGGAAGTTGAAGATAAATGTGTGTAAATTAAGGTAATGAGATGTACAAGGGGAGAATATGGCAGCAAATTGGAAATGAACATTAAGGGAGAGAGACTGGAGGAAGTGGACAGCTTTAGATACTTGGGTGTAAATGTGGCGGAAAAAGGAGAAGTGAAGGTGGAGGTAGAATGTAGATTGGGAGAAGTAAGTAAATACCATGAAGAATGAACAAATGTAATGAGATATAAACATTTGGGAATGGATGCTTAGAGGAGATTGCATGAAGGAGTGATTGTACAGACAGCACTGTATGGGGCAGAAGCATGAAACATAAGAGAGGAAGAGTGGATAAGTTTCAAATGAGTTTGAGATGAGGTGCCTAAGAAGTATGGCTGGGGTTACTATGCTGGATAGAGTGAAAAACGAGGCGATGAGGAGGAGAGCGGGGGTGAAAATGGAATTGGGAGATAGGGTTGATGAAAGAGCATTGGGATGCTTTGGACATATCTTAAGAATGAATGAAGAAAATTAGTAAAAGACGTGTGGAAGGCAGAGGTGGAGGAGTGAATATAAAAGGACGACCAAGGATGAGATGGATGGATGGGGTAAAATGGACACTGAGAAAGAGGGGTATATTTGATGTGGAGGGAAAGGAGTAGACATAAGACAAGGGTGAGTGGAGAATGATTGTGTATGAATGATGCTGTGATGCTTGGAAGTGAGTGGAAAGGGGATCGGGAGGGGGTGAGTTGGTATGTATGAATGATATTTTGACGCAGCCCGAAGCGATTTCTCTCCATCTTCTCTTTTTCTGCATGAGGGGACGGAGAGGGGATCCACCGATTAAATGAAGTGGTCTTGCTGTGGATGTGTTATATTTTGCTACATTACTTCTGATACAGGACAGAGGGCAAGATGCAAGGATGACACGTCATTCAGGAAGAGCCAAGTAAAGAGGGAAGGAGGGGCAAAAATGAAAATGGGGATGAAATGGGTTGGACTGAATTTATGCCTTCGACTTTGGCTACCTCCCTTGTAAGGAAAAGCAAAAGCCCTTGGTATATGTATGTATGTATGTATGTATGTATGTATGTATGTATGTATGTATGTATGTATGTATGTATGTATGTATGTATGTATGTATGTATTTATGCATGTATGTACGTACAGGGTATGTATGTATGTAGGTAGGTAGGTAGGTAGGTAGGTAGTTATGTTTGTATGTATGTATGTGGAGATGCCTCTAGACGAGTCTCATCGGCGTGGGTCCAATGCGTCCTGACTAAAGTCGTTGGAGTGCCGGGTCGGCCTTCAACTCGGTACGCTGGATGTCTACAGCTGATTGGAATCGTCTGGTTTCTGTTTAAAAAAGTAGCGAGGTCATTGGTATACTTCCCGTGTGGAGAATTTTGCTGACCGTGTGTTTATCGTTGCTCGTCAGATGTCTCGAGGGGGGGGGGCGGATGGTGTGGTGTGTATAGATGCTCACTCGCTGGGAGGTGCTCAAAGCTGATGGGAGTCTTGTGGTTTGACTGAAGTTTGATCACCATGGAGGTGGGAGACTTGTGGTCTGATTGAAGTTCGATGTGCTACCTCTGGTCTTGTTTGATACTGGGTTTCGATGTGATTTGATTGAAGTTTTGATACGGTGATGAATTGAGTTGACAAACCTTTCTATCCTGCTCTAACAGCCGTCTCTCTGCAGACAGCTGTCGTCAGCTTGTTAGCGTACTGCCACCAGTTGGTTTAAAATCGAATGCCTTACGATTTCACCACCAATTCTGCTGGTCGCTCCTTTTGCGATCGGTAGATGTATTTAGAAGTAAGAATGACGTCTTGAAGGGAGCGGTTGGTGGAAGGGTGGTGTTAGGTGTGTCGCTCGCTTGAAGGTGTGCTAACGAAGCACTGGGCTTCCTTTGAAGTTTTGATGTGAAGCTGAAGGGAATGCTGTGGCTTGATTCTGGGGACTTTTGATTGAAGATATGAGAAGTCGAAGACAGGCGGTGTCTCCTTTGCAAACAGTGATCTTGTTCTTCTGAATGCTAGGCATGGCTGGTGGGTGTGGCTGGTAGGTGTGGCTGGTAGGCGTGGCTGGTAGGCGTGGCTGGTAGGCGTCCAGTGTAACAAAACAAATGTGTTTTGCTACATGGTAACCAGTGTAACCAGTGTTTAGGTACACGGTAGGCTTGGCTTGAGCGGCTGAGGACGATTTTGTGTCTTCTTTGGTAGGCGCGGGAACACCAGTCGTCACCAATTATATAACAAAACAAGTATGTTTTTACTATGTAGTAGGCGTGGCTTGACTGGTTGAGGGCGAGGCTTTTATTCATGGCGTGGGAGCACCGCTGCCGCTGGCTATGTAATAGGGGATTGTTACGTAAGAGGGTGGACTTCATGCGGGCGAGAAATAACCTTGATGGCAATTTCTTCGTTTTATTAAGAATATGATCTGGCGATTACAGGTTGCACAATTAGGTCCTTGACCTAACACTCCTCGTGCCAGGCCTTGACCTCGGCACTCCCTCCTGCCAGGTACGTGGCCTGGGGAGTCTCCCTGCCAGGTTCGAGACCTGGGCAGTCTTCTTGTTGTCGGCGGGTTAGTGGGTTGCCGTATGTGAGACGTCTTAGTTATCAACTATATGCATGAGTAGTAGTTCTGTTATATAGGGGTTAGTTGTGTGATTGTTGGTTGTGGTTATGATGATGTAATTGGGATAAGTATAAGAAATTGTTCAATGGGTTTGTCTGGTGACATTAGATATCTCGTGTAGAGGCACTGTGGGGCATCCTGTTATGATCTTATTCAGGTGTTTAGTCACAAGGGGAATTCTGTGAAGTCTGCAAGATTATAGGTCTTGCCAAAGCCGAGTACCATGTTGCATGTGTGTGGATCACGTGCTTGGTTGGTGATGGTTAGTAACACTTATATATGTATATATGCATGTATGTATTTATGTATATATGTATTTATGCATGTATGTGTATGTGTGTATGTTTTTACATATGTATGGTATGTATGTATGTATGTAGGTATGTGTGTATGCATGCATGCATGTATGCATGTATGTAAGTATGCATGCATGCATGTATGTATGCTATATATATATATATATATATATATATATATATATATATAGATGTGTGTGTGTGTGTGTGTGTGTGTGTGTGTGTGTGTGTGTGTGTGTGTGTGTGTGTGTGTGTGTGTGTGTGTGTGTGTGTGTGTGTGTGTGTGTGTGTGTGTGTGTGTGTGTGTGTGTGTGTGTGTGTGTGTACGTATGTACAGGATGTATGTATATATGTATGTATGCATACATGTAAGTGTATATACATGTGTGCGTATGCACGTGCACATAACATATTCTTCACAAATACAAGCTAGAGCGCAAATGTTGAAGCATGTTTATGTGCTTAGGTACACTACGTTGGCGCGTGTTTGAGCGATTCCATGAACGTGTGTGTCCGTCAGTGTATACAAAGGAGTTAAAATATGGGGTCCTTTTGCACAGAAGCATGCCTGTGTGTGTGTGTGTGTGTGTGTGTGTGTGTGTGTGTGTGTGTGTGTGTGTGTGTGTGTGTGTGTGTGTGTGTGTGTGTGTGTGTGTGTGTGTGTGTGTGTGTGTGTGTGTGTGTGTGTGTGTGTGTGTGTGTGTGTGTGTATGTGCATGCACCCATGTCTCTCTATGTTCTTGCTTGCTTTAATGCAATCATGTTTAGCCCGGGGACAGTGGTGGAAGAAGAGGGTCCCCGCTTTCCTCCACCAGCCAACACCTTTGTCTACGTTTTACGAGGATGAAGCGAGCGAGCGATCATAGTCTGCGAGTTTACGATCCGATGGCATGAGTAGGTTTGGTTTTACGAGGGGATGTGGAAGAGGGGTGGGTCCCCGCTGTCTTAGGTCCGGGTTCCAGGTTCTACGCCAGGGGTGGGGAGCCAAAAATATAAGAAGCTGGTGGTCCTGCTACTCCGTGGAACTGTTCCGGAATATCCCACAACCGGTGACTGATACTAATCCTGGCTGTCAGATCACGTAGGGCAAAGGTGATCTCTTCGGGAGCTGCGGCTTATTCATTGGCTCAGTCTCTTCGTCACGTGACTCCTCCGCGGAACGACCCCTTTCCCATTTCCCTAACGAATCCCTGTATGGGGTTATGAATCCATAAGTTTTATCCTCTCGATATATGGCGTTGATACCATACGTACCCAGTCACGCTATACTGTTTTATAACTGAAGGCTAATCTCCAGTCAGTAATGAATGCTGGTCACTTTTACGTACCTTGGACATTTGCCACCTGTGTGACTCTACCTCTTCCTTCTCCCAATTTCGGACATTCTAGAAAAATAATGACAATGCCACGTGGGTTCAAATAAATTTCAAACCTTTGAGTGGTGTTGGCGATTGGTACGTTTTCTTTGGTTGATGCCAGACGATTCTGTTTAGCCGAAAATAAACCTCAGCAAAACTATGTCCTTGATTATAAAAACTGACATACTGATACATGATATCCTGCCGGGCGATATTATTCGCCTGAGAAAATCTCTCTCTGAAGTAATACAATATTCAAATTACCTTTATAAATGCAGATCCCAGGCCATTGGAACACAAGTGCATAAAAAAGGAACTAATATCTTTGTTTAAAAGACTTCAGATAAGAGAATGACAGGAAAGCCATTTTCCAGTCGTTCCAGACCCTGGCTATATTTCCTAATGGAATACCGGCCATGGAAGCAAGGTCTAACTTCTAAGATGAAACGAAAGTATGGGCTTAGGAATATGGTAAAAATGTTTCAAGTTATCTACTGATGGAACACCAATCTAAAGTATGGTAGTCTGCTGGGGTTTGTATACACACATGCGCGAACGCACACACACGCACACACACGCACACACACACACACACACACACACACACACACACACACACACACACACACACACACACACACACACACACACACACACACACACACACACACACAAACAAACAAACAAACACACATACACACACACACACACACACACACACACACACACACACACACACACACACACACACACACACACACACACACACACACACATGAACACACACAAGAAAATGGCTTTATAAAAATTGAGAAAGACAAGATCAAGGGAACAAAGGAAGCTTACATACAAGCTAGAAATGAGTACAGAAGAAAATTTTAAAGGTCTGTCGTTAATAAAAGGAATGATAAGCCAAAAAACAAAACAAAAAGTAGGTTTTTTAGTGGTAAACTGAGATACTGGAATATAATCGTCAACCTAAAAATGTTTGGTGATGTGTCTGAGGCTACTAAGAATAGTAAGGGAAGCTTTGGTTATAAACAAGTTAATGATGTACGTTTTTCCAGGATAGAGTCACAAACAGCAAAAGAAAATCCAGGTATAAACAGGTTTATCACGTAAAAATTTTCTGTATTTTTTCCAGTGAACCCGCGAATAATGAGGTTATCCCATCGCTGTTGTCCTTCCCACGGGCCCTCGAGCTCAGTTCGAAACAGAACTTCACAAAAAGATCGTTGCACACAGACACGCGGGAAGCTCTTCATGTTTTGATAAACGTTTTTATTAATAACATTAATAATATTTATTTAATTATTATTTTTTTTTTTTACTATTTTTATTTTCTATTATTTTATCATTTTACTTATTTCATTCTATTATTTATCATTTTATTATTATTTTTTACTATTTTTTATCTTTTTTTTTTGGTAATTAATTACTTATTGATAATATTGATAATATTAATAACAGTGCCATTACATATACTTTACCTTACCGGGGTACCGTATCGACTTGGACGTTGGCTACTAAAGACCTCCATTCCTGTCTGCACTTGGCTCTTCTTAACAAGATGACATTTGTTATTTCTTCTCCTACAGAGGTCCTTAATCCGTCTATATATTTCCTGCGTGATCTTCCTCTTACCCTCTTTCCTCCTATTTCTCCTGTTAGGCACGTATGTTCTAATTGTTGTTTTCTCATGACGTGTCCTACAAAGTGTGACGGTCTTTTTCTGATAGTTGTTACTATTGCCCTCTGTGTTCCTATTTGCTGCAATATTTCTTCGTTTGTTTTAAATTTTGTCCATTAAATTTTCAGCCTCCTTCTCCAAATCCACATTTCTACTGCTTTTATCATTGTCCTGCATTTGTTTACACATAGACCGCGAATATATCAGGCCGCTATGTTACTGAGAAACTCCTCCCTTTCCACGTGGCCTAATTATTCGTATATATTATCCTCAAATGCCCAGTGCCCAGTCGTCATTCCTTGGAATCATTTGATGTCTCATCTTCTGAGTGGCTGGTCCTCAGTCGTGACGTCATATCTCTTCTTCTGGTCTCCTCTTCTGATTGGCTGGTCCTCAATCTTGACGTTGTATCTCTTCTTCTGATTGGCTGGTCCTCAGTCGTGACGTCATATCTCTTCTTCTGATTGGCTGGTCCTCAGTCGTGACGTCATATCTCTTCTGATTGGCTGGTCCTCAGTCGTGACGTCATTTATTCTCACGATGCGGACACCGCACACACACTTGGGTATTATATATATATATATATATATATATATATATATATATATATATATATATATATATATATACATATATATATATATATATATATATATATATATATATATATATATATATATATATAGATATTAACCTCAAATACCCAGTAACGACTTCCACTCCTTCCGTCCACTGTGGTCCCTTCCCTTTTACCACAGCTGCCGCCTCCACATCCTTTCGATAGGGAATGGGCTATATTTTTCTTCATTTAAGCCCTTTTTTACCGGATTGCACTTTATCGTTTATTAGAAATGTTTACAGGCTATTTCAGTTATTAATAGTTCACCACCTTGGCAATGAAGGATTTAGATATAAATCTATTCATTCCTTACTGGGTGTCGCTATTTTGTGTGTGTGTGTGTGTGTGTGTGTGTGTGTGTGTGTGTGTGTGTGTGTGTGTGTGTGTGTGTGTGTGTGTGTGTGTGTGTGTGTGTGTGTGTGTGTGTGTGTGTGTGTGTCCACCATGCTATTCTACTTATCTTCTTGGTATTCTTTTGGTATCGAAGAGTGAAATATCGATAACTGTGTTAATGGAGTGCGAAATACTTTTAAGTAAAAGGAAAACACATCTTACTCTATGGTGAATACCATGTACAAAACCCTAGTAAGTATAGGTAGAACATAATCAGCAATTTAATCTATATTTGCATTATAGACTGCTCAGAATGCTCAAGATTTTTTCACCCCACCACAAATACACGTAACTTTCCTTCCAAAGAGATAATCTATACGCTAAATTTATCTTTCATACACTTCAGGAGATTCTACAAGACATAAAGCTCCCTTGAAGTGTTTGCTTGTCTCTTCTCGGTTTGTTTGCTGATATTTTCCAGTTTGTTCACGGTTTGTTTTCCGATAGATTACTCTTTGCTTTCCGACTCTTGTTCCTTCTCTCTGGTCTCCACTTTTTTTTTTTTTTTGTTATTTGTTTTCTGTTTTAATTTGTCCTCCCTCTACCTCTCTTTGCTCACTCTTTGCTTTCCGTTTGCTTATTACTTGCTCTCGTTCCCTTCCCCCTTTATCTGTTGTGTACGTTCAGTGTCCTCACTGTCTACTTTCCGCGTCCTCATTGTTTGGTTTTCATTTCCTGCTTGTTTTTCGTTTGCGTGTTGCCTCAGGTAAAGCGGAGTTTGTGTCAGCGAGACCGAAAGATTCATTTTGTGTACTTGGAAGTCTGTATTTGAACGCGTGTACCTGTCTTTGTTGGGATGAGTATAAAAAATATGCCTCGAGTCTTTGTGTTTTATTCAGATTCATATGTTTATTTGTTTGTCCGTGTATACGAGTGTGTGTGTGTGTGTGTGTGTGTGTGTGTGTGTGTGTGTGTGTGTGTGTGTGTGTGTGTGTGTGTGTGTGTGTGTGTGTGTGTGTGTGTGTGTTTGAATGTGTGTGTGTGTGTTTGTGTTTGTGTTCGTGTTTGTGTGTTTGTGTGTTTGTGTGTATGTGTGTATGTGTGTGTGTGTGTGTGTGTGTGTGTGTGTGTGTGTGTGTGTGTGTGTGTGTGTGTATTAGACTTGTTCAAAAACATCTTTTTCATATTTTTATACGTAACTGTATTTTTTCCCCGTACGTTTTGACCTGACAAACCCAAAAATCACATAATTTTTATTTAAGATATATGGAAGCAATGTCGCATGGAGGCTGAAAATTTTTGCTATCTTACCAAATGGGCCAACTTTGAGCCATTTCAAAGCATATTTTGTGGTATAATTTTTCATCTATTCAAGACAGAGAAACAAATTAGGTACCAAATGAAAGAACAGAATCTACTTTACATATATCAACCGTTAGAATTTGTGATTTTTCCCTTGAACTTTAAAAGATATGACATTGTTGAAAATCTCGACTTTTTTGCTAACCAGGAGACATGGTTTTAGTATGGATGTTTGAATTTTTAGTGGATTTAGACCAAAACTCATACATAATTTCAGCAGTTAATTTCATATTTCACATTTACAGAAACCTGTTAATGGTTTTTGGCAATAATGAACAGTACAAAAGCAAGGCCAACACAGAAACTCGATCCAAAATCCAGAAAACTATCCACAGAATACTTCACAGTGGCATCAAACAAGGAGCTACGAGGACGCACAGTTGATGTCTCAGAACCTCCACCTTCAGTCCAAAAGTAAGCATCAAGTCGGTCGTCCAGCAGATCTCTCACTAAACATTAGTGAGAGATCTACTGGACGGCCCTCCTGGTCAGATACCCTTCAGCTTGCATCAGTGGTTTCCATTCTCCCACCAACAGACAAGCATTCCAATAAATCTTTTATCTCCAATGTTTACCAGAAAATGCAGGGAAACCCATAGTTCAAGACTTCGCCCATGAAATGGTTGAAGCTATCATCCTATTCTGGTAGATGGCTAAAATCAAGACGATGACCAGACAGAATTGCATGAAGCTCTTCGTAAAACCCCATGGCAAACACATATCACTGATGAAGAGGAAAGGAAGAGAAAGTGACCTTGGAGGAAAGAGCAGAGCATTTGTCTTGGAATTGGACAGTCTGTTCGACCTAGGAGCTCCAGATGCTGTTCAGGACTTAGAGAGTAACCTAACCTAACCTAACCTAACCTAACCCGGAGAGAAGAAGATGAGGACATCAAGTTCTATCAGGACCACAGAACTGAGCGGAAAGGTCACATATCAAGTCATGACAAAATCTTTGAGACAAGTTGGAGGTTTTACATGCTTACCACATTGTATTATTTTGCAGTTTTACATGCTTAACTCATTGTATTATTTTGCAGCTGCAACAGAACAAGAGACAGTTACTCACGTGGATGACATTATCTGGGGGTGATTCCAGTGAAAGTGACGCTAACATAGAGGATATGGATTATCAGCAGCCTCGTCTTGCATGTTCACCATGAACATACCGTGACTTTGACATTCCCCAAGAGCGTCCTGGAACGTGATGACACCTGCAATACAGCTGATCTTCTTGGCTTGTCTGGCAGTCAAGTTACTGCCCTAGTGTAAGAGGCTCGTAGATGAGGCTCGAAGGCGTCAAAAAAGGTAGATATAGGGTTAGGTGGCGAGTATTTAATTACAAAGATTACAAAGGCGGAGCATGCCAACAGGAGACCTTTTGGTCCATATCTAGGTCGGATGCGAAAAAATCATAATAATAATAAAATAATAAATAAAAACTATAATAATGTAAATAACAAATAAAATACATAAATAAATGCATAGGTATAGTTAAATAATAAACAAACAGGTAAATAGTAAATAATAATAAATTGACATATAACTAATAATAAATGAAAATCAGACAGACAAATGATTACAAAACAAAAACAAATAATATAAAATGAATTATAATCATTACAGCATCTTTATGACTTGGGTGTTTGATAAACAACAGTTCGAAGGAGTTGAAAGCTCGCTCCCCTAAATGTTAAAAACAGTCGCCAGGA
>NC_134783.1:57030106-57052606 GCF_046742065.1 Oratosquilla oratoria
AGAGTTGATTCAGTGGCGGTGCGAGGGAGGGGCAGACGGGCGGGTGTTGTATGGTCTCTTTCCTTCCAATCACAACTCTGAAAACAGAGAATTACGCGATTGGGAATTGTGTGTAAATGTTAGAAGTGTAAACTCGCTCACCAGCGTCAGCGAAGAGGCCAGCGTTAGGTTGCGGGCCGGTTGGACAGAGAGGTGTCCCAAGTCTCTCCGTCGACCAGCCTGCGATCAGATTAAGGATTCTGAGTGAGACGGTTTGGGCCTCTGCTTTTGCCAGCGAGCAAGTGTGCGTGTGCCTCTTTTCTTCCAAGCACTACTCTGAAAACAGAGATTTACGTGACTTGGGGAATGTGTGTATTTGTCTTGGTGTAAACCCGCCTGCCGACGTCAACGTAGAGGTCGGCCATGCCAGACCGGCAGCAGCAAGGAGATATCTCTCCTCGCTACCACCGGCCGGCGAAGATTCCTGGGCGTTTGTTGAGAGAGCTGGTTTGAAGAGACGTCCGATCTCAACGAGCGCTGAGTTGATTCCATGAAGATCAACAACTTTTATATCTGGAAGGTGAATGGTGATTGGCTGGATTGCTGCGGGTTAGGTACGGTCTGTTCTCCCATTGGCTGAGCGGTGCGTGACGACATCAGTTTGCGCCCCAGCACCGTAATGGGCGGACCTCCTAATGCTGGGTAACACTTGCAGGTCATGTGTTTGTATATTAAGATTTGGGGAAAGATCTTTTATGTAGAGACCCTCCAGGATAGGTAGTCTTCTAGGGTCTTGGTGTGTGGCTAAAATTTCTGTGTTGTTGACAAGGGTTTCCCTTCGTAAGATGGTGTGATGAGTATCTTAGGAGTGATTCTTAGGAGCACCTGCTGTCAGATGGTATGACAGTCTACGCGACAGCTTTATGGTGGTCATACCAATATAGGAAGAAGGTTGGGTTGCGCAGTCCCCAAGGTTACACGTATACCTATATATATAGCATGAGATCTCTGAAGTTTATCGGTGATGGGCTTGTTGTTGTTCTTAATGAGTAGGCTTGAAGTCTTCTTATTTTGGTAATATATGTTAAAAATAATTTTGGTGTCTGCGGAAGTCGCCTTGATGTTCCTTTTGATTATTTGCTTCATAATTCTTTCATCTTCCTTGTATGCTGGAGAGAAGAATGATTTATAAAATATATTAATAATATTTTTTGGTGTTTGGTCATCTTCCTTTTTTAGATACCATGTATCCATTATCTTCTTAGTTATTCTTTCAGTGTCTTTGTTGCCAAATCCGTTGTTGATAAGGACTTGCGTGGCCCTTTCTAACTCTGAATGCACGGCCCTCCAGTTGTTGCAGTGTGTGAGGGCTCTTCTAATAAAGGCACCTAAATGTCATTAATATATTTCATAAATCATTCTTCTCCACGGCATACAAGGAAGATGAGAGAATTAGGGGGCGCAAACTGATGACGTCACGCACCGCTCAGCCAATGGGAGAACAGACCATACCTAACCCGCAGCAATCCAGCCAATCACCACCCACCTTCCGGATATAAAAGTTGCTGATCTTCATGGAATCTGCATTACTTCAATTACCACTGAAGAAGCACCAGGAGGTGCGAAAACGCGTTTTGGCTTTCGACTATGCCTATTTCTATCTCATGGCATACGATGAATTACTCGGACTCCTGCCTATGGAAGGCAAAGTCGCCTTACGAAAGAGAGAGAAGATGAACAAAAAAGCTTTCTCACAACAAGCTTGCCATTTCATTCAATGAAATATATATATATATATATATATATATATATATATATGTGTGTGTGTGTGTGTGTGTGTGTGTGTGTGTGTGTGTGTGTGTGTGTGTGTGTGTGTGTGTGTGTGTGTGTGTGTGTGTGTGTGTGTGTGTGTGTAATCAAGTAAAAGTGTGGGCTATCAGTAGCAGCGTCGCAACCATTTCAGAAATAAAGAAATGAAAAAAGAAGATTCTGCCAATAGCTGAAATGATCACTCGAAATCAACAAAAAATGAAAGGATTACATAATCCCATGTGTGGTAATTGATACATTAAACCCGGTAAGAGCAGCTCAGTTGAAAGCCTTTGCGTGTGTATGGAGAAACAAAATGTATACATCACCTTAGTAATTGATCTTCATCATTAGTACGAGAAAGGACCAAAGAAACAGTAAATATAGTCTTCTTGATTAATTTTTGCTGACTGTTTTTACCATATTTATATCACTTAAGCGTTGTATTAATCATCGCTGTCATTAACAACAATGACTTTATTATTGTTACGTTCACGATAATTATCATCGTAAACATTTACACCTTGCCTCATTATGAGACACACAGCATCTGTTGTCTTTCCAACTTCCTCCGCATTTCATAGCACTGCACAGCTGCGGGAACAATTGGTATTGCAAGACGACGACGACACGACAACGACGACAACGACGACGACGACGACGTCGACGACGACAAAAATACTGGACGATCTGCTGAGGCTCTCTGGTGAGGAGCGGTGGGGGTGGTGGGGGTGGACATCCACCACCACGAAACGAACGGCCTGAAGTCTGTGTTGCATTAATTTCAAGATTCAACTCTTGCGGTTTGCAATTGCAAAGCACGGACGAAATAAAATCCTAGGCAGCGTTATTGCTTTACCAGAGGAGAGAGAACGCGAGAGGGAAAGAAAATGACGAAGAAAAAAAAAAGAAGAAGGACAGAAGAAAGAAAAAAACCTAGAGTCAAAACTATTCTTGTAAGACAGATACACGCATTTTATGAACAAGTTGCAGCTCACTGAATTTGTATGTAGATGAAGTAGCGCAAGGAATCTTGGGCCTCGTGACCAAGTGCGCTTGGTACCAAATTTCGAAAACCCAAAGTTCATAAAATCAGAAATGAAGAGCATTTTCCAAATGAGATATGACACAATACACAGCATGATACCTTGATTGAGTGGGTCTTGAGCCATATTAAATCAATGCATGACGCAACTCTCCAATTTTCTTTTCTATATGTATAGAAATATAGCACGAGCAGTTTGAAGACAAAAAGAAAAAAGAATTCCCGAGAAAATTAAAAATAAAGTGTACGAGGCTGTAAAAGAGAGAGAGAGAGAAGAGGATTATAAGAGAAAGAACGAAAATATAAAGAGAAAAACACACGGGAAATGTACGAAGACGAAATTTCCAAATATGACGTAATAAAGAATATCAATCCGAGAGCCATCCAGCTTACATAGAGAAAATGGTGCTTGGGAGGAAAAGGAGAAACAGTAGCGAGTTGGAGAAAGAAAAGGGAAAGGGTGGGGAGATAGACAGGTTGATAGGTAGATAGATAGATAGATAGATAGGTAGACAGATAGACAGAGAAAGAGATAGATAGATTGATTGATAAATATATATAGATAAATAGATCGACAGATAAACAGATAGGGAGAAGGAAAAAGTGTGTGTGAGAGAGGGAGAGAGAGAGAGAGAGAGAGAGAGAGAGAGAGAGAGAGAGAGAGAGAGAGAGAGAGAGAGACAGAGAGAGAGAGAGAGAAGACGGAGAGGGAAAGAGAGAGAGGGAGAGGTAGGTGATGGAGATGGAGATGGGTAAGGAAAAAGGAGGAGAAGAAGGGGGAGAAGGAGAAGGAAAAGAAGGGGAAGAAGAAGGAGAAGAAAAGAAGAAGGGGAGGGAGAGGAGAAGGGAAGCAAAAAGGGGAGAAGGAGAAAGAAAAAGAGAGTGAGAGAGGAAGAGGGAGAGAAAAAAGAGGAGAGAGATGAGAAGGGGGAAAAGTAGAGGAAGAAAGAAAGATAGAGAGAAATAAAGAAAAATCAGAAAGGATAGTGAGAGAGGAATGGGGTGATGGAGAGAAAGATAAAATACTGAGATAGGAAAAGAGGAAGAGACAGTAGAGAGGGAGAGGCAGAAGTAGAGAGAGAAATAGCGAAAGCGAGTTCCCTCGGAGGTGACCCTAAAACTGTGAAAATAGAACAAACGAGGCAATGAGTTATCGGAGACAATCCGGATCGACTGACTAACAACTGGGAATAAAATAATCACAACGATCTGAGCTTGGCCTTGGCAGACACCTTCGCTTAAGTACAACTGGTGGTCCTCCTGATAAGTCCAGCCCAAGTCCAACACCATGGGTCTTATCAATTTAGTACATTTCACATAATGGTCAGTTCGGAGTAAGTAACATATAGTTACTGACAATTGCTCAGCAAACAGTTCAAAGGAAATGTTCAAAAGGTGAAGAAATGCACTGGTTAGGTAAGGTTAGATTACAGTCCCTTAAAATATCACACACACAATATATATATATATATATATATACATATATATATATACATATACATATATATATATATATATATATATATAACACATATATATATATATATACATATATTGAACAAAAGTGTGAATAATTGTCCAGATTTTTATTTTCCGTTGAGCAACTGTCCGCGGAGCAATTGTCCGCTGAGCAACTGTCCTATACCCGTACCATACCGTGGCCCGTATAGCCGTATGTGACCAGTCCACACTAAGTTCCATACCACGGGATTTCATGGTATGGCCGCGCAGATTCCACTATGGGGGCTTTATTCCAATTCAGTTCTTCTTACATTATTAGATCTACTTATAGGCAGACCACACAAACCCTCATATATTTAATCTATTTCATGACTAGTCCAGCCCAGTCCCCACAAAGTATAACACCAAGAAACCTACTCATGGATAGTCCAATGCCTCACACCGGGAATCTTGTCTGAGGCCAGTCCACGTGAAGTCTTGTGCAACTACTTATTTCTGATCATTCCATCAAAAGTTAGATAATCTGGAACTCAAGGTTAATTCAAACCAAAATACTTGTATATGTTCAATTCAGACATGGACACACCTGAATCCTTATCAAGGCCAGTCACACAAAATACTATATAATTTTTTTCTCTCTTTTTTTCTTTTTTTTTCTTTTTAGTTTAGCCGAAGTCTCACACCTAAGGTCATCTCAAGGTCAACCCACACAAAGTCCCTCACTTAGACACTTAATCCTGGCTAGCTATGATGAAGCCTCATATCTCGGTCCTTATTCAAGGTTATTTCAAAATGTCCATACAACTGATATCATATGTAACCCATATGTGATTCAAGATTGAGTCCTTAACCTTTTTCAGGCCACAAAGAGAATGATGAACAAAACTCTGACTCAATGAAGACTTGAGACCTGCATCACGCCCATGAGCTAGGTTGGCTTGGGTCGGGTCGGATCGAGTCGGGCTGGGTTGGGTCAAACCAGGTCATGCTGGGACAGAAAGTGACTTACGAGTACGGTCAACCTTGACATCAGCAGCGCCCTTGTTAAGCCTGACTGGAGCCCCTAAGACTTGTAGCTCTTGAGCAAACAGACCTAATAGCCCAGCCGTACGTCATCCCTCCCTCACTCTTTCCAACTGCACACCCTATGCGCTCATCCTTCTCTGTCATCTTCAGTACCTACTTTAATTCTTTCTAGTTGTTACCAGACTATTTCATTCGATAGCCAAGAGGTCAAATCTATTTCGAAAGTGGAAAAGGAGGAGGAAAATGAGGAAGAAATGGAAGAAGAGCCAAAGGAAGAGGAGGGGAAGTGAAGAGAAGGAAGGGGAGGAGGAGGGGGAAAAGGTGGAGGCGAAAGAGGAAGAGGAGGAAGTGAAATAGGAAGGGGAGGAGAAGAAAGCAGGGGAGGAGTGGAGGAGGAGAGGAAGGAGAGGTGGTTGAGAAGGAGAAGGGAGAGGAGGAGAAGGAAGACAACGTAAGAACGAAGAAGACTGCAAGAGACCATAGGGGCTACACTAGGCAATTCCATATCCATTACCACCTATCATCTCCATCCATAAAGTTACCTAACCATCTCTTAAAGCAACCGATTATCTCAGCGCTCACTACCAGTTTTTGCCTATCTTCTTTTTAAATTTAAATTTGTTTAATTTAAATCCATTACTGCAAGTCCTATCCTGTGGTCTTAGTGTTGTGACTTCATCTACATCACCCTTGTTAAAGCCCTTGAACTGTTTGAACACCTCTATTACATCATCTCACACTTTACGTAAGGTAAATTTCTGAACCCATTTATCATTTTTGTCTTTCTCCTTTGTACTGATTTTAGTAAATTAATATCCATTCTATAAAACGAAGACGAGTGAAAGATGACAGGAGATAAGAGGGTAGGAGGAGGTATATAAAGCTATGGAGGATGTGTATTAAGAGGAAGGAAATGTGCTTCACAGAACACAGATGAAGTTCAGATAGTTTTAACTCATATAACAAATTTAAAGTTAAAGACTCATAACTTTTTTTTTTCTAAAAGAAAAAAAGAAAAAAATACAAATAATGTGGGTTTAGGTGTTATTAGGTTAACGTGGTTATCATACCTTCTCTATTAACAGTTTCTTTTATGATATCGTGATATTGGGCAACTCGGAAGGCTTATTTCCAGTATCATCGTGGGAAATGAGGTCTGCGATCTCTACAATGTAAGTGCCATATACTTCGGAATTATTCCATTCAATGTCGTTTTGGTTCATATGCTGTTCGATTAATTCAATTTACTATATGAAACAGGTGTTCAATTATTGTTCATTCCCCTCGATTACTATTATATTGCATGGTCCTGGATTCAACCACACTTATATCGTGCATCTCTGTTTACATATTGTCTTTTCCTTTTAATTTTTCACAAATAGATTTAGACTAAGTGCAGTGTGCATAGAGAACTGTGTAGCTCCCATTTGCCGTTCCGACTACAATCCCACTAACCAGTAATTATTTCATAGAGGTCTACGATATAGTATGCTAGCACTTAAGTATGAGTATAGAATATTACTGTAGTATATCATATTAGTATAATATAGTGTAGTATGGTATATTAATTCATCACAGTATATCACTATAACATAGTACAATATATTGATATAGTATATTACAATGAGTGGAAATGATAAAGAATGCTGACAGAAGACCTTTTGTTTTATGATGAGGTCGGATGAAAAATAAGTAAACAAATAAAGAAGACATTATAAAAGAATGAAAATAGGTGTTTATACAAATAAATTAAAAAAAAATCTAATTCCATTACATTCACTTGCTTCGGCTGAAGCTTTATCCATTTATTGACGATATGGTTGCCAAAAGTGTTTATAATTACTTTTCTGTTTTAGCCCTCGTCCTGCCAGCTCATTATTTCTAGTGTAGAAATTTATTCAATTTTAATGTTATTCATTCCCTCTAATATCTTAATCTTTATTAATCCCCCTTGAATCTCCTTTTTGATTCTAGAGAGGAGAGGTTCATAACATTTAAGCTGTTTATGTGTGCTTTAATTCTTATATTTGGTATAAGTTTTGTGGCTCACCGTTGCGCTCTTACTAATCTATCAATTGTCTTTAATGAGATCTGAAGACCATACAGAAACAGCATATTCTAATTGTATGAGGACTAGTGAGCTACATAATTGACACTTAGTCAAGAGGAATAGAGAATTTTCCACCTCCTGTATTGTCCGATCATCCAGTCCAGCTCACTCCCTATACGCTGGGCTCCAAGGTAAGGGGGTAATCACTTCCCGAGTGATGAAAATTCCTGTAGTGCTTCAGCCGGTTGGGTTATAGGTTAAAACCTGTAGAGTTGGCTTGGGCATTCGCGCTCCTGTTCCTATCCTTAAAGTTCCAGCTTGCTATGCTCCGCCCACTTTTTGTGACCCATATAAGGGGCCGAACGTGACCCTCCCTCTCTCTCTCTTGCTCCAGGTCTGAAACAAATCAAACACATTGTTGCCCGTTCGATGCACTCTAACTATAGTTCTTTCATTAGTTAGTAAGTACTAGTGCGTATTAGTAGCTGTGAATATCACCATTCTATGATTCTTGAAGTGTGATTGAGCTTATGGTATACTAGTTAGGGAAATTGATATTCAGAATAGGATGTATTAGTGGAAGTCACATTTAACGCAGGATGCACTATTTGTGAAAGTGATATATAGCATATGATGTATTAGTTAGGGAAAGGGATATTTAGCATATGATGTAATAATTAAGGAAAGTGATATTTGGTTTATGATGTATTAGGGAAAGTGACATTTAGCATAGGATTTATGTGTATGACCGTTAGGAAAATTACGGGATAAATAGTATGGTTGTTGCACTCGAACGCAGGTAGTCAAAACTGTATCTTTACCTTATTTATTACAAAAAGTGTCATTTCACTTTTGATTACCATTCTTTGAAGAAAACAGTCTCTTGCTAATTCATTCATGAAGAAAGAACTCGCTAAAACCAGTCAATTGTCCTTGCATTATTTTTTTTTCATCTTGTGGTGTACTGCCATCCCCTAGAGGCGCCAAACGGTTTGAATTACTGTTTGATGAGCCATCCTCTTGCCTATCTCTATCATCCAAAACACACCCAAGATTGTAATATATATATATATATGTATATATATATATATATATATATATACATATATATATATACATATACATATATATATCTATATATATATATATACATATATATATATATATATATATATATATATATATATATATATACTGGTAAAGTATACATGTATGTGGCGAGCGTGGTGGTCAAGCAAACTAGTGTGGCGCGTCTGGAGATGAGAAACATTGATTAGGGAACTCGAAACCCCAAGAATCTGCGCGTGGCGTTATTAAAGTTATACAACCTTAAATTCCCGGGCTCCAGGAAAGGCTCTCGGGCTTAGCCATTACGTAGAATAGGCAACAGATTAGTACAGTTATTAACAGGTGCAAATATGTAAAGAAGGGTAATTTAGAAAAAGAAGATTATGAAAATTACAAATGAAAAAACGGGTAGGATCGAAAGGACAACCTAAGAGGGGATTTATACTGTCTAACGGTTCGTCGAACGCGGTTCGACAGGCACGTGTTTAAAGTGATGTGTGAACGTGTGAACGGGGTATTTGATGTTTAACCAACGTGCTCGACAACCAAATACCCCGTTCATACGTTCACACATTACTTTAAACACGTGTAAACCCCCTCTTAGGATTCAAAGAAATTATGCGAGTGGTAATTATTTCTGGATCTATAAATAGATACATGAAAAATACATGTATATGAACGTATAATTGCAAATTAGACAAAAATTATTTATGAATGAATATATAAGTAAATAAACAAATAAAAAACAAATAAAAATATACAAATAAACATACAAAAATATATAAAACAAATAAAAGAATAGACAAAGAAATTAATAAACAAAAAATATGTAAATGAATAAAAATTATTTAATATACGAGTAAATAAATAAAGGAATAAATAAATAAATAAATGACTGAATAACAGATGAATGAATATATAGATAAATTTATAAACATACAAATGATTAAATGAAGAATGAATAGACAAAGAAATGAATGAATGAATGAATGTATCAATAAATAAGTGAATGTATGACAGGTGAATACACCATAGGTAAGATATTACTAGGTAATTATTCACTGTATGAGAAAGTAAGCTTATCCATTATTTAGAAATAACAGCCAAGCCAGAAATAGGTTTCTTTTAATTGTTGCTAGATATTCCTTGTTACATACGATAATGGATATGTCAAGAGTTTTACGTAACATTACTTTTTCTGAGCGAGCTCATCACACCGGCAAGCAAATAATCGTTTGTGTATTTATTACGCTATTCTGTTATTAAGCAGATGCTACAAGTCGCTCGCTAATTCTCTCGTTTTAAAGAACCTTTTGCAAAAGACAACAAACACATTCTCTGCATTTCATATCAGGCTTTCAGTGATCGTTAAAGGGAACTACACAATCGTAAGTTATTAAATACAGATTTGATTCGCTGGCCTTGCCTCTCGAATAAGCCGGTGTTTCTCATGTTGTAAGTAATACATATACATTCATTCACATTCATGAAAATATATTTTTATTCCACAGCGTCCATTCCTCGCCTTTGTATACTTCGGATTCCTTTCCACTGCACTTCGGGTGATGAACTGTAATTTCTAATCGTACTAATTTCCAATACCGGACAAACTTCGGGATATGACGGATCTGTCCGGTATTTCCATCGGATAGAACGGATCCTCGGTTTTAACGGATCTTCGGATATAACAACAGACCCCTGACCCCAAATCGTCCGTTATATCGAGGGTTTACTGTAACGCTTATCCCACGATGATGTAATGCTGTAGTTGTTTGGGCAAGCAACATAAGAACACAAGAGTGAAGGAGACTGCAAGAGAATATAAGGACTACACTAGGCAGTACCATGTCCCTAGCTGACCTTATCCAATTATTTCAGCGCTCACTTTATTGTTACTAAACCTACTTCCTTCGTTAACAACTCTACTGATTCGTTAGTGCAGTAGTTCTCAATTCTGGAAAGGAACCCGTTGGCAAATAAATCTTTTATTGCATGCCCTCCACATAAAATGCATACGTGTGACCAATTGGACGAAACACCGAATATCTGAAAGACTAGACCAAAGATACTCGGGAGAGGTATGTAACAACTGACACTATTTTCAAGTCACTTAGCAAAGCGTAATGTTTTGAAGGATTTCACTTCCATATGGAAGTATTGAAAGAAAAAGGGGTAAAACATTCAGAGTACTCATGTGAATTATCTAACCTAACCTAATGAAACCTACCGTAACATAACCTAACCTAATCTAACCGTACCTAATATAATCAAACCTAACCTACCGTACCCTTGCATAATCTAATCTAAGCTAACCTAACCTAAACTGACCTAACCAAATCTAACCAACCTAATCTAACCTAAAATACCCCAACTTAACCTACCCTGACGAAACCTAACCCAACCTAAATTAGCTTAGCCTAACCTAACCTAACCTACCCCAACCTAACCTACCCTAACGAAACCTACCCTAACGAAACCTAACCTAACCTACCCCAACCTAACCTAACTAAACTTACCTAAGTTAACCTAATGTAACCTATCCTATCATAAATTAATCTATCCTAACCAAACCTAGTTCATTTAACCAAATCCGATTGTTCTAATTATAATTTTTTTCTTTCAACTCTGTATATTCTGTCCTTTGAGTACCAGGTGCAATATTTCGTCCTGTTGGTTAACATGTTGACGACATGTTTCGGACGCGCCCTGGAGGCCCAAAGCGATGCCAATGTCCTCTGAAATCGGAAGGAAAAAGAAAAGCTGGGGACACCACTCGTATTTTCTTTCTGAAATGTGTTTGTGCTGAATTCTGAATTATTTTTCATTTTACGAACGGGGGCACATATATTCCTACACACTGCTACACAGAAACTATTTCATAAAATAGTTTTTGCAAAAGTTGCAAATATACAAACATTCAGCGACGTATACGACCCAGAAACAGGTATAAACATATAAAAATTAAGAAAGAAAAGCATATTTTTCGGTTGTTTAGTATTTCATATAAGATTGCGGGTATCTGCATTCATTCTTTATCTCTTTCTCATTCATTTCCTCTTCCCTGCATCTATTGTACATAAAGCAATACACACATACGCATACACACACACACACATATTATATACATATACATATATATATATATATAGATATATATATATGTATATATATATATATATATATATATATATATATATATATATATATACATACATATATACATACATACATACATACATACATACATTGCCAAGAATGTGTCATGTCGTCTTGGCTGTTCAATTTATACATGAATGGGCTGGTGGGAAAGGTAAATGCAGAGGTAATGGGTCAGTCGGGGATTGTTGACGGTTAAAGAAAATGGAGAAAAGTGAGAAATAAGATGTTGTTTCCTGACGACGCTGCGTTTTTAGCAGGATCAGAGGAGGGATTAAGGTAATTAGTGACAGAGTTAGAGCAATGACTCGCAGCACAGTGATACTGAAATTACTTCAGCCCTGGGCGAGATTCGAATCCGGATCGCCGTAGCGGCAGGCGCGCGCGCGCGTGTGTGTGTGTGTGTGATTCACCATGGTCTTGGATCACGTGTTGAGCTCGTAGTCAACAGTTGTTTCCCTCCCGGAAGAGAGCTCAGAGCTCATATATGACCGATCTATGAGTAATGCTTACTCCTCGCCCACGAGTTGGAGTAATGACCCGCAGCGCAGCGATACTGAAATTTTTTCAGCTATGGGCATGATTCGAACCCAGACCGCCGTATTGGCAGGTAGGCACTCTACCACTACGCCACGTGTGTGTGTGTGTGTGTGTGTGTGTGTGTGTGTGTACGCGTGTATGTATGCGGACGTGTGTGTATGAGTGATTTCATTAACTTAACTGTCATAAAGGAATAAGTCTTATACTCGTGACGTCCCGTCTCTGTGCTCGCACCGATTACCACATACACACATACATGTGTGTATTTTGGCGTTTGCATGCATATTAATATCACATTTAGAAACAGAATATTAGTGCTGATCTTGCGATATCAAGCTATTTATATGTTGAAACTGGATTCTCCCAGAAGTCTACATATCTCCACATATTCAATGCCAAAGCATAGATTAAGTTAAATTGCAGTTATGTTACATGAGACGATATTGTGCATTGCATTGCGTCCTACAAACGTAATTTGCTATGATTGGGTATTCGGATATATTTGAACAAAGCTTTAACTTTATATATATATATATATATATGTGTGTGTGTGTGTGTGTGTGTGTGTAAATATATATATATATATGGTTTCAAGAAGTCAACAGCGACAATGGCGTTGTTGAGTTTATATTGAAGCTTTAGTTTCTCTCGTGCAACAAGTCTCATTGCTGGTTCCAAATAGCTGAGAAGGTGTCCAGAAGACGTTTGGTACATTTTTCTCTTAATTTCTCCAATACGTATTTCGACCTTACTCGGTCATCTTTAGGGAGGGAGTTACAATGGTTGGTGAATACATTGGTTTATATACAGGCCATACATTGGCCGAACATTGGGAGAGGTCAATTTCATGTAGCCGTGATCCGTAGCGCTGCGTACGTGGAAGTAGCAACTTTCTTGTGGATTGTGGAAAGGGGTGTTATTGTTTGTGTTATGTGCGTCTACTGCTTTGGATTGTGGTTATGGGCATGAGTTGTATGTTAATGGAAGGTTTTCCGATGTAAATGTTCACTGCTTCGGCCATCTTAAGGCGAAGGGGGTTGTGAGCTTTGTAGATGATTTTAGTGTTTTCGTTTAGTGTTTGTCTGGTGATGGTGGTTTTGTGTTCCTTTATCATGTGTGTCTTGATAGCGCCATTCTGGAGGTGGTACATGAGTCTTTTGGAGAGGGTCATAGAGGTCATGCCAATGTATGAGGATGTGCGGTGCTGACAATCACCGACAGGGCAATCAAACTCATACACGACGTTGACTTCTTGTAGAGGAGGGGTGGGGATGGGGTGGTTTGGTGGTGGGCTGGCTGTTGTTTTTTATTACTAGGGTGTGTTTTAGAGATTTTGTAGTATACGATTAGGCGTATCTCAGTGTCTGGGTTGGTGGGTCGAATGTATATACTGTGTGTATGTATATTTACGGTGTGTATGTATATGTACATTTTTTCTTACAAATTAGAGAGCTAGAAGATATTTGAATGTCTCCCTCCTTCGGTAGTAGTTTCAGCCTTAGCCGCTTGAAACTTGGCAGCGGGGTGCTCTTTTGCCCAGTAAAGGTTATAAGTTGATAGCACCATGATATCATAATTGACAAAGTAAATATGAGATTATAGCGTATCAATTTGACACTGATAGTACCCTTGCAAGGAAATTTGCGAGTACCGAGGTCGCCTAATTATATATATGTATATATATGTATATATATATATATACATATATATATATACATATATATATATATATATATATATATATATACATATATATATATATATATATATATATATATATATATATATATCCTCTCCCTCCATCACTGTCCTGTAAGGTGAAGAAGTATATACATTTTATCTATATCAATACAGCGCAAAATACTGGAGATCTGTTTATACACTTCTGTCACATAGGTGTACTGTATATACGTGTCATGCATATGAAAATTTGTGAGTAATCATGTATATGTGAGTAAGCTTTTTTTCGCAAATTAGTGAACGAAAGCATTTGATGTAATCAGTTAAATGGATATATGAGCGTTTACCTTTTGCTAAACTGTACGAGTTATGCGTTTTATGTTCTCTACATTACGTTTGATTGGGATGTAGGCTGAATCCACCTATATTTGGTTGATCGAGACACATTACATTCGTAGTCATTAAAAACCGAAGGTTAATACTGAGTGACAACAAACTCTTCAGCTTTATGTGTATGTGCTGACGTAATATTGCATTTGGGAGCACACTAATGCGTTAATTCACAATGTACCTTTTAAAGATTGCATAGACCATCAATAAATCAGCATTACTTCAATAAAACAGCGTTAACATGTTCGTATATACGTGGATAAAAAACATCAAAGTTACATCATAGTCTGTGCATTTGTGTAGTGTCTATGTTCCCATGAGTGTTTGTTACATGTGAGTAAACACAACTGTGCTCTATTTTTTTTCATGAAAGTGGCAGTTGCCGACAAGATTGACGAGTTAAACACCATATGAGGACGGAGCCTTTATTTGTACGACGTTTCGCTTATTACTTATTACTTGAAAAAGCTGTAATAAGCGAAACGTCGTACAAATAAAGGCTCTGTGCTATATTTGACTGCTGTCCTGATACAGTATAAAAGTATACTATAAAACCTGGCCCGATTAACGGACTCTAGTTTTCTAGATCCCCCGAGCAGGTGGCTGTCTACTGTCGCCTAACTGGCTTGATTTGTAATGATACGTGTCGTATGCTATTACTAAAAGCACGTTCCATTTCACGGGGAGGCATGTTGTTCATAAAGAACAACTTATCGAGCCGAGGTCGATTTATCATTTGAACCAATTCATCCATGACGGAATAACGATTACCTATAATCACCACTTGTTTGAATGTATTCGAAATTAGATGTAGTGACGATATGGAAGATAATCGTACACAGCGCAGATTGCAAGCTTGCAACAATTGATGACGGTACGACAGTCACCTGTAATCATCATGGATTTGAATATATTTAAAAGTAAATATAGTGACGATAAGGAAGATAATTCTATACAGTGTAGATTGTAAACCTGCAACTATCCGGAAATAGATTCAATTTGGAAGTAGGTAGAAACAACTTCGCCAACCGTGTAGTTAATGAATGGAATAAACTTCCTGCAGAGGCAGTGCAATGTAGTTCAGTTCGAAGCTTTAAAAATCATTTAGATAAACACCTAAGCAAGATGCTGTAATGATTATTATTTATCTTATATTATTTGTTTTTGTTTTGTTATCATTTCTGTTTCTCATTTATTATTAGCTATATGTCAATTTATTATTATTTACTATTTACCTGTTTGTTTTTTGACTGTGCCTATGCGTTTATTTATGTATTTTATTTGATACTTACATAATTGCAGTTTTTATTTATTTATTTGTTACTATTATGAGGACTCTTTTTAGCATCCGACCTAGATATGGACCAAAAGGTCTCCTGTCGGCATGCTCCACCTTTGTAGTCTTTACTTAGGAAACTGTAAATCATAACACGTCTCTACCCACAAAACTCTCTACACTCCTCCTCGCAGTGATAACCCTTAACCCTTATGGGGATGAGTCTAACTCACATTTATTCCAGTTATTACGCAACTATTCTAGCTATCTTAGAAAATGCGGACACGCAATCAAAGTCATAGTCACTTCAAATCAGTGGAATATCTGTCCATTCTACTCCAATTTTGACAATTTTTTCCTGCTAATGGAGCAGAACAAGGAAAGATGGACAAAGGTCTTGAATCGTTGAATATATACATCATTTATTAAATAAATATGTAAATAAATTATGTGGTGATTAAAGTACAAGAAATTAAACTGGGGACAGTGTTGCCTCCGCTAAAGAAAAAAAAAAGTAAAAAAAAAAAAAAAAAATCACCACCCCAAAAAAAAGTCAAAAAAAAAAAAAAAAAAAAAAAAAAAAAGTCTGTGAGATATGATAATGCAGAAAGGAGCAAAACCATCAGGCACTACCTCGTCCATGGACGACGAAACGACTCAAAGTTAGGTAGTCCAATTACACGCAAGGAGCGGATTAACCATTACTTAACTCATCTTCATCGCGAGGAGGATGTGGAGGAGGAGGAAACGAGAAATCAAGAAAGAAAGATGAGATGGAGAAGGATAAGGATGAGGTCTACGAGGAACAGGTAGAGGAGGGGGGGAAGTTTGTGAAAGAGGAGAATTAGGAGGATTAGAAAGAGAAGGAGGAGAAGGACGAGGAGGGAGAGAAAGATGAGAACGTAGAAAAGAGGAGAAGTAGGAGAAGGAAAAGTAATAGGAAGTGTAGATAGAACGGAAGATGACGATGAGGATGAGAATGAGGAAGACGATAAGGACGAGAATGAGAATAAGAAGAAAGAAGATGGCGTAAAGGGAGATGTAAAGAGGGAAACAGGAGGCGGATGAGGAGAAGCAGGAAAGATAAGACAAGGGAAGCGACTAGGACGAGGAGGAAGACGAAGAGAACAAGAAAAAGAAGGAAAATCAAAACGTGGAAGAGGACGAGGAGGAAGAGAACTTCCTCCTGTAACTTGTTAACAAGATTCTTACACACACAACCCTTTCAAGTTTATGCTTCCAAATATTTTTCACCGTGAGCGCCCCACTATGAACAGACTTCCCATATATTGGTGATGGTTGTGGGCGCAATGAACAACTGAGTGGTATATTAGGCCAGTGCCACGTTCTAGTACTGGCACCATATTAGTAGAGTCATGTTGATAATATATATATTTTTTCTTCTTCTTTTCGTTCCTTTCTTGCTTATCGGGCTCGGTATCTGTTCAGACACATTTGCAGGTGATCCGGAACTGTTGATACAAGTACGCAGGAGACAGTCTCCATCGTATGTCACTGCAGTAACGATACATGGAGGGAGCCAATGTATCATGCGTTGATGTCACCAAGTCACCTCAGGTCCGAGGTAAGTAGTGGCCGGGGGTCGTTACTCAGAGTGGATAAACACCTTCCGTGGCCAGGATTCGAACCAACGCCGAAACTATGCACGGTTACCAGACTCGCGTTGTACCAACCGAGCCATGGGACGACCTTCATTATCACAGCCATTACAACACAAGAATAAATGTGTAGCACTACAAATCTCATCATACAAATTAACACGCCGACTAAATTGACCCGTTTTGTACCAGACGGTCCTTTTCCTTTAACTACGGCTGTCGCCGGATGATTTTATTCATATCTATAGCAATTCGCTGGTTGAGTGGGTTAGGGCGTCGTTACTTGCGGCGAAGGTCGAGGGGATGGCGGTTCGAATCCTGCCGCCGGTGAAGTTGAACCAAGGGCATGGTTCATTAAATTGAACGCTACAAAGTCTTATGTGAGGGGCACTGTCCTAGCCTTCCGATTGGGGGAAGTTTGTGACATTAAACCATATCTATGGCAACAACGATTTTATTCTGCACCGATGATACCTTTCATTTGATCGTGACTGCCATCTGGTCGTTTTGTCAAATCTTGCTACCTCTTTCGCTACTGTCGAGGTTAAGCTGCTGAGGCAAGAAAGTGAGGCTGCATTACCCCCCGAAGGACCACCATGGTTATAAACTGGACAAATTTAGATTTAAAAAGGAAATAGGCATGATTTGTTTTACTAATAGGGTGGTTGACGAATGGAATAAACTTAGTAACCATGTAGTAAGCGCTGAAACTATCAGTTGTTTTAAGAAACAATTAGACAACTTTATGGATGGGGATGACAGGTGGTGATGGATACGGAGCTGCCTAGTGTAGGCCTTATGGTCTCTTGCAGTCTCCTTCATTCTCATGTTCTTATGTTCTTATGTTCACCCCAGGGTGGTCCTGTGAGGAGTTCATTAAAGCCAAATTAGCAACTCGCTTTTAAAATGGCTGTTTCCGTCAGTCTACACTAACAAGAATGAAGATCATATTTCTGTATTATGGGATTACTAGAGGCCGTGGTGCTGCTCTGGAAGTAGCGATGATTACAAAGGATTACAAAGAAGGAGCATGCCGACAGGAGACCTTTTGGTCCATAACCTGGTCGGATGCAGAAAAAATTCTAATAATGATTTTAAAAAAATGATAATATAAATAATAATAAATAAAATAAATAAATGCGTAGGTATAGTTTAATAATAAACAAACAGGTAAATAGTAAGTAATAATAAATTTACAGATAACTAATAATAAATAAAAATCAAGCAAATAATAAACAAACAATAACAAACAAATAAGTAAATTGTGTCGGTCATAGTTGTGTTAGGGATGGTAATGGTGATATACGGTAGTGACAGTGACGTTGATAGTAGAAATGTTAGTTGTAGATGTAGAGTTGATAATAATCTTATAACAGACGGGAGTGGCGGCATGGGAAACGGGAATCTAGGAGGAAGACAACAAGCTAGGAAATTTGCAAATAATGACCATGTGTTCATAATGCAATATTATTGAGCGAATTATTTTTTGGTCTCGACAGCCTTTCAGAGTAACATAATTAGCTTGGACACGGATGGCGAGGGTAACAGCATTATCCTCTCCGATAATGAAAAGAATTTCTCAAATAGTTGACAGGACGGGAGGAAATGCGACAGAAAATCTTTCCTCAATTAAATGAAGAAGGCATAATTCACTCTCTGAATGGATTAAAAGAATAATAATAAAAAGATAAATAAAAAGAAATAAAAGATAAAAAATTTAATAAAAATAGAAAATACAAAATAAAACAAAATAAAACAATGTAAAATAAAATAAAATAAAACTAAATAGAATAAAAGATAAAAGAATTTTATTTAAGTTGATTTATTTTCGTAGTTGATACAAAGGAATATGTCAAAGTCTCAATATCGTGGATGACCTGTAATAAGCGTTAGACTTAAATGTCCAATTAAACACTTCCTTGCCGGATCTTCATCCAGGCTGTTGAGGGCTATTCTATTCAACTGCGCCTTCTGACTTGCCAATAAAAATTCATTAAGAATTTGCCCTAGAACTTACCCTCCCACTGTCTTCCAAAATCAATACTTCGTTATCTCATAATCCATGCTCCAATGACAGGAAATTTTCTCATCCCAGAAGTTCATAACTTGGAGGCACTGAGTGACCTCAGACTAAATGCCATCACTCCCAGACCAACCCTTATCTACGAGGATTTTGCTTTTGTCTTGGCATACAAAAAAAAAAAGACACAATAATTTGGCAACATAAAGTCCTCCTCGACTATTCACTGCCATGTGAATTTTCCCGACTTCTTACACTGCCACTTATACAAGCGTAACACCTCCGTGACTAACACTTTTATTCACTAAAAAAAAAAAAAAAAGTCTGATGTAGTTAACCACAATGTTGTCATTTCCAAAGCCGTACAACCTATTAATGTAGTTGGCCGACTCCCTCGCTGGACGACAGCAGGCCGTGAGGTATAAAGGGTCGATATCCTCCCTCCATCCCTTGACCTGTGTGGTTCCCCAGGGAACTAAGATGGCACCATTGTCCTTAAGATGGCACCATTGTCCTTCCTCCTCCTTATTAACGCTGTCCTCACGGACACCCCGAATTGCTGGGAATATGTTGGTGGGAGTACCGTTGTAATTCCCGTCAGTACTAGGCAGCCTGACTACTCACCACTCCAGTCCACACTGGACTAACTTAAGACGTTGACTGAGGACAACAAAGCGACAATTGACCACAAGACAATAGTGATGCACTTCTGTACGTCCTAATAAAGTGTTGGCTAGTCCCAAACTGTCACTAAGCGCCCATCCCCTCCAAGTGGTCCAATCCACTAAGCTGCTCGGTGTAACGGTGGATGGCCAGCTGAAGTGGAATCGACACAACAACAACATAATGACGATAGCATTATAAAAACAGTATATGTTGCACCTACTCAGATCACTAGGGACGTCACACACACACACACACACACACACACTCACACACACACACACACACACACACACACACACACACACACACACACACACACACACACACACACACACACACACACACACACACACACACACACACACACATTCGCACACACACACACACATTCGCACACACACACACACACACACACACACACACACACACACACACACACACACACACACACACACACACATTCGCACACACACACACATACACACACACACACACACACACACACACACACACACATATATATATATAGATATATATATATGTAAATATATATATATATATATTTATATATATATGTATATATATATATATATATATATATATATATATATATAGAGAGAGAGAGAGAGAGAGAGAGAGAGAGAGAGAGAGAGAGAGAGAGAGAGAGAGAGAAAGTGCGAAATGAGGGAAGGAGAGAGAAAAGGAAAGAGAAAGAGAGAGTGAGCGAAGGATGAGGGAGAGAGTTAAAGAGAAAGGAGAGAGGAAAGTCGAAGTACGAAGCGCAGCTACGGCCGAAGCCGCCCAATTCTCCAAACATGCTCGATTGTCGACGACTAGCGACAACCAGCCACCAGTGGCCATCAGGAATCGTTCTGAGGCTTCTTCCCTCTAGAGACAAAAGTTCTGGGTCTGATGGTGGGCCCTTTCCTCGCTTTCTACTTTTATTATCGTTAAACAACTTAAAAAAAAAAATCTCTTGTCAGATCTTCACAGCTTTAGCCTTTCTTCACTTCAGATCTTGATTCCCCCGTCCCCAAATCACCTCCTTTTCGGACCCGAACCGTGGACGCTGGACCTCGGAGCTCTTTGGCTGAATATGATAGTCTGGATTCGGCCACAACAAGATCGCTGGGAATGGTTCTTACCCTTGTTCTCTCTTGTTCTTGGCAGCGACTCAAAGAGAGAGAGAGAGAGAGAGAGAGAGAGAGAGAGAGAGTGAGAGAGAGAGAGAGAGAGAGAGAGAGAGAGAGAGAAAGAGTACAAGAAAAACCTTCAATACTATATCAGATGTGGCTAACATTGATAAAAAGAAAATAATCCAATGTTTCACTCGCTTGGTGACCTAATTTTGTTCTATGATTAAATGACTAACGTTCCTACCGTCAATGATGGCTTCTACATTTCTTCATCCGAGAGAAACATAATTGTGCAGCGACATGAATAAAGGTTTATTCACCTTTGCAAATAAGGCTGACATCTTCCATGGAAGAGTCTATTCTATTGAGGGTATCCTATCCCTTTTGTTAGAGTAATGATCATGAGTCCTGTATACCTAGACAAAGTATATACTGTAGTCTCACTATACAACAGACCTGAGCACTAAATTCCTTTGGCACCACGCCAGAACAAAATATCTAAAGTGTGAATATCCAGACCTAATTCCCTTTGGAGCTGTGGAGCTCTAGACTTCGATCACGTTACATGATGAAAAAGTAGACCCAGGCTTGATTTCCTATAAACACTTGTACCTGATGCCCTAGTTGTACGATTGATGGGCAAAGGTGGCGGGAATGTTTGTACCATAACTATTCTTGGTGAACGATTTTTTAATCTTTTTTTTCATTATCCACCGACAATCCCCATGAATAATTTCTTCAGCGTCTTATATTCTGTTTATATATTCTTGGTATCATAAGACTATTTTAATCAGCTGAAGAAAGTAATAAGTTAAATCCGAAATAGTTTATGATTAGCCAGAAAAAATGCATAAAGAATCAAAAGTATTCAACTAGTTAAAACTAGATTCGGTCTTTCACAAACCAAAAAATGAAGCCTATATTCGAAATAGTTTATGATTAGCCAGAAAAAATGCATAAAGAATCAAAAGTATTCAACTAGTTAAAACTAGATTCGGTCTTTCACAAACCAAAAATATATTCAACCCTTTTGGGTAAAAGATAAAAAGAACATCAAAAAGTCTTTCACCAATTTATTATCTTTTTTTTTTTCTATTAACCCTTTCTCACGCTGACCCAAATCCCTTTTTCATTATGCAGAACGTGAGAAACGGCAGATCCCCATCTGCTCCTAATCCTCTTCCCTATAACCCCCCTCCTCCTACTCCTCAACCTCCCACCCTCACCTTCTTCCTTACATGAGGTCATATGCTACAAACTCATCATGGCCTCATCTCATTCTACGTCAAAAACCTCCCACTCCTTAGACGCGACGGTCGGTCACATGTTTTTATCTGTTAGGAGATTTCATTGAGCTTAAGAATTCCCTTTTACCAGCTGACAGTAGTGGCTGTTTTTTTTTTTTTTTTTTTTTTTAAGCTGCCACCGTTCTATTTGATTCAGATGAGGAAAATGAAAGTCACCAATGGAAATCAATTAAAGGATTTGTTACCTTTGCAGCCGAGGGTGTACAACCACATTCAAGATTCGTTTGTAGTCCTTTGGGCAAAATCCAGGTCGAGCTCCTGGGCAGACATCT
>NC_134783.1:57057606-57060106 GCF_046742065.1 Oratosquilla oratoria
CTGATGTCATATTAACGTTCTAATACAGAAACATTCTTACACATAGACATGACACTTGAACTTCTTGAATTAATCTGCATGACTGTCAAGTGCATTTTAAAGTGCAAGCATACTCCATAAAGAACTATCGCTTTCCCTGTTGATAGTGTTTACACACTGCTTTTGTTGACATAACTCCCGTAGCTCCCGACCAAAAGGGCATATGTTCCTGACCTCTGGGAAGTTTGGGTGTGACAGAAACTGTGGATCGTGGCAGGATATATTTCCTTTAATTCACTAAGTTCAACTTACCACCTTTCTGAAATGTTAACAATACGCTTTCAATTTACTCGATAACAGCTCAGGGTTTTTATTGGTGATAAGCATTACCGATAGGAATCTGAATACTTTTCAATATGATTCATAATAAAACAATAATATGGAATAATATTTCCCGGAAAACGTGCAGATGATACCTGTCAGATTGTAATTATCAACTTTTATCTGTCCTATGTAACTCTTAACATTATCACAGACAAAACTCACACATACACACACACTCACACACACACTCAAACACACACACACACACACACACACACACACACACACACACACACACACACACGAACACACACACACGAACACACACACACACAAACACACACGAACACACACACACACACACACACACACACACACACACACACACACACACACACACACACACACACACACACACAGGAATATATAGCTAGCTAGCTAGATACATATATATATATATATATATATATGTATATATATATACATATAATATATATATATATATATATATACATATATATATATGTATATAGATATAGATATAGATAGATAGATAGAGACAGACAGACAGACAGATAGTGAGCAAGTGAGTGAGAGAAAGAGAGAGAGAGAGAGAGAGTTGCAAGGACTTTTAAACTGTTCAACTGAGGGACTGTTTAGTACGTCCTTTGACAGTCTGTTTTAAGTCACCAATCTTGTCACAATAATAACGGAAGGGATTGAGCTTCCACCCATGATTGCGGATTGCATTCACGTTCAAGCTAAATAGAAGCTAAATAGATGTTGATAGTCAATGTTATGAAATCGTTGAAGTATTTTGAAAGCCTCCATTAACTGTCCTTATAATCTCCTATTTTCTAGAAAAAAGAGCTCTAAAACCTCGAGATGCCTCTAGTAGTCCATGTGTCTAATCGCGGGAATAAGTTTCGTTGCTCGTGCCTGAACTCAGTCTAGCCTCTCAACGACCATCTTCAAGTTGGCAACCAGAAATGAACGGAATATTCAAGATGGGTACGAATTAGATGATAGTAAAATGACAAGACCATTTCTTTGTTCCGGTAACGAAACTGTCTTTTGATATAACCTAATAGCCTTTTTTGCCTTCTTTTCTACTTCAATACACTGTTTTGAGGACTTGAGGTCGCTGATAATCAAGACACCCAAATATTTGTCCAATTCTGTGCACTTTACATCGTGACCCAAAAGAGAATACTCTGCTCACTGGTTTGCATGCTGATATGTATAATCTTCAGTCATCCAGAATAAAAGACTTTAGACACTTTTCAGACCACTCTCCCACTTTCTCTAAATCTAATGTAAGAATTTCTACACTTTCAGATGCTCCGTCATTTACCCCCAACTTAGTGTCGTCCGCAAACTTAGCTATGCGGCCCACAATTTGACATCAATGTTATTGATATAGATGAAGAGCAGTGGACCTAATACAGATCCTTCGTGAACCCAACTCGTAAGAGGAGACCAAGCAGACGATGCCCCATTAATAACCAGATGAGAAAGAGAGAACAGGTATATATACGTACATACATACATACATATATATATGTGACCTCCCCGAGTACCAACTTGTGATCTCTCCCAGTGTTCGTGGTCCTGCGTGTGACTTCCCCCAGTTGCAAAACGGTGACTTCTCCCCGTGCTTCCCATTTCATTTAAAATATGCTCCCTTTCCCTTTCTTTTCACTTCAACTGAGGATGCAGAAAGATCTACGAAACGTCTTGATATCTATTTTGTTGTGCTTGTATTTTGTTTTTTGCTGTATTTCTTGTATTCTTTTCTTGTATTGTGTTTATTGTGTACTGTACTTTTGTGTTTCCTATGAATTTTGGAAATTATATTTACTCCCTTTCCCCCTACCAAAAATCTACTTTTCGCAAGCTTGAGAGCTCACGGAAAAAACTAATTAATGATTCTTTTGCTGTCGTTTTTAACAGTATACATATATATGCATATGTATATGTGTATATATATGTGTGTATATATATATATGTATATATATATATATATATATATATATGCACAGTAAAACATATGCTCATCAATAATAGTATTGAAGTTAAAAAAAGGATGCATGTATAAAATTCCTTGCAAAATGTGTAATCAATTTTGCATATGTCAAACTGCCAAACCCTTGAACATTAGAACTGAACAACATAAGACAAATGTTAGGGATGGCAA
>NC_134783.1:57065106-57067606 GCF_046742065.1 Oratosquilla oratoria
GACATTAGGGGCCTCCCAAGCATGAGACAAATCGCCACAAACCCAAGCATGAGACATAACCCCACAAATCCAAACCCAAGACAAAAACGCCACAAGTCCAAGCATACGACATTATATCACAACACGAAGTCGGAGGCTTCCCTACCACGTCACATTTCATTACTGCCTGAGTTACCAGGTAACCTCTACCAGGTGACCGGTAACCTCCCCCAATGAAATGGAAGTATAGAGACATAAATATATAAAGTAATATCATTAAATAAAACACCAAAATAAATATTATCCTGACCAGATAGAATATTCCTAAAAGTTACTGAAGAAGGGTCTTGAACCCGAAATCGCGATATAGCAAACATGCCACTTACAGTGAAGTCATAAACCCTCTTTCAAAGGAACATTCTCTTTTGCTCTACGTATGCTTGTATGTATATCTATATATATATCTATATATCTATATAATCTACATCTATATCTATCTATCTACCTATATATATATATATATAATATATATATACATATACATATACACACACAATATATATATTTGGATGATGGAGAACATAAACTCAGGGGATGGCTCGGAACCCTAAACACTCTAACGTTTCGTTCGCGTAGAACTTCTTCAGAGAGTGTATGTAGAACTGCAATTGAAGTTTATGTACTAAATCTAATTATCTTTTCGGACACTTGGGAAAGGTCGTTTTTCTGGCGTGCTTTAGAATTAAAATACTAGTTTCTTTAGCTAAATTGATAAACCCTCCTCGATGATTCGATGAATTATTTGTTGAAATATATGCTGAAATATATGTTTAGGGTTCCGAGCCTTCCCCTGTGTTTATGTTCTCCATCATCCAAATAATTTGTCTAAAATACTTATATATATATATATATATATATATATATATATATATATATATACATATATATATATATATATATATATATAAACATTTACGGTATATATAAATATATACCTATACACATAGTATTTACGATGCATTGGCACAAACGTTTGATCAACCGCGCTCGAATTGTTTACCGTAATCATACAGGTAATATCAATTGAATTTGCATTTCTCATTCCTGATGTTATTTCCATGAATAATAAAATTTTACCCCATCCGACTGTTTTGACATTTCTAATCTACTCTATTTCATCGATAAAAAGAGATTATTTTTTTTTATTATCTCTAAACTAATAAGTATTTCTCATCTCTGCTTTTCTTTGATATCGTTGAAATACAGTGCAATCTTCTGTTTACTAGATAATCAACTGAATCCCTGAATTTCCCAGAATTCATTGGTCTTATCCTTGTTTTGTTTCATTCTTACGTCGTTTACTCTATGGTATTATGGAATTTGATCTTCTTGTTTGGTAATTTTATTCTCCCTTTAAAGTAGATCTGTTTGTGATTTCTAGGCTCGTGCGATTTATCATATTCTAGGACCACGTGCTGGACTCGTAATCGATAACTACTACCCTTTCGTATGAGAGCTCAAAGGTAATTTATTGTCTGAATTATAGGTAATGCTTTGAGCATATTTCATACGCACACTACAACTATGTGTGCATTTGTGTGTGTGTGTGTGTGTGTGTGTGTGTGTGTGTGTGTGTGTGTGTGTGTGTGTGTGTGTGTGTGTGTGTGTGTGTGTGTGTGTGTGTGTGTGTGTGTGTGTGTGTGTGTGTGTGTGTGTGTGATTCACCATGGTCTTGGATCACGTGTTGGACTCGTGATTGACAGCTATTTCCCTCCCAGAAGAGAGCTCAGAGCTCATATATGACCGATCTATGGGTAATGCTGTGACCTTACACGCACACACACACCCAACTCCCCGCCCACGAGAGTTGGAGTAACGATTTACAGCGCAGCGATACTGAAATTATTTCAGCCCTGGGCGGGATTGTAACCCGGACCACCGTAGTGGCAGCCGGGAACTTTACCAATTGCGCCACCGAGTCGTGTGTGTGTGTGTGTGTGTGTGTGTGTGTGTGTGTGTGTGTGTGTGTGTGTGTGTGTGTGTGTGTGTGTGTGTGTGTATGTGTGTGTGTGTGTGTGTGTGTTTGTGTGTGTGTTTGTGTGTGTGTGTGTGTGTGTGTGTGTGTGTGTGTGTGTGTGTGTGTGTGTGTGTGTGTGTGTGTGTGTGTGTGTGTGTGTGTGTGTGTGTGCGTGTGTGTGTGTGTGATATGAGCCCATTCGACGGCTGCACCCCACCGGCTATTTACATGGTACTGATGAAAATGTCGTCTTATTAACAAAGTTAATACAATGAAACTAAAGTAAATATCAAATTATATAACTGCAAGAAATACGAACAAACACAAGAAATTATATGTGAGAGTTTCACACTCACACATTGTTGTATACAGAGAATATAAATGAAACTGAAGGCAAGACAGAATTTTATGAACATCATGCTATCGCATGTTGAAGACTGTTTACAACTTTGTCTAATACCTTTAGAATTTCGTCTCTTTTAGACTGATGCACGATTCAGCTCC
>NC_134783.1:57082606-57085106 GCF_046742065.1 Oratosquilla oratoria
CTCATTATCTGTGCCAGCAATAATACAGTTACCTTCGTTCACGCAGACGTAACCCAATGCCCAGTATACGCAATCGCGGTCCCCATGTGACACAAAAACTTCAATCCCGCAAAGATAACATCTTTCAGTCTCTACTAAGAAGAATTGTCTCAATATAATATTCCAACATAAGATTTGTATTAATTTCATCGCTCAGCCTACCTATAAATCTCCACCTTGAACACGGTGAATAGACTAATTGAGTGGATGCAATGTACTATACACGCAGCAATACAGCTTAATCCTACGTTACGGCAACTGCAGGGGCAACATTCAACGTACATCTTCATAAATGGAAAAAGTTGGATTGCAACTCTGCAACACAAATGAATGACCTCAACAGAGAGGTCAAACATCGCGGGCGCCAATGACCTCGTCCAGGGCATCGCCCCCCCCCCACACACCCCCAAGGCAAGAAAGAAAACCACTCGTCCGAGCCGTGTCAGGCAAGGCGACCAACCTGCAGCCATTTATAAGTTCTGGTCATAGTTCAATAGACAGCGACACGTTTAGATAGTCCCTGTCCCATCCATAAACAACCAAAATGAAATATCAAAACAATATTTCAAATTTAGTCACGAGAAATTAGCATGTCATCTTATATCACAAAAAAAAAAAAAAAAACGATAACTAACACTCACCACCTTCGCTTCTTGGCTTCTTCTACGTCGTTCCCTAAAAGTGTATAACACAGAGTACACCACTCCCTGTCCTGTTTATTTAGTGTATCAAACAATCTTTACATGATACTGGTAATAACTGAATATACATAGATATCACATTTGAGGAGTGTAGAACACAGAGTACACCATTCCCTGTCCTGTGTTTATTTTGTGTATGAAGCAGTCTTTACATGATACTGGTAATAACTGAATATACATAGATATCACATTTGAGGAATGTAATGCATGTCTTATTGACTGGAAGCTATATTAATACAATATTACGATAACCATCTCATTAGATGTAATGCATACCGATCATGTAAAGGCTGGCTCAGCGTCATATACTATGCAACATAAACAGAGAAGAATGCAACACAGATCATGTCAACCAATGCAACATCATACCTAAACCTAAACATGAAAATGTTGATATGCAAATACATCCTATCTAAACTATTTTTGTTTTTGATAGTGTGTGTGTACTTGTTGTATTGTTAGCGTTGTCATTTTGTACTTACCGTACAAGCTTGTTATTGATGTTGTTTTTTCGGAGAATTCATTCATAGCACGCCTTGGGTCCAAACAATACACAAAGTTGATAATACACTGGAAAATGTTTCGATCACTAATGTAAATGTCACAACACGAAAAATCACTTGATCGTTTTATCACTATTATCACACAAAATCACTCCCAGTAATAGATATAGATGGTTTGATGCACCAACACATCTACTATTGTTTCAACTTCGAGCACACACACACTTCCAAAAGTGACTGCCGCGAATTCCACCAATCAAAAGCAGCCACAGCTCCGTATAAACGATTCATTGAAAACGGGAAGCATTGCCAATAGTCGACAAAAACTTAGTCGTCTGCTCCGAAGATGTTGTTGGTGTCAAATGACATATCACACATTATTTACACAAAACATTATCGTAGACGTGACCGAAGAGGATAAGAATAGATTAATATACGATGAAAAATATATTTACTGCTGATTTTAATCTCTCAATGTGATAACGGAAACTGAATTGTTTGTACTTTCAGAACTCTACGCAGTTTGTGTGTGGGCAGAAAATATCAGTGTTTTCATAAGTCAAGCTACTTGAAGTCTGAATTCCATCATCATACAAGTAGAATTTTTCTATAAGGAATCATAGAGTACCTGAACATGTGTATACATGAGACATATGTTTTTGGTGTAATTCATAACAAATTGGTGTCGCTGGAAAGGCGGAGATTTTTGTGCACGGACATTATAGACGACAAATTCTCTCATAACTTTGTTCATTTCAATATTTTTGTTTGTAGTATCTTTAAAAACTAATCAAATTGCCGAATAACCGTGTCTTTAGAATCGACTACGCCAACTTACACTTAAAAAATACCTATAAGCAATAAAGGAAAAGTTCAAATTTTATTGGCTAAGAGCTAACCCACGCTCACGTAGTGACCAATCACAGTGCCTCTTACATCTGCATTTCATTAGCTAGTCGACTCGATCTCTGCCGTAAAATTTGGGTTCAGAAATAGTTTGTCGTTAGTGATATTAGAATGGTTAAGAAATTTAGACTCCAAGTAGCTTGACGTATGAAAACACTGATATTTTGTGCCCATTTATGTTAGTGCAACTGTGTAGAGAGGCTATTGCGAAAGCACAGACAATTCAGTTTTCGTTATCACATTGAGAGATTAAAATCAGCAGTAAATATACTTTTCATTATATATTAAGTTATTCTTATCCTCTTCGGTCACGTCTACGGTAATGTTTAGTGTTAATAATGTGTGATATGT
>NC_134783.1:57090106-57107606 GCF_046742065.1 Oratosquilla oratoria
CTCCTCCTCCTTCCTCTCTTCCTCCTCCTCCTCTTCCTCCTCCTCTTCTTCCTCCTCTCCTCTTCCTCCTCTTCCTCCTCATCCTCTTCCTCCTACTCCTCTTCCTCCTCTTCCTCCTCCTCCTCTTCCTCCTCTTCCTCCTCTTCCTCCTCCTCCTCCTCCTCTTCCTCCTCTTCCTCCTCTTCCTCCTCCTCCTCTTCCTCCTCCTCCTGTTCGTCCTCCTCGTCCTCCTCCTCCTTCTCCTCCTCCTCCTCCTCCTCTTCCTCCTCTACCTCCTCCTCTTCCTCCTCCTCCTCCTCCTCCTCCTCCTCCTCCTCTTCCTCCTCTTCCTCCTCCTCCTCCTCTTCCTCCTCCACTCTGACCCCCCTACCTCGCCACATCCTTCCTGGTCGACCATTCTTTTCTTTTTCCACTTTCCACTTCTTCGTTTTCTACTCCACCCGAAGTTCTCCACCTTCCACTCCTCCTCCACCCGACGCTCCACGTTCCTTTTCCTCCTTGTTCTTCCATCAATTCTTCTTTCATCAACTCATTTTCCACACCATTTTTTTTTGTGACCTTGCTTACTCACTCTCCTCTTCGTTCTCCCTCTACTCGTTCTCCTGATTCTCATTATCTCATCCTCGTCCTTCTCTTCATACAAAGTTCTCCTAATTCCTTTCCATCTTCCTCTCCTACTCCTACTCCCAATTGTCCGGGTCATTTTCTCCCTTCCCTTTAGTCCTCTTATCACGCATTCTTCAACCTTGTTTTGTTCTTCCTCATTGACCCTCCTCCATATTCTCCTTCCCTTCCTCCTTGTCTTCAACCTTGTTTTGTTCTTCCTTATTGACCCTCCTCCTCATTCTCTTTCCCTTCCTCCTTGTCTTTCTCCTCCTCATCCTCCTCTTCCTTTTCCCTCTTCCTTGTCCTACTCCCAATTGTCCGGATCGTTTTCTCCCTTCCCTTTATTCCTCTTATCACGCATTCTTCAACCTTGTTTTGTTCTTCCTCATTGACCCTCCTCCTTATTCTCCTTCCCTTCCTCCTTGTCTTTCTCCTCCTCATCCTCCTCTTTTTGTTCTTCCTTATTGACCCTCCTCCTTATTCTCCTTCCCTTCCTCCTTGTCTTTCTCCTCCTCATCCTCCTCTTTTTGTTCTTCCTTATTGACCCTCCTCCTTATTCTCCTTCCCATCCTCCTTGTCTTTCTCCTCCTCATCCTCCTCTTTTTGTTCTTCCTTATTGACCCTCCTCCTTATTCTCCTTCCCCTCCTCCTCGTCATTCTCCTTCTCATCCTCCTCTTTTTGTTGTTCTTCCTTATTGACCCTCCTCCTTATTCTCCTTCCCTTCCTCCTTGTCTTTCTCCTCCTCATCCTCCTCTTTTTGTTCTTCCTTATTGACCCTCCTCCTTATTCTCCTTCCCTTCCTCCTTGTCTTTCTCCTCCTCATCCTCCTCTTTTTGTTCTTCCTTATTGACCCTCCTCCTTATTCTCCTTCCCTTCCTCCTTGTCTTTCTCCTCCTCATCCTCCTCTTTTTGTTCTTCCTTATTGACCCTCCTCCTTATTCTCCTTCCCTTCTTCCTTGTCTTTCTCCTCCTCATCCTCCTCTTCCTTGTTCCTCTACCCAGCTTCAGTTTCTCCTCCGGACGATAATATCTCTCGTCTTGCATTTTCTCCCTCTGTTGTCCTTCCTCTCTCTCCTCCCGTATTCTCAATTTTCTTTAATAACACTTTCATTACATCGCCTCGCCCTCTCCTCTCTTCTTCTTCTTCTTCTTTGTTTCCTCCTCTCGCTCCTTCTTCGACGTAACCATTTTCTCCCCTTCCATGTTCCTCCCCTAACAATCTGACACCGAAAATATTAAACTTAGTTCTCTGTTGAAGTCCCTAACAGGGGAGATGAAACTCGTTCGATTCCTCGCAATAATAACGTAATTTAATGATTTGTTTTCGGCCGAGATAGGTGAAGCTGTTGTTATTGTTATTATTTTAATCGTCTAATCTTGGATAGCCTTGATAAATGAATAAACTGATAAATGAGTAAATAACTATACGAATAAGTAAAAAATAGATAAATGAATTATAATAACTAAACAAACGAGCAAGCAAACAGGTTAGTTAATAAATAGATCCATAACTATAAAATAAATAGATAAATAAAAAACAGATAAAAGTACATATAAATGAATAAATAATGAATAAATAAATAAATAAATAATAAATAAATAAGTAAATACATAAATAAGTGAATAATTGAATGAATAGATAAATAGGTAAATAGAAAATAAAATGAACAAATAAAAAGTAAATAAAGAATAAATTATTAAATAACGAAGAGATCGATAAACAAAAAGATGCATAAACAAATAAATGAATAAGTAAATGAATAAATATACAAACAAATAAATACGTAGATAAGTTGATATATGAATAAGAAACATATCAACTTATCTATGAACAAATAAGTTGATTGATATGTAAATAAACAAGTAAGTAGATATATAAATAAATTAATAAATAAAGTAATGAGTAGATAAATAAATAAACAAATAAATAAGTAAATAAACAAAAATAAATAAATAAATAAATAAATAAATAAATAAATAAATAAATAAATAAATAAATAAGGATAATACATAAATCATTGATTTAACAAAAATGAATGAATGAATAGATAAACATGAATAAATAAATGAATAGTTATATAAGTAATGAATAAATATGATAAGAATGTACAAAAAACAAGTAAGCATATAAACAAAAGTAAATTATTTGATAAATTAATTAACTAATCAATACATTATCTAAATAATCAATAACCGTATAAAGAAATGAATGAATCAAAAATAAGTTAATAGACAAAAAATTAACAAATAATTAAATACATAAGTGAATCGGGGACAACGGGTCTGATTTTATGGGAAGACTATTGTTGAATAAAAGGGGATATCCTAACAGGCGCCTTGGGATAAATGTAAAAAAAAAAAATAAAAAAAAAAAAATAAAAAAAAAAAAAAATAATAATAATAATAATAATAATAATAATAATATTTAGATAAAGTCATAGATAAGCAGCAAAAATAACTAAGGAAATAGATCAATGAATAAATAACTAAACAAAAAAAAAATAAGAAATTCAATGAACTAACAACAACCAAATAAACAATTTATTTAAAAAAATTAGAAAAGGAAATAATAATAAAAAAAAAATTCTCTAACTATGGTAACCGTATAGCAAAGAGATTATAATATCGAACACAATTTCATGATTACTACGCACAGAAAACATTCTCTATTCCTCCATTGCATTCCCCACTAGAGTAAAAGAAATTCATTATTAATCATGCTGTAGACAAGGGACAAATTCATCAATCGAATGGACAGACGCTTTGTCCATAATTCCATCCTTCCCTCCAGCATTATAGAGCCTCCATTCAACAAGCACATAAGAAGAAACATTTTCACTATCCGCGTAGTTGGTGAATACGACAATTTTTTTAATACAGAGCTTTCCATAGAAGAGTTAGAGCCTTCAATTCTTTGACTATTAAACTTGATTCGTAAGCTTATTATGCTGCCGCCAGGCAAAAGTTTCCACCTGGGAAGAATCCCTGAAATAGATAGATAGATAGCTAGATAGATAGATAGAGATATATAGATAGATAGATAGATAGAGATAGATAGATAGTTAGATAGATAGATAAATAAGAAAGAAATTACAAATAAATTGAAAGAATAAATAAATAAATAAACAGATAATTAGATAAGTAGAAAAAAGTAAATAAATAAACCAATTAATTATTTAATGAATAAGTAAAGGAATGAAGAAATAGATAAATAAATGAATTGTAGAATTAATTGATATATATATTTATTCTGTTATTAATTAATTAATAAGTAGATAAATCAATAAAGACAAATAATGAATAAGTAAATGAATATAAATGAATAAAAATGAATAAGTAAATATGTATATACATAAAACAATAAATGGAAAACCAAATAGATTAACGGTAAATAAATAAATAAATAAATAGATAAATAAATAATAAAAATAGCACATTAATAAAATAAACAAATCAATAAGTAAATAAATAAATAAATAAATGAATAAATAAACAGATAAACAAATAAACAAATAAAATAAACAAAAAACATGTAAATTAATAAATATATAAATAAAAGAGAAAATATATAATAAAATAAATAAATAAATAAACAAGTATATCAATGAATAGATAGATAGATAAATAAATAGATAAATAAATGAAAGAAAATAGAATAAATGAACCAATAATTAAACAAATGAATAAAAAATATATAAAAAAATAAATAATAAATAAATGAATAGATAAATAAACGAATAAAAATTAAAATAGATAAATAAATAAAAAGTAAATATATAGGAAAATATAGATAGATTAATATATAGACAGACACGCAGATAGATAGATAGAGAGATAGGTATCTGTAAATAGATAAACTAATAAATAGATAAGTGAATAGATAAATGGATAAGTAAAAAAATATTAGATAAAAAGAAAGATAAATACTCAAACAAAAAATTATACATACACACACACACACACACACACACACACACACACATATATATATATATATATATATATATATATGTATATATATATATATATATATATATATGTGTGTGTGTGTGTGTATATATATGTATGTGTATATATATGTATATATATATATTTATATATATATATATATGTATATATATATATATATATACATATATATATATATAAAATATATATATATATATATATATATATATATATGCAAAGTAGACCACTTGGAAAAAAAAAACTAACGAAGAAAATTTGTTAAGTATCACAGAATTATTAAAAAAATTGAACGTAAAGGTAGTTTTTTAAAAATGGTAGTACAGTAAAACATAAACTCATCAACAATAGTATTGAAATTAAAAAATGATGCATTTATAAAATTCCTTGCAAAATGTGTAATCAATTTTACATAGGTCAAACTGCCAAACCCTTAAACATTAGAATTGAACAACACAAGAAAAATGTTAGGGATGGCAATAATTCTAGTGGAATATTCAAGGATATCGAATTAAATAATCATCCAGTTGATTGGAGTAATGCCCAGGCAACTATCATACCAACAACATAACAGCAAGAAACTTAATAGAGTGTAGTTTGATTCATACCACCAGTGATCAAAATACCAACCTACACAAGGGGTTATATAAACTTGATAATTTTATTTGTCAAGAAATTAGTAAGATAATATCAGGTAAAATGTAACCCAGCGACTATGACCTAATGTCGCCCGATAATCATTAGTGGAAGCATTGACCCTGGCGACTGTGACCTGATGTCGCTCCACCATCATTGACATTGACCTTCCGCCCTCCAAGGGATAATTGTCCGCTACCCTTATTCAAACTGTCCTTGTTCCTTTTTTTCATGTATATATTATCTATGCATTTCTATTACTATGTACCTGTTGCACTGAAGATGTAATGTACGAAAGTGCTCTGCTTCGTTAGTTTCTTTTTTTCCAAGTGGTCTACTTTGCATAAGTGAACACACGTATCCGTGTTCTTATTAGCATATATATACATATACACACATATATATATATATATATATATATATATATATATATATGTATATATATATATATATATATATATATATATATATATATATATATATGAATGTATCAATTAATCATTAAACGAATATATGAATGAACAGATGTATAAACGAATGGATGAATGAATTAATAAACGAATAAATGAAAAAAAAATAATAAATTTATAAATTAATATATAAGGAAATGAGTAAATGAATGAATAAATAAATAAATAAATGAATGAATTTATAAATTAATATATAAGGAAATGAATAAATAAATAAATTGATAAATGAATAAATGAATAAATGAATAAATGAATAAATGAATAAATGAATAAATTAATAAATTAATAAACGAATAAACGAATAGATGAATAAATGAATAAATGAATAAGCGAATAAACGAATAAGCGAATAAACGAATAAGGGAATAAATGAATAGATAATTAAATTCTTGAATACATTGATAAATGAATAATCAAAATTATTTGATTAACAAATTAATTAACTACCTGGTAAATAAAGAAATAAGTAGATCAATTAACCAGTCAGTAGATAAAATGATAATTGAATAAGTGAGTATATAGTTCCTTGCATCAATAAGTAGATATATAAATAATAGTATGTAGATAGATAGGTAATTGAATATATAAGCAAACAAACAAATTTAGATAGATGAATTGAATAATAGATAAGATATCAAAAAGGTATTCAGTCTCGACTAACCGCTTTGCTTCTTTACTCCTATTCCATAGTCTTTCTGTCTGTCGCCAGGTGATATTATTTGTCTGAGGTCGGATGGGGGGAGAGGTTATCCCGAAGAAGCTAAGGCCAACTTTAATTGGATAAACTAAAACAATTATCTGGAATTCCATTTTACCTCTTTCTCTGTTTATTCTGTTCTTCATTTTCACGTTTCATCCAGACACACAAGGAAAAGGTTACCTTCCCACGTACTTTCTTAAATCAATCCCACAAAAAGTGATAGAATAGCCTGAGGGAGTTAGCAGTATCTAGAATGGTGAATTTTTCCTTGATCTAGCATGGCGTCTATGTGCTCAGACACCAGTGGTTTCATGCTTTGGGGTGTCCTGTAGGCGGGGGTGTATACAGATGTTTTATAGAGGAGGGGGGAGTCTGATGTGGTGTTCTCCTAATGAGGTTATCCTAAGTAGTTCACCATTGAGTGATATTGCTTTCCTTGACTAACTAGAATTTCTTGAAGTTTTTCTTTTTATTTCTTCGAAGTCGATCAGGTTCAAATCATCAGTGTTGATGTCTGTCCTGATTAAAGAAGAATTGACGACATCGGCGTTTGCATTCTGAGTTTCGTGTATGGGGTGAGTGTACAAGGAAGATTTGCCAGATAATGTATGTTTGTCTTGCTTAACAGGAGAAGATGAGGTGTTACCTCTGATGGTGAGAGAGCGTTTGCCTTGTACGTGTCAATGATTTTGAGCTACCCCGGTTAGATTTTGTGGCTGATAGAAGTTTGTTATTATTGTATTTGGGGGTTTCTTGTGTGGGGATGGTGACTGAAGGGTTGAATCATGTTTGGTAATCTTGAGAGGGTGTGGTATCGGGTGGGTTGGTAATGTTTGGGAGTCTTGTGAGTGTGTGGTAACTGGAGGGGAAGCTAGGGCAGTTGTTGCTGTTGGTCACGGAATGTTTGACTGATGACTATGGAGGAACAGTCATCAAGAATGTCTGTAGCAGGTACAGCTTTGATAAAAGTATTCATTTTTCTTACGGGAGATTTTCAAAGGTAAAGGGCAATTCCAATTGAAGTTATGAAATTTAGGACAAGAATGCAGTCGTATATTAACGTCCGATCTTTTTACACATGGAAAATATCTTTAGAAAATTTCAAATACCCAGAGTGAGAGATAATTCAACTGCAGTATTAAATATAAGAAAATAACCGCTCAACACTGATCCTATGAGTGAAATTGTTAAAAGATGTACGGAAGATCATATTGACCTTCGTTCGTTGTCTATTAGCAATGAAGTATATTTGTCTTCATTCTAACATAGAAATGAGAGTACTTTTGTGATGCGGGTATTTGGTGTAAATAGGATTTTATGTATGAGACACGTTTGCATTCCTCCCACAAGCGTAAGTGTCGAGTCTGTGACTGGTGGGGTTGCTGGCGTGAATAGTCCTTATTGTGTAATGGGAACTTCATCTAGAAGGAGTCTGTTTGTGGACTTGGTATTGGTCCTGCTGTGAATTTTGTCTTAGGCAACGGAAGGCGTGCCCACGAGAGATGCCTGTGAATGATGTTGCCTTACAAAAGGGCTGACACGTCCTGACATAATACTTTTTCCATAGTTATGTATTATAAGGGGGTTTCTCTGAGGTCCTCCTGAAAGATATTCCTGTTAAGATCCTCTTGCACTGTGTGTGTGTGTGTGTGTTACATACACACACACACACACACACACACACACACACACACACACACACACACACACACACACACACACACACACACACACACACACACACACACACACACACATATATATATATATATATATATATATATATATACATGTATATATATGTATAGATATGTATATATATACATATATATATGTATATATATATATATATGTATGTGTGTGTGTGTATGTGTGCATATATATATATATATATATATATATATATATATATATATATATATATATATATGTATGTGTGTGTGTACATATGTATATGTACACATATATGTATATACATACACACACACACACACACACACACACACACACACACACACACACACACACACACACACACACACACACAGACACACACATATATATATATATATATATATATATATATATATATATATATATATATATTTATATATTTATATATATTTATATACATATATATATACACATATATATACATATATATATATGTATACATATATATACATATATATGTATATATATATATATATATATATATATATATATATATATATATATATATATACACGTCAGACCAAGGGGGGGGAGGAACAGACAATAAGGACCTCAGAGGTCAAGGGTAAGGGGGGGTTGGGGGTTGGGGGGAGGGTTAGGCGGGTGCGGTCACATCCCCCCTCTCCCTCTACCCATTCTCTCTCTCTCCCTCCACCTCCTCCTCCACCTTCGGTGACCGCACCCGCCTAACCCTCCCCCCAACCCCCCAACCCCCCCTTACCCTTGACCTCTGAGGTCCTTATTGTCTGTTCCTCCCCCCCCCCTTGGTCTGACCTGATCTTAGGTATATATACTTCTGTCATCCCCAGCTCTGTCACACCCTTCCTTCTCAATACGTAAGTCTTCGTATTTATTTGTATAAATTTGTCACCTTTATTATTACTGTTACCATGTAATTTTTTGTTATTTCAGTTGTGTCTTGATATTGTCTAGTACCTTTATTGTCACCATGTAATTTTTGTTATTTCAGTTATACCTTGTTATTGTCTAGTACCTTTACTGTTACCATGTAATTTTTGTTATTTCAGTTATATCTTGATAATGTCTTGTTTAAGACGAAACGTTGATATCAAATAAGAACAAATGGAAGAATATAGAGACCTAGTTTCAATCCACCCAGTCAATGGAAAATCTCTTATCAGGAAAATCGAGAATACGAAGAAAAAACTGAACAACTACAACAATGCTGTCGTTTTTAACTCCTCGTATAAATATATATATATATATATATATATATATATATATATATATATATGTATATATATATATATATGTGTGTGTGTGTGTGTGTGTGTGTGTGTGTGTGTGTGTGTGTGTGTGTGTGTGTGTGGGTGTGGGTGTGGGTGTGGGTGTGGGTGTGTGGGTGTGTGTGCGTGGGTGTGCATGAGTGTGTGTATGTATGTAGAGAGAGAGACAGAGTAGTAAAAACTGGTGTGTCTCATATGCGTTTTCTATGTTTTCGCGTTTCTTTCTCGGTCTGTCTATAAACTCGAGTGGTGGGTTCGTTTTTGTGCCTTTGCTATAACTCCATGCGACCATGAGTCTTTCATATACATGTCTGCCTTTATTCTTTATTTTTCAGTTCGTTTATATACTGTACATGTGGTAGTGGAAATGTGTCCCACGGTGTGGCCTCACATATGTATAGTCGGACAGAAAACCATCTTTAGAGTTCGGTACGCGACAGTGACACAAAAGAACCGTGACTTTTGAAAAATGGTGGGAGGTATTGTTGTGATTGATGTGGGCCTGTGACGCGTTGATTCTGACATTGCCCTGTTCCCCTGAGTCCCAGGCCCAAACCCAACGACTAACGATGCCTCTTATTTGCCCTTGACACTCCCAGAACGAAAAGGCATTTATTTTTATTTTTATTTTTATTTTTATTTTTTTTTGCCTATGGTGGGGGAGGAGGGGTTGGTTGTTCAATATTGGTTTTCTAAGGAAAACAAATGATACGTTATTGTTTGTGGGTGGATCATTTTGTACATTAAATATGGAGAAGGCATTTCTTACACTGTAGGTGATTTCCACAATATAGTATGACTATTTCTGTTCAATTCTGTGGTTTCCTTCTCACAGGGGAAGAAGTCATTACTAATCTTGATTAGCCCATTCCGTACCGGGTGTCGCAGTTATTTTTATCCACACTACAGGCAGATATTTTTAATCATCTCTGTGGTACCTCCTTGGCAGCGAAATGTTAAAGTCCCCCTCTAACCAAGGGTTATTTATGAATTATATCTCCTTCCACCAGGCTATATCGTTACTTTCTGTCAATACGGTTCCGGTAAGGACGGTGGAGGGAGGGAGGTGGGGGGGTGACCCACGACCACTGCAGCGAATTTTCTAGACTGAATAAAATCGTCAGACATAGCCATGACGAAAGGGGGAAATGCATGTCGCCTTAGCGCACGGGCTCACGACACCAGCCATCGTGTTGCAGCTTTTTCACAACCATCGGCCCATTGAACAGACGAACTCTTCTGTACGCCTCGAAACACGCTCCGCTTCCTCGGGCATTCCTTTATGCATTTGGGTAACAGACGTCATGGTGGCACTGGCACTGGCGCTGTCAGACCCGGCATCCACCCCACCAACCCGGCCCACGGCCAGGCGTACCTAATCGCCGAGACTAAACGGCACCTTAACTAGACAGCCGTGACTAAACTAACGTAATTTACGGGGTCACACTTAAACAGAGGAAACCTCACTAGTTATGCCTTAACTCGAGCCGCCAGCCAGAGGCACCCTTTTCTCAAATCATACCGTGACATTGTACGGGAGGATTTGAATGCAGAAGTTGGCATCGCCGAAGATTACAATGAGATAACAATAAATTTAATTCCGCCTGGCGCTAGATGATTCTATTAATCTCATAACAGAAAAAAAAATTCTTTGTTAGCCTAGTTTCCATTTTGACTTGAATCCGTCCCCTTAGCCGAATAAAATATTTTGGCATTAGATAGAATCAAGTCAGTAGAACCTGCCACCAGGGCATCAACATTGTAAAGAAGATCAATTCATACATATACAGTGGCGCACGCAAAGTTGCAAAAGGGTTATACATTGTAATAAAGTCAATCCAACTTCTCATATTCATCATTCCTGAGCCTGTTCTAGCTCACTGATGCGTTTCGTTATGGACCAAAAGGTCCCTTCTCGCCCTTCATTCTTTACGATTATAGCTCACTGCAAACCGTTATAATTAGGTCTCCGTATTGTAGAAAAGGTAAAACTCACCCGTTGTTCATTTGAATAAAACTTATAGATTACCATGTAGTAGTTCAACATAAGCGTCAGCTGAAGCCGTATACAATGATCGAGCGTACATTCACAAGAATATACGATGAAAGGTAATACTCAGTGAAACGTGTTAGCACGAGTTGGAAAACATTTGTCAGTCACACTCGGTCAACTTGATGGACGAATCAAATGCTTGTATTTATATGCAAACGTTATTTTTCTGTGTTCTTTATGTTTCCCTGTTCACTGCCACTTTCTGCGATATGCTTTGTGTAAAACTGTCACATTTTGCAAATTATCGGGTCAAGAACTGACAGCTGCACACACACACACACACACACACACACACACACACACACACACACACACACACACACACACACACACACACACACACACACACACACACACACACATATTGCCTTACCATAAACGTAGGAGCTCTACTTAGCAAATATCAGGCAGGGATCTGGAAGAATAAGTAAACATGAAATCAGATTTTTACGGTAAAGCAAGTTATCGAAAAGAGATGACTCTTTCCCCAATATAGCCATATCATATTCGTGGGCATTCAAGAAGACATCGACTACTTGCACAGAGGAAGCTTACGGAATATCTTAGCAAGTTTTGATATTCCAATTAAGTTGATTAGTGTGATCCAGAGACCTTGTATTGCGAGACGACGTCGGAGGTGATGATAAATAGGAATATGTAGTAATCCGTTGACCATACTATCTGGAGTTCACTGAGGACGCCTACCCTCTCACCTTGTCTATTCAATCTGTCCTTGGAGTGTGTGTAGCGGCATACAATGAGAGAACTGGGTTGTCTGGATGTGAGGAATCTATGGCTGTCTGGGCTAGCTTATGCAGATGACCTCGTCCTGATTCTTCAGAACGCGCCAGCGATGAAGCCTTTCAGAAGGCAGCAGAGAAAAACTAGGACTTAAAATGAATTAAAGGAAAACTAAAATAATGCTTATACACACACATGCACACAAGCACACTCATCCAGACACACATACACACAAATACACACACACATACACACACACACATACACACACACACACACAAACATACACACACACACACACACACACACACACACACACACACACACACACACACACACACACACACACACACACACACACATTGTTGTTATTAAATGTCACCTGAATACCAAATATTTAAAAGCTTTGGTATTCTGGTGATATTTAATAACAACAATATTGTTAAGAACTATCTTATTAAGAATTCTCCAAATGAAAAAGAAGGATGTATCTACAGTATACCTTGTAAAGTGTGTGATTTTAAGTACATAGGCCAAACAGGAAAAGATTTAAACAAAAGGATTAGTCAACATAAATACAACCTAAGAACGGGTCAAATGTCAAGCGGACTTTTCGTCCACCAAAAAGAGCTCTCCCATAGTATTGACTGGGAAAACACAAAAGTTATTACATCATGTCATAATATTGTAGAACGGAACATAATTGAGTCATGTCACATTAAAAATAGTTTTGAAAATAATATGAATTTAAGCTTAGGTTTGTATAAATTAGATAATTTTGATATTAAAAAGATTGTAAATAATTCTTCTGGAATCGGGTAACATTGGACCTTTCCCAGTTCCTCTACTACCATGTACATATTGTGACCTTTGGTCATTTTTTGTATCCTTTGTACCCTGATGATGTCTTGAATCATTCCCCAATGAAAACGAGACAAAAAACACAGAGACACGCCACCCTCCAACCTACAGGACGACATGGAGCTCCGGCGACGCCAACCAGACAAATTCCCACATCGACGACCAGACAAAATTCCGCACCGACGACTAGACAAATTCCCACAGCCTGTCCCATATATACCCACACACACCAGCCCAGCCCTTAGATTCGTACCTGCCACTGAGGAAGCACCAAGAGGTGTGAAAACGCGTTTTGGCTTTTTTTTTATGTATGTTATTCCACAACATGACATACGGAGATTAATTAAGGTTACTGCCTACAGAAGGCAAGATTACTCTAAGAAAGAGAGAAAAATACGACAAGAAGCTCTGTCATAACAAGCTTGCCATTCATATATATATATGCACATATATACAAGCATATATGTGTATACACACACACACACACACACACACACATATATATATATATATATATATATATATATATATATATATATATATATATATATACGTACAGTATATATATGTAAGAATTTTCACTCGATTTCTGCTCCTCGGTACAGTTGGTAGTCCTACAAACTCCTGCTCCACACGGGCATCCAGCGACAAGGAAATCCCTCACCTCCTTTAGAAAATATTAAATTTTCTCTACATTATTAATGAGATAAGAAAATTTGATTTCAATCATTAGAAAGAGCAGTCATTCTACAAAAAAAAAAAACTTGATAGGGCAAGAAACTGATTAATTATGTGTATCTGATGTCAAGGAAAATAAATTATCGTTTTATACACATCTTTTCTTATCATCGATGTTTACAGCAATTATGATAACAAGTGTTGACTAAAATAAAATATGTATTCTACTACATAAACAACTCCCTCCCTCCTCCTCCTCTTCCTCCTTTGAACTTATTCATCATTTAATTTATATGAGAAAGTATTAATTTCATTAATAATGTATCTCTGTTTCCTTTACTTTTTTGAGTACGCCCAAATAATCTATATACCGCCTCCACAGAGTATTGATAAATTCACATTACATGAAAATGCTCTCGGGTAAGAATGATGGAAAATAAAGGAGGAAGAGAAGGGGGAAGAGGAGGAGGAGGAGGAGGAGGAGGAGGAGGAGGAGGAAGAGATGGGGAGGAAAGGAGTCAGCTATTACCATACGTCCTACGAGCATCATGACACAAAATATTGATCAAAATTCTTAATTCAAATCTTTTATGACTTTCTACGTGAATTCTGAATGCACTATCGTGCATCGTGTTCAGTAGTTGTTGATATAAGACTACACATATTTCATTCAACACTCGTTACCGTAATTACTGTAAACATCGATTGTAAGTTGTGTATAGACTGATAATTCATTTTCCTTGATTTCAATTCCACATAATTCCTTAATTTCTTACCCTATCGAGTAAAATGACTGCTCTTTCTAATGACTGAAACAAAATTTTGTTATGAATGAAGTGGAGAAATAGAATATTTTCTAAAGGAGGTGAGGAATTTGCATGTCACTGGTGACTGTCTGGAGCAGGAGTCTGCAGGAGTACCTATTGTACCGAGCTGCACGACAAAAATCGAAAGTAATTTCTTATTGGAATGGAGTGCATTCACACACACACACACACACACACACACACACACACACACACACACACACACACACACACACACACACACACACACACACACACACACACACACACACACACACACACACACACACACACACACACACACACACACATATATATATATATATATATATATATATATATATATATATATATATATGTATATATATATGGGTGGGAATGATTTTATGCCTTTTTCTTTTTGGCTACCCCCCTTGTAAGGGGGAAAAAGCCTTGGTATATATATATATATATATATATATATATATATATATATATATATATATATGTGTGTGTGTGTGTGTGTGTGTGTGTGTGTGTGTGTGTGTGTGTGTGTGTGTGTGTGTGTGTGTGTGTGTGTGTGTGATTGATTTTGTTTAACGTTAAAAACTTCCACCACCCCTTGTCAGGAGGCTAGGACGGCCTTTTACAGAGGACTTTGTAGCGTGGAATTTAATGTACCATTCACTTGGTTTAAATTTGTTTGTGGGTTTCTTTCCTCCTTTTAACTGCTGTATACCTAACCAAGTTCATTTTACCTAACACCAGCAGTTCGTCTTACCTAACACCAACAGTTCTTCTTACCTAACACCAACAGTTCGTCTTACCTAACACCAACATTTCTCCATACCTAACACCAACAGTTCTTCTTATCTAACACCAGCAATTCGTCTTACCTAACACCAACAGTTCTTCTTACCTAACATCAACAGTTCTTCTTACCTAACACCAACAGTTCTTCTTACCTAACACCAACAGTTCGTCTTACCTAACACCAACAGTTCTTCTTACCTAACACCAACAGTTCGTCTTACCTAACACCAACAGTTCTTCTTACCTAACACCAACAGTTCTTCTTACCTAACACCAACATTTCTTCTTACCTAACACCAACAGTTCTTCTTACCTAACACCAACAGTTCTTCTTACCTAACACCAATAGTTTGTCTTACCTAACACCAACAGTTCTTCTTACCTAACACCAACAGTTCGTCTTACCTAACACCAACAGTTCTTCTTACCTAACACCAATAGTTTGTCTTACTTAACACCAACAGCCAGATATATCTATACCCGCGCGGTTGCACAAACAAAACTAAACTAAGCTATTTTTGCTGCAAGCATTAGCGAGATGTATCAGAGATGCCATATGCGTATGATTTATTTACCTGACAAATTTTTAAAGTTAAAGTTAAAGTTAGAGCAACTTATCAGTCTTTGATCTATTTATTCATGAAATCCCGCACAACAGGCCCCCATATTATAATCTCGGATGTGTTTTGAAGGATAGAGATAGGCGAGGGGATGGCTAATGATAGAACGCTCACCAGTTGACAATTTTAAGGCGTTTAGGCGCGTCTAGGGGACGACAGACACCATAAGATGTAAAATAAATAAATAGATGAATGAGATAAAGATGTAAAGACAATTGGCTGTTTTGGCGAGTTCTTCTTTCATAAATATATCAAAGACTGGTTTCTTCAAACGTTGGCAACCAAAAGTGACAAAACGTTTATCTGTAAGAAGTAAGGTATGAATAAATCAATCTCTGATGCTAAATGTCTCTTTCCCTAACTAATACATCCTATACTGAATATCAGTTTCCCTATCTAGTACATCTTATCCTAAATATTACTTTCCCTAACTAATACATCCAAAGCTAAATATCACTTTCCTTAACTAATACATCCTAAGCTAAATATCACACTGAATGGCCTATAAGACCTGCAAGTACTTAATGTATAAGTCGTTTGAACACTGGATAAATTGAAACGAAACCCATGGCTAGTCGTTTGAAGTAATAATGACCTATGGGCGTGCTAAAGGCTATCAGAGGCCTAGACTCTGGAGCAAGGGTGATCTGGAAATATCCCGACATAAGATCCAAGGTCGTGAAGACTACGTTGTTTTCACCGACGAAGTGCAAGATATCTTGTAATACAGGAATGGGGTACCTATCTGGCATTATAAGCTTATTTAACTCTCTGGAGTCTACTACAGGGCTAAAGGAACCATCGTGTTTAAGGACAACAAAGAAGGGGGAATCCCATTCATTGATGGTTCAGAAATGTTTTGCGCAATCATGTCTTAGATAAGGTTATATAGAATCATGCTTTTACTGTGTGGCATTCTGTATGCTGGAATATAACGTATTTAAGAGTTCTCATGAAGGGGTATATGATGCTGAATGAGATAAGTAACTTCAAATGGTTCATCTGGAGTGGCAATAGTATGTCTGAACTATGAATAATAATAAATTATCATAAATAATAAGTAATGAAAATAAACAGATAAGTAATAATAAATAATAATAAATGAAAAACGAAATGAAATAAAATAAAATAGATGGCTAGTGTAACAGCTAATTCCATTCATTTACTACACGGTTGACGAAGCTGTTTCTACCCACTTCCAAATTAAATCTAAATCCTGACAGTTTGAGACCATTATTTCTTGTCTGATTTCCATTAAATATAAAAATTTCGTCACTTTGATGTTCTCAATCTCTTTCAGAATTTTAAAGACCCGTATCAAATCATTCCAGAGTCTGTGATTTCTTTAAGGAAAATAGATTCACATGTCTTAGTTTATTTTCGTATATGTATATATATATATATATATATATATATATGTGTGTGTGTGTGTGTGTGTATATACATATATATATATATATATAATGTGTGTGTGTGTGTGTGTGTGTGTGTGTGTGTGTGTGTGTGTGTGTGTGTGTGTGTGTGTGTGTGTGTGTGTGTGTGTGTGTGTGTGTGTGTGCACAGAAGGGAAAAATCACAGATAAACACGC
>NC_134783.1:57112606-57120106 GCF_046742065.1 Oratosquilla oratoria
ATATATACAGCATATATATGAGGGAGAGAGAGGATAATGCAGACGAAAATAGGTATGACAGGAAAAAGAACGAAAGGCAGGACCATTCCTCTGCATGACGCTGACAATTTTCTCTGGGGGTGAGTGGAGGTGGGAAGCTGCCGATATATGCGCTTCAACGATAAAAGGCGAGGCTGACGGATTTAGCAAATCGTTTGATGTGGGTTCCACTGTGCATTTGCTGCAGACCCGTTCGCGCAAATACGGCCGCGGCACTTCTATCTCGCACTCTTAAACTACCGAGAGCCATTCGTCTTACTTGTCTCCTCTAACCTCGGAAATTGAATGACCATATATTAGCTAACTCGGGGTTATACCACGTGCGTAATGAGGCCACATGGGGTGAAGGAGTAGAGGGCGGAAGAGAGAAAAGGTAGAGAGAGGACTGGTGAGGAGAGGAGGAGAGTACTTGTGAGGAGAGGTGAGGAGGGGAGAGAGAACTGGAGAGGAGGAGGGGAGAGGGGAGTGGAGGAGGTGAGAGGGGTAGAGAGGAGAAGAAAGAAATGAATAGGGGAGGAGAGGGGAGGATGGGAGAGTATTGGTGAGGAGAAGAGAGGAAAAGAGGGAGAAGTGAGGCGAGGAGAAAAAAGAAAAGAGAAAAAAAGGAGAAGGGACGAGGAGAGGGGATAAGAAAAAAGAGATGAAAAAAGAGAAAAGATGACTGAAGAGAAGATAACAGGATAATATAAAAGAATAAAAAAAATGAGAGGAAAGGAGAGGAAAAGGGAAGAAAGAAAAAGGAAAAAAGGAGAGGAGAGGTCTTAGGTAAGTTCTGCAGTGACGTCATGATTTGTTTAGTGCAGTGATTTCTAGATTTATATCTAAGACCCTATTTTACCCTTTCTCTAATCAGATTCATTTTTACAAGTCTATACGCAATATTGTTTACCTAAGCAATCTCGAATCTCTGCATAACTTACTTAGTTTACATATTGTATACATCAGCAATGAAGTCGGGTCCTGGCAACTGTTGATAAACGTTAAGTGGTGAGCGAGGTTGTGCAATACTTTGCCTACGAACTGTGCTGTTTACAAACACCCAATCCATAAAAATGCGACCCACGCCTTCTACCCCTCTTTCTATTTCTACCTATTCTCTGCCAGCCTCTAACAGAAGAGAAGAGAGGATAGGAGAAGGATAGAGGAGAGGAGAGGAAAGGGGAAGAGAGGAGAAGAGAGGGGAGGAGAGGAGAAGAGAGAAAAGGGGAGAGGAGAGGAGAGAAAATAAGAAAAATAGTGAGAAAAGAAGAGGAGAGGAAATTAGACGAGAGTGAAGAAAAGAAGAGAGACAGGCATCTCAAGGGTATTTAGCTGAGAATAAACATTTCAATTTCTTCGACAGCGGCCAATAAAACTTGTCATCTTTCAAGTTTCAATTTTTTTAGACGAAGCGCTAATATCAGCAGTCTTAGGAATGAATGATGGAGGAGGAAGAGAAAGCGTGTCAAGAGTAGGAAGAAGAGGAATAGGAAGAGGAGTAAAAGTAGGTGAAGAGGAGGAGGAGAAAGGGATGAAAGGAAATGAAGAAGGAGGAAGGCGTAAAGGGGAAGAGGAGAGGGGGGTACAGGCAAAGGAGAAAGATGAAGAAAAAAGGAGGAAAGATAAGGGTGAGGATGAGAAGGAGATGGGGAGTAACGAGATAAGAGAAGAACAGAAGGGGAAGGAGGACGAGAGGGGAGAAAAGAAAAGAAGAAAGATAAGTGGACGAAGACGAAGGGAGGAGGAAGACGGGGAGATGAAAGAGAAGGGAAAAAATGAGAAAGGGGACAAAGAGAATGAGAAGCTAGCGAAAGGAAAAGGGGAAAATGATGAGAGGAGAAGGAAGAGGAGGGTAGAGGAAGTGAAAGAAAAAGAGAAGGAGAGAAGAAATGAAGAAGGAGGAGAGGCAGAAGAGAAGGAAGCGAAGTGGGAAGGATGAGAAGGAGGAGGAAAAAGAGGCTGTGAAGGATGTAAGAAGCCGGTAGATAAGTTGGTAGAAACAGGAGTAGAAGGCGAGGATTGTATTTACATGGGTCATATATTTATAAACACAGCCGATGGCGATTAAGTTGCATAAGCTCGCTCTTCGTGTTATGTTGATAAACAATGGCAGGAGGCCTGTATTCATTGCTAACGTGTACTATGTTTTGCTGTGTAACCTAAGTGAGATGTGCAGAGATTCGATATTGCTTAAGTAAACAATATTGCATATAGACTTGTAACAACGAATCTGATTGGAGAATCGGTGAAGAAGAAGAAAATTCAATTGGTTCATGATTGTAAGATCACGCCCTTTAGGGAGGATCTTATATATAAAGTTAAAGAGTAGAAGGCGAGGATTGCATTTACATGGGTCATATATTTATAAACACAGCCGATGGCGATTAAGTTGCATAAGCTCGCTCTTCGTGTTATGTTGATAAACAATGGCAGGAGGCCTGTATTCATTGCTGACGTGTACTATGTTTTGCTAACTGTGTAACCTAAGTGAGATGTGCAGAGATTCGATATTGCTTAAGTAAACAATATTGCATATAGACTTGTAACAACGAATCTGATTGGAGAATCGGTGAAGAAGAAGAAAATTCAATTGGTTCATGATTGTAAGATCACGCCCTTTAGGGAGGATCTTATATATAAAGTTAAAGCGTAGAAGGCGAGGATTGCATTTACATGAGTCATATATTTATAAACACAGCCGAAGGCGAGTAAGTTGCATAAGTTCGTTCTCCGCGTTATGTTGATAAACAATGGCAGGAGGCCTGTATTCATTACTGACGTGTACCATGTTTTGCTGACTGTGTAACCTAAGTGAGATATACAGAGATTCTAGACTGCATGAGTAAACAATATTGCATATAGACTTGTAACAACAAATCTGATTGGAGAAAGGGTGGAGGAGGAGAAAATTCAATTGGTTCACGATTGTAAGATCACGCCCTTTGGGGACGATCTTAAATATAAAGTTAAAGCGTAGAAGGCGAGGATTGCATTTACATGAGTCATATATTTATAAACACAGCCGATGGTGATTAAGTTGCATAAGCTCGCTCTTCGTGTTATGTTGATAAACAATGGCAGGAGGCCTTTATTCATTGCTGACGTGTACTATGTTTTGCTAACTGTGTAACCTAAGTGAGATGTGCAGAGATTCGATATTGCTTAAGTAAACAATATTGCATATAGACTTGTAACAACGAATCTGATCGGAGGAAGGGTGGATTAGGAGAAAATTTTGTTGGTTCATGGTTGTAAGATCACGCCCTTTAAGGAGGATCTTATATATAAAGTTAAAGATCATTGGACCAAAGAAATCGCCGCGTCACTGCAAAGCTCACCAAGGGCCTAACATGCGTGTTTTCGAGGGAATTGTTGAGTGTACCTCAGAGAGGCACATTGTACAACGATTAATTCTAGAAAGATACAGAGGAAAAATTCTATATTTAATTTTTCTGTACAGAAAACTATAGTGAGGTGAGAGGTAAAAGCTTGGCATTGCAAAGAACCGATTCTAAGTGGAACTGAGTCTAGAATATCTATGAAGAGATTATATCTAAATGGAACTAACTAAATGGATAATTGGAGGTAACAGGGCCTACCGACTAATATTGCGAGTGACTAATCATACGTAACGAATGATAGTGAGGAAAGGTGGATGAAAGAGAAGAGGAGGTCAAAAGTGGAGACAGATAGGGACAAAACTAAGCAATACAGAAGAAGAGGCTGGTGATACATGAAATTCGTGCAAGATACGACTACGAGTGTGAAGACAACTGCAAGCAACAATACAGAAAGATGTGTATGAAAAAGATAAAGAAGATTAGAGGGAGTAAAAGAAGAGAAAGATAAGGAAGATAAGGAAGTGTAGTAAAAAGAAGGGGAGAGGAGGAGGAGGAGGAAGAGGAGGAGGAAGAGGAAGAAGGAGAAGGAGGAGTAAAGATGGAGAAAAGGGAAAAGAGGAGAAATGAGGAAAGAGTAGGATAATAATGAGGAGGAGGACTGTGTCGAGGAGGATGAGGAGGATGAAAAGGAAGAGGAGGAAGAGGAGAGGAAATTGGACGAGGAAGAGGAAGACGTGGGGACGGGGGATTGGAGAAGCGAAGGAGAGGAAGAAACGGGATAAATTGTGCCCGAGTGATGGTGGAAGGTTGACGCCCGACCATAATAGATCGAGACGATGGCTCACAGGAGCGATTGGAAAGGTTAGACGTGTCGGCCTGTTTGGGGAAGAAGACTTCAAGGCAGGAAGGAAAGACGGAAAAAAGGAGGTAAGGAAGAAATGGAAATAGATAAGAAAGGAAGGAAGGAAAACATGATATAAGGTGGAAAAGAATAAGAAGAAAAGAAAAATGAAAGAAGAAAGAAAAGGCGAAAAGAAGGAAAGAAGGAAAAAGGGAGGAAGGAAAAAGGGGAAATAAGGAAAGAAGGAAAGAGAGGATGTCAGTCAGGGACATCTCCAGGTCGTTCACCGAAAAAAGGAGCTAGATGCTTTGGACGAAGGAGGAAGAGCAGGAAGTTGTGGGGAGCAGGAAGAAGAAGAAGAAGAAAAAGAGAAGGGGACAAGGAGAAGGAGAAGAGGAGGAGGGGACGAGGAGGAGGAGACGAGGAGGAAGAGTAGGAAGAAAGAGGGGAGCAGGAAGAGGAAGAGGAAGAAGAGAAGGGGACAAGGAGAAGGAGAAGAGGAGGAGGGGAGGATAAGGGGACGGGGACGAGGGGACGAGGAGGAGACGAGGAGGAAGGGACGAGGAGGAAGGGACAAGGAAGAGGGGAGGAGAAGGAGGGGACTAGAGGAGGAAGAGGAGTAGGAAGATGAAGAGAAGGATGAGGAAGAGGAGAAGGAGGTGGAGGAGCAGCAAGAGGAAGAGGAGGAGGAGGAAGAGGAAGAGAAGAGGTGGAGGAGGAGTAGATGGATGAGGGAGATGATGAGGAGGGGGAGAAGGGAAAGAAGAGCCCGAGGAAGAGGAAGAGAAGAAGAAAAGAGAGAAAAGAGAGAAGGGGTAGAGGAAGGGGAAGAGAAAGTAGTTTGAGAAAGAGAGGTAGAAAGAGGAGGAGAGGAGGGAGTAGTAGGATTGGCAAGAGGAGGAATAGGAGGAGGAAGAGGAAGAAACATTAGGATGGCAAAGAGAAGCGGGATTGAGTAGGAGTAACAGACTAGATCGAACAATAACGTGGAAAAAAAGAGGACTAAGAGAAGGAAAGAGAAGCCTTTACACACAAACCGCCCTTCAGCATCTGCCCAAGGGCCAACTGCCTCTCCACCGCCGTCAGTAGAAGAGGCCTGTATACCTCGCCAACATCGACATCAGAAGCCTTTTCAGTCTTTCTCTCTCTCTAGGTCTGAGGGTCCCCCCCCCCCTTCGGCCGTAATTGCCTGATCGCCCCTGTTTGGGAATGTTTGCAAAAGGCTGAAGAGGCCCCTGTGGAATGTGGCCATTAGTCGCATGAATAAAATCCTAGTAACTCTTCTCAAATTTTGGAATGAGGATGAAGAGGAGAAGGATGGGGTGGGCTTTGGCATAGGTATTTAATGCTGCTGGTTAGGAAATCATTGATCTCTCTCTTTCTCTCATTCTCTCTCTCCCTCTCTATCTATATATCTATTTATCTATCTATTTGTTATTTTCTCTCTCTCCTTGCGCGCGCGCGCGCGTGTGTGTGTGTGTGTGTGTGTGTGTGTGTGTGTGTGTGTGTGTGTGTGTGTGTGTGTGTGTGTGTGTGTGTGTGTGTGTGTGTATGTATATATTTATGTATGTATGTATGTATGTATGTATGTATGTATGTATGTATGTATGTATGTATGTATGTATGTATGTATGTATGTATGTATGTGTGCGTGTGTGTGTGTGTGTGTGTGTGTGTGTGTGTGTGTGTGTGTGTGTGTGTGTGTGTGTGTGTTTGTACATGTGTGTGTGTGTTCGTGTGTGTGTGTGTGTGTGTGTGTGTGTGTGTGTACATGTGTGTATGTGTTCGTGTGTGTGTGTGTTCGTGTGTGTGTGTGCGTGTGTGTGTGTATGTGTGTGTGTATGTGTGTGTGTGTGTGTGTGTGTGTGTGTGTGTGTGTGTGTGTGTGTGTGTGTGTGTGTGTGTGTGTGTGTGTGTGTGTGTTCGTGTTTGTGTGTGTTCGTGTGTGTGTTCGTGTGTGTGTGTGTGTGTGTGTGTGTGTGTGTGTGTGTGTGTGTGTGTGTGTGTGTGTGTGTGTGTATGTGTGTAAGAAACATTTTCACATTTTACATATGTTAAAAACTCTATCATAATAAGGTTACTATCCTGCAAATTCATTCGTCTTAATTGACAATGCTACAGTTGAAATCATCAGAACCATACTCATGAACACTTAAACTGAATTGCATATTTCTAATATTATCTTTTACCATTAGTCAGGTATTTTTGTCATCATTAGAGGAACCTTCATTATCATTGCCTTCACTATGCTTGCTACCATTATTTTCCTTTTAGTAATCAATATTTGTATTATCAATATAATTTTGACCTCAGGTTACCCTTGGATCAAAAATATCTTCATAACTAATACACGTTATCACATATTACCTTGGTATTTGGTTTCAATATACACTTTATCAAGAAAAGTTAATCACTGTTAAGATCTTCATATTCTTCATCATGCTAAAGCCTTTATTCTTCTGAGAGGATTAAGACTTTGCATATCATCTTTAGCATCCGAGAAATAGTTTGTGAAAAAGGAGTTTCCTAAGGAAAAGTTCATCCAAACCTCGTTAACACAAAATAAATAAATAGAAATACAGAAATACTAGATTTTAATAAATAAAGTACACATTTATGAATATACACACATAAGGATATTAACACGTATGATATATATGTGTATATATATATATATATATATATATATGTATATATATATATATATATATATATATGTATATATATACATGTATATATATATATACATATATATATAATTATATTATTAATTAATCAGTTAAAGAAAGAAATACATACATTATAGGTTTCTATGTCCAAAGGATTGAAGATAGATATAGAAAAGTTATTAATTCGAAACTGAATAACTCAATGCATTATAATACCACCTAGGAACTATATTTGTTTTAGAATTGGGACCATGTTAGTCTAGAACAGATCTTATAATATCAAACGTATGCTTGATAACTATATCAATCAAAATGTGTCTTCCGTTAAGTAATTCTATTCGTTAATATTGAAGAAAATACGTCCGTGATAGTTTGTTGACTTAAACATAGAATAGAGGGAATAAACTAATCAAGTCTTTCAACTTTAATTTGTAGATAACGTAATTTTCGAGAGGATTTTTCGTCCACGTTTTGGACGAAAAAGTTTAATCTAGTTGAAGTAGACGTACGATAGAGCAATAGGGTTGATGAACGGGACTAAAATGTAAAATATTTACGAAGCTCGTTAACCCACAAGTCTAGGAAGATATATTGCCCATAAACGCGATGAAACAAATTTCGTCCTCATCAG
>NC_134783.1:57132606-57145106 GCF_046742065.1 Oratosquilla oratoria
GGGGGGGGGAGGGAGGGAGAAAAGGGGGGGTATGGCATCGGCTGGAAGAGCCATTGTCACAGGTCGTCATTTCCGGCCGTTACCCTGACGAACCCTCCCTCCTCGCAGCTGAAGAAGACCTAACTTAGAGAAAAACTTGACTTGCGAGGAAACTTGATGGTGATTTACCATTAATAGGGTTTATGATCTCGTATGACACGAGCAGCCTCGGTGGGGACAGACAGATGACTAGAATATCACTTCCGAGTTATTCTTACTGTCTGACTTCTGAGGGAAAAGACAAAAATGAGGAAACTCATAGCAAGACCCACTCATATACTTGGAATTTCAGAACAAGTAGTATTTATCTTAGCAGTCCATTTCAGGACCAATCTATCCCTGGTAGGACGATACAGCCTCCGTGGTTCAAATGTGACCCATCACCTAGGCTTCTTCCAGCTTGGTATGCAGAAGTCATCAGTTGCTGAAGACTCAGAACCTGGGTGGGAGAGGGCGGCTGCCCGAGCCCTCAGCCACATAGTGTTTAGTTGTCTGGAATCTTATATGAAGTTTGCAATATATGGTGTCTTGGTTTATTTACTCCAGGAGGACAAATGTACGAACTCCGAAGTGACGGAGTGCAAATGGTCCAATAAACTATGGGAGGTTTCCACACGCGCGCGCACACACACACACACACACACACACACACACACACACACACACACACACACACACACACACACACACACACACACACACACTACAAGCTATGCTCGTAGTGCCCGCTTTTGATACTGAAAGATACAAAAGTAGGTCACCACGAGCATAGCACTATTCCCGTAAAATACAACTAGGTAAATACAACTAGGTAAACACACACACACACACTCACACACACACACACACACACACACACACACACACACACACACACACACACACACACACACACGCACGCACACACACACACACAAATGTACACACGCACACACACACACACACACACACACACACACACACACACACACACACACACACACACACACACACACACACACACACACACACACACACACACACACACACACACACACACACACACACACACAATCCAATGAGTAAAAAAGTATTATTGATACGCTGATAAAAGCAATTGCTTTATAATGAAAACTATCCAAATTACCCGTGCGTTGCTGCGAGTTCGTGAATAATCCCTAATCTAACCATACAACACCTAACTTTCACCCTTAACCCCACCCGAAGGTTGGGAAACCCTAGTTTGAAAATACATGCATACACAAACACAAATATCATATACACATTGATTTGGGTGCGTGCGTGCGTGTGTGTGTGTGTGTGTGTGTGTGTGTGTGTGTGTGTGTGTGTGTGTGTGTGTGTGTGTGTGTGTGTGTGTGTGTGTGTGTGTGTGTGTGTGTGTGGATTGACAATAAATGTCTACAGCTAAAAGGTGAAGAAATGCATCTCGTATATTTATCTTCAGAATATATATGGTTATAGGGGTTTATTTGCAAAAACCTAGGAGTGAATAATCAATTTCCGCCCGCACTAAAATCAAATAAAAATAACCAATATTTCAACATTTGGTAAAATTATACAATCATTTTACATTTGCATGATTTTTTCTTACAAAAGCTATCATGGTTTGTGGCAACATTAATTTCACAAATATAAATAATATTTATGAACACATACAATGGTTTGTTTAATCATATTAATTCTTATGTTACAAAAATAATACGCGACTTAAGGGAGGACTACAGCAGTGGCGTGTTACCTAACCATAAACCACCTAACTATAATCCTTAACCTTAACCAATATATATATATGTATATACATATATATATATATATATATATATATATATATTTTTTTTTTTGGGTGGGGGTGGGGGAATGAAATATAGTTACTCAAGTACCTAGAGTGATAGGGTATCAGAAAATAGATGGTTATGGGGGGTCTATCTTCAAAACCCTAGGAGTTCGTGTACAAACAAACAAACAAATAAACAAACAGACAGACAGACAGAGGCTACTACTCTATTATAGTAGATATGGTATAAACGTATACAATGAATGCTTTAAGGAAACAACATATCGTGATTATATATCAGTTTTGTCGACAGAATGATACATTATCTGTACAAAATGCGGTGACAAATTAATTTTCAAGTTTATTTAATCTTAGCTTAATCTAGAACAGTGAAGTCTATATGCATAACATGAAACATGTTACTTTTATACAAAATGTGTGTTGATATGATTTTACTGTTTCCGGAAATTGCAATGAAGCATGCGCAGTATCAAAGAACATTGTATTTCAGATATCCCTTCTATGTTAAATATATAGCCGTACTCCAAAGCTTGGGTTCGATATTGGAAGCTCTTCGTAGTTGAAATGTAAATAGTAGATGAAAACTACGTCATAAATTCCGTCGGCCAATCACGGGGGAGCATTCGTTAACGAGGGACCAATCACGAGCGATTTGGGCAAATGGTCCAAAGGATATCTTCGTCTTTATTTTCTTTCACAAAATGTAGTCGCGCGATTTGTCGTAATTATCCAAAATTGTTAGCAAAATTCCCGCCGTCGATAAATTATTTCTGTCGTGTTTGAGCGCTGAAACGGCAATACAAAAAGGGAACCAATATTGAAGATTGTTGTAATTGCTGAAGACTATGGATCCCAATGAATGTTATTGAAAAAAGTTAGCCTCTACATTTTCGAGGAATTTTCGATAATGATTTGAATTTCGTACTGTCGGAGCCGTTAGCATGTGTGACATCAAATCCTTAGTGTTGGTTTTCTCTACTACTTTTCATAATTTAGCGTGTATTTCTATTGGATGCATACTTTGGCCGGCTACCTCGCTTGTAAGGAGGAAAACCATATTGGTATATAGATATAGACAGTAGATAAATCTTACTGAATATCAGTGTCGTCATATATATTGTTTTGTATATGCATTTAGACATGGTTTTACGAGATAACTCTGATAGATCTGTTATTAGTACAAGATGCATTAAAGAGCGTTATTCGTAGAATAGTTTGTATATATATAAATAGATAAATGGATAAATCTTACTGAATGCCAGTGTCGTCTTATATATTGTTTTGTATATGCACTTAGACATGGTTTCACGAGACAACTTTGGCTCTGTTATTAGTACAAGATGCATTAAAGAGAGTTAATCGTAGATTACTTCGTCTTAAGGTACTTCTAGAGAAACCCTCAACTTGCAACACCAGATATGACTCATAAACTGCGACTTTCGAACAACACTAATAAATAATTGCCCATTTTCTGGCACGGTGCGCTATCAGACATACTTCTGGCCATCTGGCCCTGCACCCTCAGTTGTCAAAACCTAAGCGCAAATTAAGACGCAGGCGACGCAGGCGACACAGGCGACGCAGGCGACGCAGGCGAAACAGGTGACGCAGGCGACGCAGGCGACGCAGGCGACACAGACGACGCAGGCGACACAGGTGACGCAGGCGACGCAGGCGACACAGGTGACGCACGCGACACAGATGACGCAGGCGACACAGACGACGCAGGCGACACAGGCGACGCAGGCGACACAGGCGACACAGTCGACGCAGGACACAGCAAAGACAGTTTTCCTGTTGAACTAAAGTATGGTTTGAACTTTTTCTTACTTGAAATGCTGAGGAAGTGCATCAAGAAGTATTTGAAGTGAGAGAGAAGTTCAAATTGTACTTCAGCAACAGGAAACCTGCCTTTGCTCTGCGCTGCCTCGCCTACGTCACTTGCGTTTCATTTTGCCCTTAGGACCAGCTGATATACAGTTGGTGTTAAATAATCTTGTGTATATGATAGTGTTCTTACTAACCCACCCTTAGGAATTCTACAAATACGACCATTTGAATGACATCGTGCGTGTTGCTATAGTCGACGTTATCGTAAAATGTTTTTCTTTAAATAAATTTTAACTCTTATAGTCTTTGACCGCTGATTGCCATCAGGTTTCAGCCAATTCCTAGGTTCGGTATCATGAATACTATCCAATGTTCATTAAAACAATTTTAACTTTTTTTCAACACGTTTATCCGACCATTTGTATTACAATACTCATCGGTTACTATCAAGGTGTCACACGTTGAGAAATGTTATTGTTGATATCTTACTCGCCTGGGCGACAGCGTCGGATAAACAACCCCTGACAGCATTGAGACAGACTTCATTGGTGGCCGGGCTTGGGTCGCGTCAACTTTCTCACACTGGTGCCAATCACCATTATCCATTTCAATTTCAATTCAGCCGAAGATTATTTCTGGAAAACAAAAAAAACTCGGAAATCAACCTCGACGCCTGAATGGGATTCAACTCCTTTACAACAAAGAGACACTTTTCAGAATCTGTCCTGGACAATGCGGAAGGGTTTTACTAAGTTGAGAGTAAGTTCTCGCGTTGAAAGGGGTTGGCATTACTCTCTTGTATCTTTTAAAGTGAACTACAGTTAACAGTGTATATACACAAAACCTCTACATCTTACAAGACCACATGCAGGACCGGTGACGCTTTTACAAAAGATTATATTATATATTCGAAAGGTTTGGAAATTAAACTCCTCTTGTTTAGCAATTTCAGCACAGCCAATACAATCACTTGTTTTGTTTCGGTCGACAGCTGAGCTGAATATCAGCTGGTGCCTGCGCCGCTGTATCGACTGAGTTTAAACGAGGTGGGAATAATTCGTGAAGATAGCTTGCTCAAAGAAAGACAAAGAGAAAGAAAGAGAGAGAGAAAGGGAGAGAGAGAGAGAGAGAGAAGAGAGAGAGAGAGAGAGAGAGAGAGAGAGAGAGAGAGAGAGAGAGAGAGAGAGAGAGAGAGAGAGAGAGAGAGAGAGAGAGAGAGAGAGAGAGAGAGAGAGGGAGAAAGAGAGGGAGAGAGAGAGAGAGAGAAGAGAGAGAGAGAGGGAGATAGTTAGATATATAGATAGATAGATAGATAAATAGAGAGAGAGAGAGAGAGAGAGAGAGAGAGAGAGAGAGAGAGAGAGAGAGAGAGAGAGAAAGAAAGAAAGAAAGAAAGAAAGAAAGAAAGAAAGAGAAAGAGAGAGAGAGAGAGAATCATCACATCAGGAGACGCTTTCCAACGATCGAGGTCGTTAGCTTTGCTATGTGCTTCCGGTCTTCCAGGGCATGTAGATGACCTTCGGACGTTGGGTTCGGGCGCTGATCCACGAAACCAAACTAACCAAACCTTTATATTCAGTTGGACTTCGTACTCTGGGATCCATCGTCCGTCAGGACACCTGTGCAGGAAAATGGTTCACCCCTCAGCCGAATGAAACTGCCTGAATTTCAAAATTAGTCCTGTTATTATGTTTACAAATGTAATATGGAAACTGATCACATTTCATAGCTTCCAATTACAATATATCTTCACCCTTGCAAGGTACGAAAAACGCTAGGGGGGAAAATGCAACTTTCAGATGAGTAATAAGAAATTAATTACACAGCCAATTATTGCAGTTAAAGATCATCTCTTCGTTTATCTTACCATAATCTTAATTTCTTACAAATGATGATACGTAGAGGTAATACAATATTTCATGAAAGAAAAGAATATTATGACTTTGTACTGAGTGTTTTGCTTGACTTTACAAGTCTAACATTTCTCATTATCATACGTCCTTATAGACGCTTTCATAAAGTGGTAAGATTTCTTTTGGTGGACGTATCTGGAAAAAAGCAGTTGATAACAAAGTTTAACCATTTAATTGTTATTTATAACATACATATTTGTCAGGGTTGGGCCTAAGTATATGTAGTAGTACTTGTACATGGACTTAAGTACATATTTCCATGTACTTGTACTTATATTTGTATTTGGAGTTTGAGAATCCAGTGTTACATGTACTTGTACTTTTACTCGTATTTCTACTTAGATCCCAAGTACTGAAAAACTACAGAGTACATTTAAGTACAAACGAATACATTATATCTAATCAAAATTTATATACTGGATATATATTTGAGCAAACTTTGTGATAATACTATTGGGTACAACGAGTGTTATCATGTTATGATGCTTCATGAATCTGTGACAGGATTTTTTTTATAATACAAAGTACTTATACTTAAGTATAATGACGTGGACTTAGACTTAAGTACATAGCAAAATGACTGTATTTGTGCTTGTACTTGATCTGTTCAGTCGCCTGAAATAGGACCGAACCCTGATATTTGACGTACACTGTGTAAGTACATACCAAAATGACTGTGTACTTGTACTTGAAAAATATTCAGGTACTTAGGCTTGATCTGTACAGTCGTTTGAAATAGGACCCAATCCTGATATTTGTGCTAACTGCCACCATAATCTTTCTATTCTGCAGAGGAGAAAACTCCTTAAACAGCAAATGTATTTAAGATAACCAAGCTAACGACAGCTAGAAAATTAACGCTTAAGTGATCTATAAAAAAAAAAGGATTCAAAATATACCCTTCAGCATAATCATGTTTAGTAAAATTGTGGGAATAGTAATTACCGTCTATAACGCAAGGTCTTTATCAGTCGGTAAGGAAAAGAAATGTGTGAGGTGAAGGACTGGGTAAGAGAACACTTTGGACATGTGAACTGAAAAAGGAAAGTTTGGTAATAAGGTATGTCACTATAGAGACGAAAAGAATTAAGAATGAAACGATGTGCGTTTGTCCAAATGTCAACTGCATCAATTAGAGTCCTGCCTGTGTCATTCAATGATGGTGACCAAAGTCAGAGATGAAAAGATTATCATTGGTGCAGCGCAAACTGCTCATCTGAAAGAACATAAGGAGGGCTAGATGTAAAGAGGAAAGATGAAGACGAAGATGAATGAGGATGAACATAAGAAAAAGAAACAACGTTAAGAAAATGAAGTCGGGTACAGAAAAAAAGTAGATTACTGTTGTGAAGAAAAGAGATATGGATGAGAAATAAAAATGAGAATGAAAGACAAAAAGATAAAGATACGTATGTATATATATATATACATATATATATATATATATATATATATATATATATATATATATATAAAGAAAGAAAGAAAGAAAGAGAGAGAGAGAGAGAGAGAGGGAGAGAGATGGAGAGGAGAGAAGATATTCACATCATCTTTAAGTAAATGACGCTCGACAGTGTAAAACACGTGACGCATAATTGGATTAAGCCTGTGGCACATAAGTAGATGAATCCCATGACTCGTAACAGGTAAAGCAGGTGACGTGCAAGAGAGTAAAGCATTGACACGTCACAAACTAAAGCTTAGAACGCACAACAGGATAAAGTAAATCCACATGGAGAAAAATAAAATATTAGGACAGATGAAGCCCATGAGAAGAAGTCGATCATAGGAATTGGGACCAAACGTGGTCCGAAGACCCTTTCGTCCCTCGGGAGGCGTCATACCGGCTCCGACGTCATCAGGGCCATAATCCCTTCGAGGGCCAAGGGACCATCGGCGATCGACAGATTAGCATTGCGTACCAAGACCCAAGGATCTCAGGTTTATGAGAGAAAGGAAAGAATCGTCGGTGTGTTATAGAAGTGTACGTACGTCTTGTGTATTTACAACACACGTAGCACAGATACACAAAAATAAAAACACAACAAACCCGTAGAACACAACACACAAACAACGTACACAGCACACACACACACATCATCCATTCACCCGCAAAACACATATACATTACTCTTGCTCGAAAGAGTTGAGCAACTTGTCGGCATAATGAAAAGCCGGAAGCTATATTATAATCTTTTGTTTGTTTGCGCCAACACAATGCACATTGTTGCGGGCGCGCTCGAGCGGAAGCCGTTGTGTTTACCACAACTAAATGTACAGAATCCAAGTTCTTCATCATCACGCCACGCATTAAACAAGAGCTTATGTTTGTCAACAGACGATTGTAATCAGATGAACGCTGACTCATCAGACCCAACACATGATCTTTCCCAGTTGAGTTAAGTACCTTTAAGTCCAGGGTAATTCCTGTGTTGCCTAAACAAGATTAACACGAAAACACACACTTAAACACTAACACACGCATAGATGGATAAAAACAGGCCCAACCACAAACACACACATTCACACCCTACCTCAGACCTGTTAAAAAAACAGCTCTTTCATATTTTCATACGTTACTGTACTTTTTCGCACGCTTTCTGACCTGAAAGAAACAAAAATTACATCTATTTCTATCTAGAATGTTTGAAAGAATTGCCTCATGGAGGCTGAATTTTTTTGCTATCTTACCAAAAAGGCCAATTTTAAGGCATTTCTAAGCATATTTTGTAGTATAATTTTTTATCTATCCAAGATGGAGCAACAAATTAAGTACCAAATGGTACCATTACAATTGATAAATTTTCCCTGTGACTTTTAACAGATACGAAATTGTTGAAAATCTTGACTTCTTTGCTAACCTAGAGACACGTTTTTTTGCATGGAGCAAGATAGAGCAACTAAATAATTATCAAATAGAAAAAAAATTATAATGCTCCTTTGAACGTGTACAATCTGATTAACATTGTACAAAAACGGTATATCATTTATAATATTTACAGAAAATAACAAAATTCCATGAATTTTACATATATCATACAAAGTGGAAAGTGTAATTTAGCAACAAATCAAACCATCAACTGAAACTACCAAAATAATCATGATTATATGTATCAAAATTCGGAGCTGGGCGCGTTAGCGCTGGACAGGTAGTGCGTTACCAAAAAATATGGGGTTCGTTTCTGTCAGTACGTCACCGATTTTAATTTCCTTTGTATATATACATATACATATACGCAGTAACGCGGACCGCTTTAAGGAAATTGAAATTAGTAACGCATTGACGGAAATGCACCCCAGATTTTTCGGTAACGCACCACCTGTCCGGTGGTAAAGCGCCCAGTTCTGTCAAAATGATGTTGCACAATCATTTGTTAAGTGTTTGCTTCTTGAAGCTTTCGAAGCGCCGTCTGTTGTATTTCACAGCATGGAGGAGATATTCCCTCTGCTGGGAATCTGTGGTGATGACATTTGCAAAATCACTCATCATCTTAACTCCACACTCAGCGATGTCATTCACTACTCTGAGGTTTCTCGCATATTCTAAGGCTTTTTTTGTAGTCCTCCTTCTCTGGCTACGATTTAACCCGATCCAGGAGCCAGCTAGGTCCAATGCTGAGGATCTTAAAGGTGAGATTCCGGACCAAAGAGATCTACTAGTGTGGTCTTAGCTATCACCTTCTGGAACACAGGTTTTCCCCTTCTGAAAGTTGTCTGGCTTGTTAGTGGCATGCAGAGGAGCAGCAATATTCTGTTTCTGCTTGTCCTGGTGCTGAAGAGCACGAATGGCACGGCCTCCTGTCTCAAGTACCGCTTGTAATTTTCCATCCTCTGAGGAACTGCTTCAGCAACCTCTGGTTCTGATCTCTTTTATCTCAACATGTCCTGGATGAGCTGAAGATTATTTACAGGAGCATCCGCAGTAGATGTTGACATCAGACACATTGGTGTGTAGAACAGCGCCAGCAAGATGTTGAGTCGTTCCAGCTTTGCAACAGATGGCATCACATTCCAGGACTCTCCAGGGGAATGTCAAAGTCACGGTGTCTTCATGGTAAGAACATCCAGGACGAGGCTGCTGGTAATCCATACCCTCTGTGTTAGCGTCGCTGTCACTGGAATCCCCCCAGGTGGTAATGTCATCCACGTGAGTAACTGCCTCTTGTTCTGCTGCAGCTGCAAAATGATACAATGTGGTAAGCATGTAAAACTAAAAAAATAATACAATATGGTAAGCATGTAAAACTTCCAACTTGTTGTGATATTCAAAAGTATGATAAGTAAAAATATGAAAGTATGATTACCTTGTTCTTGCCTCTGCAGTTGCCTTTGAGTCCGGCCTACTTGTTGCTGGGATCTTGTTTCAAAGATCTTGTCATGACCCGACGTACGACCTTTCCTCTCAGGCTTCTGCTCTTGGTAGAACTTGATGAACTCATTTTTCTTCTCCCTGGGTTAATCTGTTGCTCTCTATATCTTGGACAGCATCTAGAGCTCCTGTGTCAAACAGGCTGTCCAATTCCAAGACAAATGCACTTCTCTTTCCTCCAAGATCATTTGCTCTTCTTTTGCTCTTCATCAGTGATATGTTGTCAATGTGTTTCACGAAGAGCTTCATGCAGTTCTATCTGGTTATCGTCTTGATCCTAGCCATCTGCCAGAATGAGATGATAGCTTCAACCGTTTCATAAGAACATAAGAATGAAGGAGACTGCAAGAGACCATAAGGCCTACACTAGGTACCTCCGTATCCATCACCACCTATCATCCCCATCCATAAAGTTGTCTAATGGATAAGCGATGTCTTCATCCATGGGTTTCCCTGTATTTTCTGGTAACCTTTGGAGATAAAGATAGTTCTGGAATGCTTGTCTGTTGGTGAGAAGCTGGGAATCACTGATGCAAGCTGAAGGGTATCCGACCAGGAAGGTTTCAGTGAGAGATCTGGTGGACGGCCGACTAGTTACTTGCTTGTGGACTGCAGCTGGAGGTTCTGAGATATCAACTGTGCGTCCTCGTAGATCCTTGCTCAATGCCATTATGAAGTATTGTGTGGATAATTTTCTGGATTTGGATCGAGTTTCTGTGCTGGCCTTGCTTTTGTACTGTTCAGTATTGCCCAACATCATTAACAGGTTTCTGTAAATATGAAATATGAAATTGAATGCTGAAGTTATTTATGATTTTTAGTCTAAATTCACTTAAAATTCAAACATCCATACAAAAAACGATGTCTCCAGGTTAGCAAAAATGTTAGTTTTCAACAATGTCATATATTTTAAAATTCACGCGAAAAATTCATAAATTCTAACTGTTGCTATATGTAGAGTAGATTTTGTTCTTTCATTTGATACCTAATTTGTTATCCTATCTTAAATAGATAAAATATTATGCCACAAAATATGCTTAAAAATTACTCAAAATTGACCATATTTGTATGATAAATAGCAAAAAACTTCAGCCACTATGTGGCAATGTTTTTATACATTCTAGATAAAAATGAATGTAAAATTTGGCCTTTTCAGGTCAAATAACATGGGAAAATGTACAGTATCGTATGAAAATATAAGAAATTTGTTTTTTGAACAGATCCAACCCTACCTACACAAACACACACACACACACACACACACACACACACACACACACACACACACACACACACACACACACACACACACATACTAACTGCGACAAAAAGGTTGATTTGAAAAAGGTTTTGCGTTTTGATTGCGTTTTTTTTTCAATCATAATAGGAAAGCATCGCCCTAAATAAATTCATCGACAAAAAAAAAGTGAAAATAGAATTAGATAAATGACAGATCAACACGAATGAGTAGAGAGATGAAAAAATTAATAGAAATTACCAAATAATTATCAAACGAATGAAAGCATAAACAAAACAGGTCAATATATGAGAACATAGGTAGAATAATAAGTAAATAAATGAATAAATATATAAATAAATAAATAAATGTATAAATAAATAAATGAATAAATAGATAAATAAATAAATGGAAATATAAGTAATAAATAAATAAATAAACGAATAAATGAATAGATACATGAAAAAATAAATAAATAATAAATAAATAAATAAATAGATATACGAGTCACTAAACAGCAGCGAAAGGTTAATATCTTCCGAACTCTCTTTCAGTCGGTTGGTTTTGCTCTAAACGCCCAATAACTCTTCATTGCCCGGCATTATTGCCATGAGTCATAATCATTATCAATTCTCTTCATTCCAGTTATTCTTCATATCCAGGAATTCCCCTCTCATGGGACTTTGGATCCATCGCGAATTAAATGAATAATAGTAGGTTCTCCATCTAATCTATTAATTTTTTTTTACCATTAGTATTAATGGAACTTATCAAACTATTGTCTATTTGCTGAAAGACGATAGTGAAGTATTATCAGAATCTGCTCACTCGCGGAGGAGCGAGACCCTGAAGTGACGTCATGTCGTCTCGGTAGACGACATTCTCTGTAAATGTAGACAAGTTTTGTCTACTTATGACTTTAAATGAACTATTTTTCGACAACGCATTTTAAATATTCTATTCCAACTAACGATCCATCATTTAGAGTAAAGTGGTGGCGGTGTCTGTCTTGAAAAACGTCGTCTTTCATCAGAACCGCCTTTCACACTAGAGCTTGTCCCCTCACCTGCATAAAATTGCCTCTTCGTCGTTAAAGTCCGCCAACGCGACCTCCTTTAGATTCGAAGCGGACGACTTGAAAAGGCTCACAACAAAACTTCCAGATCTTTCTCGTTCACTCAGGCAGCATCGCCTTTAAAGGCTTCGGTTTGACTTATGTCCTTTTTTTCCCTCATATCTCAAGGAACCTCTGAAGGCTGACGGGAGGCATAAGGATCAAGTTTCGTTTAAGCCATCAAACCCCAGCGTCGACTTTAG
>NC_134783.1:57150106-57152606 GCF_046742065.1 Oratosquilla oratoria
GTAAACCACAGTTGTCTGTTTGAAGAGACTGTTGTCTCTAGAAAAATTGATTTTGGTAATAAGGCTGGAGATATTTGTATTTTTGAAGTATATGATGAGGGCCAATTTGCCTTGTGGGCTGGTACATGTGACGATACCTGCAATGATTCATTTTAAGTAACGCTCGCCTGTTTTCTATGACTGTGTCATTTCATTTTTGTAATAAACTGTGTGTACGAAAAGCGACGTTTTCTCAGTGTTGGGTTATGGTGTAGTTCATAAAGCGTCTCGTCTCCTTATCAGTGATGGAGTTGGAAAAGACATTGTTGATGAGTATCTGTTTGACGCGCGACACTTCAAGATGGAAAGAGTTCGAAGAGAAGTAGTTCCTGTATGGGGGTCGAAGGTATGCCTAGATGACACTATGTTTATAACACTTGGGGCACTAGCTTGTGACATTCAGCCATCTACCTATGTCGGTCTTTTCCAGTAAGCTGTGGTCTCGTATCTGTTGTCTTGAGAGCGAATGAGGATATAGAGGAAAAGGGTCTTAGTGTCTATACTGAGTTTGCAGATGAAATCTAATGCTCAGGTTGTTTCCATGGTTAGCTTTTTATCCTGTACAAGCTACAGTAAGTGAATGGCTTATGGCAAGGTCTCGCAATACTATATTCTCTAGGTTGCACATATAGACGTCTGCAAAATTACACCCTAAAGATGACCCCATGGCAACACCTTCAACCTGAAGATATAGCTGGGCCGTTAAGTCTCTAAAGAATGGTACGGTCAGGCAGGCAAGAAATAAATTAATTATAATATTCTACGGAATCTTTGGTGGAGGTAGTTCAGGGTGACAGTACACATCGTTGAGAACTATTTCAATAGTAAAAAGAATCGGACAACTTGTTTCCCTTACTTCTCCCAACTTCCTCATTAATCTTTTCCACTTCACCTTGTCTAAAACTTTATCCAGGTCCAGATGTACACAATCCACCCAACCTTCTCTGCCATGCAGTACATCAATCGCTCTTGAATATGAACAGGATAGTTTCTCATGGCTTCTCTGAACCAAGATTTTCATTTCCAAGTAGTTCGTCTTTTTTTTTCTTCTTCTATGCAGGTAAAGAACTTTATTTCACTTCGCTTCTGCTCCCAGGTAGGCTCCTACCCTCTCAAGCGAGCCAGCTCTCTTCTCCAGTTAGTCCTCTCAAAGGTTTTTTCCTCCTTCATCTCCTCCAACGTCCCTAGTCCATTCGCCTCCAGGATTTCCTGTACTCCGTCCTTTCATCTCTTTTTCGGTCTTCCTCTAGATCTTCTTTCTTCTGGTCTCCAGTTCTTTCCCTTTTTAATTTCCTCTTCACTCATACTATTTATAGGTCTAAGCCAACTTAGTTGTGCTTTTTTCTATTTTGCCTTTAACCGTTGTTACTTCAATATTTTTTCTTATTTCATAATTTCTGATTCAATCTTTACTAGATTTATGAACTATTGCCCTCATAGTCCTCATCTCTGCCGGCTCAATTCTGCTCCAGTTTCTTGATGTTGATATACAATTTTCTGAAACATATATTAAAACTGGTACAAAGACTGACTCAAATATTATTATATTTGCCTCTATTGGAATATATCTATCCTTTAGGATAAGACATAGGGCACATATTACACTGTTGTACTTTGATATTCTTTCAGTTATCTCTTCCCTGTTCTTATATTCATATTGAGCAAACACATAGTGCAAATATTTAACACAGTTTCTTCAACATATTCTATTTCATTCTCTACCTCTGAAATGTCGTTATTTTTCTTTGTAATAGTTAGTATTTCAGTCTCTTGAAGATTAATGTATAACCACACCTCTTTAAAGAACTTTCGAGCTTCTTCGTACTGTACCCTTCTAATACACAAGCAGGCTGTCATCTGCATACACATCTCCATCGCCATTAATTCCAATTCTCCCTTTGTACCGTTTTACAACGCTATCCATATATACTATGAATAATAACGAGAATAGTACTATTTCTTGTTTTACTTTTGATACCACATAAAACTATTCATCTTTATTATATCCAGTTTTTAAACAGACATGAACAATGCTCGTATGTACTTTCTATGATTTTCTGAAGTTTATTTGTAATTCCATACTCTTCCACTAAACACTTCCAAAGTTTTTTTCTCTGAATAGAATCAAAGGTTTTTGTTGGACAAGATGCAGGGATGACCCGTCATCCAGGAGGCGCCAAGATAAGAGGCAGGAAAGAGGGTAGAGGGAAGTGGAGTATGTAGGAGATGGAATGGGTGGGAGTGGTTTCTATGCCTTTGTCTTTTGGCTACCTCTCGTGTAAGGGGGAAAAAGCCATTGGTATATGCATTTATGTATAAAACTATTATCTACACACACACACATATATATATATATATATTACTCACAGCATTTTCCCATGATCATTCTCAAAATGAAAATAGGATTCGATGTACTTCTATCCTTTCTATATCTTAGTTTAGATTCTATTACTGTTCTAGC
>NC_134783.1:57167606-57170106 GCF_046742065.1 Oratosquilla oratoria
CAGTATTTTTTTTTTGTACTCGTATGTACGTGCATGCGTGCGTGCGTGTGTGTGTGTGTATTCACCTTCGTCTTTGGATCACGTGCTGGACTCGTGATCGACAGCTATTTCCCTCCCTGAAGAGGGCTCAGAGCTCGTGTGACCGATCTATGGGTAATGCTGTAACCTTACACGCACACCCACACCCAACTCCCCGCCCACGAGAGTTGGAGTAACGACTCGAAACGCAGCGATACTGAAATTATTTCAGCCCTGGGCAGGATTCGAACCCGGACCGCCGTAGCGTGTGTTTGTGTGTGTGTGTGTGTGTATTTGTGTGTGTGTGTGTGTGTGTGTGTGTGTGTGTGTGTGTGTGTGTGTGTGTGCGTGTGTGCGTGTGTATGTGCGTGTGTATTTACCTAGTTGTGTCTTATGGGAAGGGGTGCTACGCACGAGTTGCCCCGGCTCTGTATCTCGCCATACCTAATTTACTCTTAAATTTCTTGTATTGTTTTTGCACACACTATTGTTTCGTCTAGTATGTTTCATACGTCCACTACTCTGTGGGTAAAGCTGTTTTTTCAGGTCTCTGTCCTTTTTGAGTTTCTTTGTCCTCTTGTGTTTCTTTTATTCCAATTTATTAAGTCATCTCTAGCAGGAACTTCCACACTTTTCATAATTTTGTAGATTCAAGTGGCTCAAAGGCTATAACAAGGGTGATGCAAACAAGGTCATCATAATAAAACAACAGGGCAGGACTCGCAGTAATGGGTATAAACTGGACAAATTTAGATTTAAGAAGGAAATAGGCAAGAATTGGTTTACAAATAGGGTGGTCGATGAATGGAATAAACTTAGTAACCACGTAGTAAGCGCTGAAACTATCAGTTGTTTTAAAAAACGATTAGACAACTTTATGGATGGGGACGACAGGTGGTGATGGATACGGAGCTGCCTAGTGTAGGCCTTATGGTCTTTTGCAGTCTCCTTTATTTCTTATGTTCTTATGTTCTTATGGTCAACAAGTTACCTCTCTCTCTTCTTTGTTCCAGAGTCGGTAGTTCTAGTTTTGGGAATTTTCCTCATATGACGTTTTTGATAGTGCTTTCTGGATTCTTTCATTTTCCTTATGTTCTTTTTAGTACTGGGTGACCATAGTGTTGCTGCGTACTCCAATGTAGACCTTATCAGTGTGACTAGTATTTTCTTTACCATTTCTTCATCCAAGTATGTGTGTGTGTTTATATAATAACCCTGTACACGAAAAATATCTAGATGTGTGTGTGTGTATGTGTGTGTGTGTGTGTGTGTGTGTGTGTGTGTGTGTGTGTGTGTGTGTGTGTGTGTGTGTGTGTGTGTGTGTGTGTGTGTGTGTGTGTGTGCGTGCGTTTGTGTGTGTGTATCTATTTACCTAGTTGCATCTAGTTGTATCCTACGGGAAGGGGAGCTACCTCGTGATGTCCCGTCTTTGTATCTCGCAGTGTCTAGTTTGTTCTTAAAGTTGCGGATGGTTTCTGCACACGCTATTCTTTTGTCCTGTTTGTGTGTATGTGTGTGTGTGTGTGATTCACTACGATCTTGGATGACGTATTTGACTCGTGATTAAGAGTTATTACCCTCTTGTGTATGTGTGTGTGTGTGTGTGTGTATTCACCTTGGTCTTTGGATCACGTGTTGGACTCGTGATCGACAGCTATTTCCCTCCCGGAAGAGAGCTCAGAGCTCGTATGACCGATCTATGGGTAATGCTATGACCTTTCACACACACACACACACCCGTCTACGAAAATCAGAGTAACGACCCGAGGCAAAGCGATACCGAAATAATTTCGGCCCTGGGCAGGATTCGAACTGGGTACTGGGAGCACTTCTACTTTCCAGTTCAGCGCTCTACCAAGTGTGCCACCGAGTCGTGTGTGTGTGTGTGTGTGTGTGTGTGTGTGTGTGTGTGTGTGTGTGTGTGTGTGTGTGTGTGTGTGTGTGTGTGTGTGTGTGTGTGTGTGTGTGTGTGTGTGTGTGTGTGTGTATGTGTGTGTGCGTGTATTTGTGTATGCGCTATAAGAATCTTTTCTCCTGATTTTAACCCAATGGTAGTCTGGAGCTACGTCCGAAGACACACCTCACCCCTAGAGAGTTCCAGGGGAGGATGAGAGTCCAGAGAGGTGGGTTTTCTTCTGGAAGGGGATTAAGTGAGCTACCCCGTCACTCCTAGGGGTTGTTAGTGGGTATGCTGAGTCAAATACGAAGAGGGCCAGTGACCTTCACTCTACGAAACAATTTCACAGTGGCTGAGCTGTCACAGCCCCGCGCGGATGGGATCTCTCTTACTGTATCTGTTCCTTCCTGCACACATGACTTACCACATATGTAGATATACAAATCAGAGACTATGCAGGGCAGTCTCCTTCTGTCTCTCTGGTCCAAGAGGGAAGTGGAAGGCCTGTACCTTCTAAAGAGACACTACCGCTGTGCTGAGGACAAAGTGATGATGATGTTGCACTATTCGACAAAGGTCATTAAA
>NC_134783.1:57180106-57185106 GCF_046742065.1 Oratosquilla oratoria
AGCGCTCTACCAACTACGCCACGTGTGTGTGTGTGTGTGTGTGTGTGTGTGTGTGTGTGTGTGTGTGTGTGTGTGTGTGTGTGTTAAATTCTTTCGTTACCAGATTGATAAATAGGTAACCAATAATGTAAAAAAACAAAAAATAAATATTCAATTTCTAACAAATCTCCATTAAATAAACATAAGATATATGAGCATATAAAGAAAAAAATAAAGGAAGCAAAATATTGTTGAGTTATTCAGCCAAGGGACATGAAAGTACACGCGGAAGCCTCTTGTACGACACGATGTTATGTGTACATATGTAAACATATAACAATGTAGCATATGTACGTTACATATTTTGTTTTCAGCTATGGCTTTGTGTCCCCTCGTGGGAGTGACCTTCAGCACACAATGTCTGTGAAAAAAAAAATCTATTTTTGCTAAGAATAGGATTTCAGAATCAAAATTCTTGCTTCATCGATAGTGCATCCTTTGACAGGAACCTGATTCATGATATGATCGAAGTGTGTATGCACTGTATGTATGTATGTATCTATATATGTATATGTGTATGTATGTATGTATGTATGTATGTATATATGTATGCATGTATGTATGTATGTATGTATGTATGTATGTATGTATGTATGTATGTATGTATGTATGTATGTATGTATGTATGTATGTATATGTATGTATATATGTATGTATGTATGTATGTATGTATGTATGTATGTATGTATGTATGTATGTATGTATGTATGTATTTACGTACGTATGTATGCATGCATGCATGTATGTATGTATGTATGTATGTATGTATGTATGTATGAATGATGTATGTAAGTATGCATGTATGTATGTGTGTCTGTGTATCTGTGCGTGTATATATATACGGTATATGTATATATATATATATATATATATATATATATACTGTATGTATATATATACATATATATATATAAATATATAATATATATACATATATATATATATGTATATATATACAAATATATATATATATATATATATATGTATGTATATCTGTACATATATATATATATATATATGTATGTATATATACATATATATATACATATATATATATGTATATATATATATATATATATATATATATGTGTGTGTGTGTGTGTGTGTGTGTGTGTGCTCGCGCGCGTGTGTGTGTGATGTCATCTGTATATAGCTATTACACTGAAATATTGACCCAATAACCCATACAAGAAAAAGAGAGACGTGCTTCTATATTTGCGACTACGAAAGTAGTCAAAGAAAGCCACTAGAGGTCTCAACTTTCCATCAAGTTTGTGGTCGTGCTTGGAGCTCGATGGAGCTGAAGATCTGAGATAGTGGGGACAATTGTGGCTTGGCAGAGCTCTGGCAGAGCTCGACGATGTTGGAGCGTCACGTGCGGCGAAGGGATGTGAGAGGAGGACGAGGGGTGAATAAAATTTCCACAGGAAATTGGTTCCCATGTGTGTACAAAGTCGCGCCCAGGAAATGCAAAATAGAATACGTATACGCATAACTTTTTATACAACATGGCCTTGAAGTAGTATTGCTCCAGGAAATGTGAAATAAATATGTATCAGGACACTAATACAATACGTTTTAAAGCTTTTGTTGCACAAAGAAAACACGGGAAATGTAAAATGAATTTCGCACCAGAAATCGAATGTAATATTTCTAACCATTTGAGTACGGTTCCGCGTAGGATACAATTGAGACTATTATTCAATTGAAGGGTGACAGTCTCCTCCAAGCATGATAGAGGCTTCCAATGGTGGAGACCTCTAATGTAAGATAAATTTGTTAAGCTCTTGGTATAGATCAGAGTCTAAAGCGTGCGCCACCGCATTGCAAAACTTCGACTTCGATCTTCCCGAAGAATCGTCCTGGTTAACGTCGAGTCATCTCGTTCGGGTTAGGAGATCCTCTGGGCAATAAGTTGTTGATTAATAATGGGATATCTATAGCTTTCTGATACATTTCTCCCTCTTTTTGTTTCCTGCCCATTGACTTTGGTAATAGCCTATTTCGCTTATGGCACATGGTCGGTTACCTTCATCAGCTTCATTTCAGGAGGTTCTGGGATTGCTCAGAGGAAGAATACGACGCCTAAAAGAAGAGGTCATGTACTTAAACCTTTCCGGAATATATGGACATGACAAGTGGAAGAGAGGAAATTAAAAATATAACGCAAGAGGAGCCGGGTGAAAGTTGGGGTAGGAGGAGCGAGACGAGAGGGAGGGAGGAAACAGAGGCAGCAGGGGGAAGGTGTAGGTTTATGGATTGCTGTAGAAAGGCGAAAGAGGGTGAGGGAGGGACAAGGGAGGTAAGAAATGGTAAGGGAAGATGAAAAAGGGTGAGGTATGGTAATGAAAGGCAAGGGAGGGTAAGGAATGATAAAGGAGGGTGGGGAAGGGTAATAGTATGGACGGGAGAGGAAGGGTGAGGTAGGGTGAAAGAAGGTAAGAAAGGGTGAGGGAAGATGAAAAAGGGTGAGGTATGGTAATGAAAGGCAAGGGAGGGTAAGGAATGATAAAGGAAGATGGGGAAGGGTAATAGTATGGACAGGAGAGGAAGGGTGAGGGAGGGTGAAGGAAGGTAAGAAAGGGTGAGGGAAGATGAAAAAGGGTGAGGTATGGTAATGAAAGGCAAGGGAGGGTGAGTAATGATAAAGGAGAGTGGGGAAGGGTAATAGTATGGAGTGGAGAGGTAGGGTGAGGGATGGTAAGGGAGGGTGATGGAGGGTGAGGTAGGGAGGATAAGGGAGAGGGAGAGTATGAGAGGATGAGGGAGGGAGGAGGGGAAGCATAAACATGAGCATAAACTATACAGTATCTGTGTATATGACTATGGACCCTCTGAAAGACTCTGATGCGCATAACCGTACTGTGTGCGTTCGGTCCCTTTCCAAGAATCTTTGGAATTTCACTCACCCTGTACCGTCACGTCTCCCCACCCCCACCAGGACACCCCCAGCTTCCTCTTCTTCCTCCCACCCACCCCATTCCCATTCTCCTCTCCCATTATTTCTCCCTAAAATTCCTTCCTTAATGGATTGTACTTAACCCTTTACTTTAGCTGCTGCCAAGTTTATTATTTTTTGTAAAGAGACTAAAGGACTACTTCTCTTTTAATTACTCCTGATACTCCCAATCGCCAGGAGTCATCTACTCCTTTATTTTGCACACCCTCATTTCATTCTTCCCGGAGGTATCATGTAATCCCAGATCTCCTCTATGGCAGTTCTCCTGCTTACCACATTTATCAAGTCTCCACTACTTTCATCACACTTTAAACAAGAGAGAAATATACATTGGGAGAGAAGAGAGAGAGAGCGATATATATATTTATATATATATATATGTATATATATATATATATATATATATATATATATATATATATATATATATATATCCGTTGTGCCATGAACATTAAACAAGAACAGTGGTGCTAAGACTGATCCCTGTGGTACCTCACTAGTTACTTCCCTCCGATCTGACATTCACAATCATCCTCATTAAATTGCTCTTCTGGAAGTCCTTTATTCATTCCAGTAAACATAAGAGAGAGAGAGAGAGAGAGAGAGAGAGAGAGAGAGAGAGAGAGTCTTTCATATAATCACCTTAAAGAGTCTTTCCGATGACAAGCCTACCATTACCAAGGCTTCCAAGTCCCTTTCTTTGGTTTGCAATCGCCTCATTTCCCATTTCACAGTTTAATGATTGCCTCCCTCCCACCCCTTTTTTTCTTTCTTTTTTTAATTATTTTCAATATTTTTCCACTTCTTTCCTCTGAAACTCTTTTTCTTTGGCTGTCCAATCCTATATTCCAGGTCGATTCTTCTTGAAACGACTTAGTCATCCTCATATTTCGCTCTTCTTATGATCTTGGACTTAGCAGATGAATACGTGTAAGTGTTTGTTCCATTCGTTGTGCCATGAACATTAAACAAGAACAGTGGTGCTAAGACTGATCCCTGTGGTACCTCACTAGTAACTTCCCTCCGATCTGACATTCACAATCATCCTCATTAAATTGTTCTTCTGGAAGTCCTTTATTCATTCCAGTAAACATGATTTAAATCCTCCTATACATTCCATTTTCCACTTTAATCCTTTTTGAGATTCGCTATAAACATCGTTCTCCAGGTCTAAATGTACATACTGTACCCACCCATCTTTCATTCATCACGTTGATCACTCATAAATGAAAACTCCAATTAGAAATACGTGACTTTTCTTTTCTAAATCGAAATTGGTTATTTGTAAGAAAATTTATCCCCTCGAAAATGTTCTGTTTTTCTGTTTTCATAGTTACTTAGCAAACCTGAGTTATCACACTAATCAAAGAAGTCTATAATTCAGCGGTTTTTCTTGATTTCTTATATGAATTAGGACCTCATAATCCTTTTATTTTCCAGTTTCCCGTCACCCACTCTTTTTCCAGTGAATAGACGATCAGCTCATAAATCGCATCCACCAACTCTTCTCCATGTCCTCTACGTATCCAATTTGAGATCCCATCAGACTCTGGGTTTTTTCTTACACCTAAAACCTTCAGCAATGTTCGTATTCCTCGCATTTCCATTTCAGTGACATTCAGTAAAACGGTTTCAGTTGTTCCCCACTCCTTTTTTAAAGCCGTTTCCTTGGTTAATGCAGACTAGAAACTTTTATTCCTTGTTCCAGCCTGAATTTTAGCATCTTCAAGGATTCTTCCACCAACTTCTAGCTTGATGCTTCCTTCCCTGTTTCTTAATTCACCATTAACAATCCTGTGGAACAACTTTGCTCATTTTTACACTTGCCGATTACACCTTTATTTTTTATTTTCTTCTTCTATTCTGATCTTTATGTAATGATTTCTGGGTTTCCCCTTTTCCACATTTCCCATGCATGTGTTTTCGGGCGGGCGGACACACACATTTGCAAGTGGGCGCGTGACCTAATGTGTCTGTGTCTGATGTGTGTATGTGAGTGTGA
>NC_134783.1:57200106-57210106 GCF_046742065.1 Oratosquilla oratoria
ATTTAAATCTATCCAAAAGGCCTCCCTTTCTTCCATGCTCTTCTCACTGCCCGGCCCATATGCACTTACAAAGACCCACATCTCCTTTCCCAGTTTCACCTTCATCCACATTATCCTTGAGGAAACCTCCTTCCACTCCACTACCCCTTTACCTATCTCCTCACTTACAAGAATAGCCACCCCTTCCCTCCCTCGCCCTCTCTTCACTCCTGATAACCTCCCACTTACACTCCCAAACATACACTCACCCTTCCCTTTCAACTTAGTTTCACTCAAAGCCAACACATCCAACTTTCTTCTCACAAACATACTACCTATCTCTTCCCTTTTACTCTCATCTGTACCACATCCACGCACATTAAAAGACCCAAACCTTAGGGTGCTGGCCCGAGGCCCGCCAGCACCCCTTATGCCTTCACTTTTGTCTTTAGGATGTGTGCCCCGTGGGGCTACAGGGAGAAGGATGCCTAGTCCCTCTCCCCGTCCCTTTCTTCTCGCCTCTTACGATCCAAGTGGGAAAACTTGGTGGCAGTATTCTTTTCCCCCACCACAGGAGAAAGGAAACTTGTAGACAGTAAGTACTTTCGTATATTACATCTTCAGACTGAAGATGTAATATACGAAAGTACTTACTGTCTACAAGTTTCCTTTCTCCTGTGGTTATTTTGCATATATATATATATATATATATATATGTATATGTATATATATATGTATATATATATATACAAATATACATGAGAAATCACATAAACTCGTGATTCTAAATATGCGGAAAAACCACCAAGGAAAAAGATAAACTGATGACCAAGCGCTTTCGTCTATTCTGAGGATGTCTGAAAAAACGAAAGCGCGTGGTCATCAGTTTATCTTTTTCCTTTGTGGTTTTTTTGGCATATATATGTACATATATGTATACATGTATATGTATATATATGAATATATATATATATATATTGTATATATATACATATACTTATATACAATATGTATATATATATGTATATATATATATATATATATATATGTGTGTGTGTGTGTGTGTGTGTGTGTGTGTGTGTGTGTGTGTGTGTGTGTGTGTGTGTGTGTGTGTGTGTGTGTGTGTGTGTGTGTGTGTGTGTGTGTGTGTGTGTGTGTGTGTGTGTGTATACATAGAGAGAGAGAGAGAGAGAGAGAGAGAGAGAGAGAGAGAGAGAGAGAGAGAGAGAGAGAGAGAGAGAGAGAGAGGGAGAGAGAGAGAGAGAGGGGTGAGGAGGAGAGGTAGAGTCGAGTGGCCCGCTTCGCTAAGCCACTTTCACGGGTTGAATCCCCGACCGCTTAAGTACCTATATCCTAGATTACGGCTCATTTAACAAACCAAACTTCAAGTGCTGAGTCTACATCATTCTGAGGAAGACGGAAGAGAATTTATATCTGAAAAACAGAACTTTGAAGAACTTCCGAAGTTTCGCATTTTGATAGGAATGGCCATCTTTTTTACAGAATTCATCAGTAGTATAGATTTTGATTAACGAAAAGACGAAATTTTTTGAACAATTGTTAAAGACGAAAAAAAGGATACAAAGGAATTTATATAAAAAAATCTTCGGTAATTTAACTGTCTTACAGTCTTATGCGGCTTTAGACTTGCTAAGGTAACAAAGGATTGATTAAACTAACGAACCAAAGTCTAAATTGCCTCGTCTTCGTTTGTTTATCAAAATGTCTACCATAACAAATAACAGTTCCTTTCCTTCACGGTTTCAGAACAAGTACTCATTTGATGAGATATTGTCAAATGACGAAGTGAAATATTTAGCTGGGCTGTAATAGTGAAATGCTGACCAAAAACGAGGTAGTGTATATTTGACAAATAAAGATATGGTGAAGTACTGACATAGTGATAAAATATTGGCTATTATATGGTGAGTTACTGACCTGTGGTGAAATGACAGCATACGGAAGTTAAAAAGAGACTGGTGAGGTCAAACAAACATGGTACTTCATCGGGACAAGTGTTTTCCTTGTGGTATTAATAGATTAATGCATGTAAAATAATTCTGCATTTTTGTGTGGTTGCCTATATTTTTCATATTGCATCAAACATATATCAATTATGACGTTTCATAGGTAAAATTAATTTAGAAAATAGCACATAAACAAATTAATGAAAAAGAAAAAACATTATATCGTGACATTACTTGCTGATATTTTTATATCCTTAATATTCTAAATAAGTTAATAGATATTAATAGTAAAATTGTCAGGGGTTTCTCAAAAAGGAAAACAATCAACTACGCTACAGGCCGCGTGAGTTAATGAGCATACTTAACAATAATTAGTTTTCCATTAACAGATGCTAACAATAAATGAAAGACAAAGAGGGACCTTATATGATACTTTTAGGTGAGTTTGTACACTTAAAACTTAGAGCCATCTCAAGTTTCTTCTGGGTCTCTTCATTTTTCTCGAGATAATTTTCTTCCTCAAACTTTTCAAAGACATAATGGACCGACAGTGCTTGAGGGAGATAGTGTGTCGCTGCCTACGCTTCCATTATTATTACTTTCGAGCATCTGTATATGTTTATCTACAGAACCAACAGAATCCTTTTAGTATACTGATAATTGGAGGGGATTAATTATCAAATGCTAATAAGAACACGGGTACGTGTGTTCATTTATGCAAAGTAGACCACTTGGAAAAATAAACTAACGAGCAGAGCGCTTTCGTATATTACATCTTCAGTGCACTGAAGATATAATATACGAAAGCGCTCTGCTTCTTTATTTTCTTTTTTCAAGTGGTCTACATGTATTAATTATCAATACACAGACAAAGAGAGTGAGCACTCTCCAACTACATAAGGAAGAAACAGGTTAACAATGTAATATACGAAAGCGCTCTGCTTCCTTATTTTTTTTTCCAATTGGTCTACTTTGTATTAATAATCAATATACAGACAAAGAGAGTGAGCACTCTACAACTACATAAGGAAAAAAACCCTCTAACAATGACCTCACAGCTAAAACAGAACACCACAATATGAAATAGCCACACAAGCATTAGTTATAATTTACCTCACCTATTGCACTGATACCAAACATGATTTATATTTAACGCTGTGTTCTGTATATACATTCCACTCTCTCTTACCTGAAGATGGTGGTATGAATCGAACGAAAGATTTTCTTTTAATAATGTTTCATTTTCGAATTGCATTATGGATCTTGGAAGCCTCACTTTTAACCTTCCTTCCAATTATAAACACTTACACACACATACATACACACACATACACACACACACACACACACACACACACACACACACACACACACACACACACACACACACACACACACACACACACACACACACACACACACACACACACACACACACACGTTACTCTGACTCTCGTGGGCGGGGAGTTGGGTGTGTGTGTGTGTGCAAGGTCATAGCATTACCCATAGATCGGACCTACGAGCTCTGAGCTCTCTTCCAGGAGGGAAATAGCTGTCGATCACGAGTCCAACACGTGATCCAAAGACCAAGTGAAAAAATACACACACACACACACACACACACACACACACACACACACACACACACACACACACACACACACACACACACACACACACACACACACACACACACACACACACACACACACACACACACACACACACACACAAGACTCGGTGGCGCGGTTGGTAGAGTCCGCGACTGTCACTACGGCGGTCCGGGTTCGAATCCTGCCTAGGGCTGAAATAATTTCAGTGTCTCTGTGCTTTGAGTCGTTACTCCAACTCTCGTGGGCGTGGAGTTGGGTGTGTGTGTGCGTGTAACGTCACAGCATTACCCATAGATCGCTCCTTTTTTTTTTTTTTTTTTTGCTCATTCTCTTGTCATTGCTTTTCCTTTCGTGAACGACGAAATTGTTTGACCTTTAGTTCACCCAAATTAATAAAAGGTGCCATTGTTCACAGAACGGTGTTTCAGTAATAACGATCATGTCATCTTCTTTATTCACAGCTACGTTTAACATTCAACAGATATTGAATATAACTTGTATTCGTCTTCGCGCTGCACGCGAAATAAAATTTCCGTCAAATGTAACTTTCAGTACATAACACGGCCGAGCTCGAGACTTTGACCTGATATACGAATCTTGGTAGTTTAGAGAAAGACGTTGGAGATGCAGAGTTAAAGCAATTTCAGTTAACTAACTGAGTAATGATGCTCGTTAACAGTTTTGGTCTGGTCGTCGAATGGGTTGAGTTAGGGAGATAGATTGCTTAATAAATAAATAGAGAAATAGATTGAAAGAGACAGAGAAAGATGGATAGACAGGCAGATAGATAAATAGATAGGTAGATAGGCAGATAGATAGATAGATAGATAGATAGATAGATAGATAGATAGATGGATAGATGGGTAGAAATAGACAAAGACGTAGGGAGGGAATGAGGGAATAGAGAGAGAGAGAGAGAGAGAGAGAGAGAGAGAGAGAGAGAGAGGGAGAAAAAGAGAAAGTAGAAACGTAAGCAAACTCATAGACGTACACACACACATTCACCCCACCACAAACACAAACACAAACATACACACACACACACACACACACACACAACGGTGGCGCAGTTGGTAGAACGATGTACTACTAGCATGGTGGTGCGCGTAGTGCTTGGTTCGAATCCTGCCCAGGGCCGAAATTAATTTCGGTACAGCTGCGCTTCGGGTCGTTACTCTGACTCTCGTGGGCGGGGAGTTGGGTGTGTGTGTGTGTGAAAGGTCATAGCATTACCCATAGATCGGACCTACGAGCTCTGAGCTCTCTTCCAGGAGGGAAATAGCTGTCGATCACGAGTCGAACACGTGATCCAAAAAGACCAAGTGAACACACACACACACACACACACACACACACACGCGCGCGCGCGCGCGCACACACACACAAACGGAGAGTAATACAAACGTTACATGCTTCCATTAATAACGGCCGTACATTAGAGCCGCGTTCTCTACGTGTGATTCTGGATTACAGTGCAGCTGGCCGGCTGCAATCACAATAGCACCAGAAAACGGAACTCCGGACTTATTATGGAGTGCGTGATACACGACCCTTGACTATCGTACCCAGCGACCCGAGCTTAGTGACCTTGCTCAACCTTCGCGTTTGACCTTGGATGCAGCCGCGTGATTACATTCATTTAGAGGAAAGCTCATCTAAAAGTCCGTGAGGATAAGACCTACTCTGGTTAAACCGTTGGGTTGTTTTGCTTTGTTCTGAGGACCGTCATAAGATTGTTTGTCGAAGAGGATGTGTGTGCCGTCCTTCGTCTATTTATTTATTTATAGATTTGTTTATCCAAGGACCTTGCTCTGTCTGACAAAAGAATTTTTTTTTTTTTTTTTTTTTTTTTTTTTTTTTTTTTTTAAGGAGAAGCCCAGAGGCGAGTGGGTGAAGATTAATGTCGTTATTGTGGAGTCTAAGACCAAGGTGCCGGTTTTAATCTGCCTAAGCCAGAGGCTTTCAGCCTGTTTTCTCATATCGCTGATACGTATGTGCTGCTGCGCCTTATGGAGATCGTTTCAACACTGAAAAGAATCGACGAGGCATTCACTAATTTCATTGAGGAAATCTGTGGAACGCTGAGAGTCACTGGTCTAATTCTTTCATTAGCAGAATGTTTATTAACTATTTACCTGTTTCTTTACTATTTAACTATACCTATGCGTTTGTTTATCTATTTTTATTGTTAATATTTGTATTCCCATTTTTTATTCATTTTATTTTTTTATTTATCATTATTATCATTTTTCGCATCCGACCTAGTTATGGACCAAAAGGTCTCCTGTCGGCATGCTCCGCCTTTGTAATCCTTTTTAAGCAGAACAGCCTGATGGCTGACGTAATACTTAGAGAGGTCATCAGGAAGGTGACATCAGGGCAATGACTTCTTAATTTGTTGCATATAACGCGCAGACTATTCGTTTAGTAAGAAGACAAAGAAGATTGGGTGGACATAAAGAGGTTTAGGTCCGCAGTGAATAGGGTTCGAGAGGTTGTTTAGGGGACTGGGCTCCGCCATGAAAAGGCTCGGGTTATTGGAAAGGAATAAAAAAAAAAAAAAAAAAAAAAAAAAATCCCAATCGAGATTAAATATTCGTTATATACCCCCAGACACGCATAAATTAAAAGAAAAAAAAAATAATGCTAACTACGTGGTCCCTTTGCATATGGTCTGAATAAATTTTCAAAAAGATTTCTGTTTCAGAAACGTAAACAAACAAAAAGATTGCAAATACAGTAATATATGATAGCAGAGGCAATGACTCTAATATGTATGGGTTGGGGTGGTTCTCATTCCTTACACACACACACACACACACACACACACACACACACACACACACACACACACACACACACACACACACACACACACACACACACATATATATATATATATATATATATATATATATATATATATATATATATATAAATATATATATATTTATGTGTGTGTGTGTGTGTGTGTGTGTGTGTGTGTGTGTGTGTGTGTGTGTGTGTGTGTGTGTGTGTGTGTGTGTGTGTGTGTGTGTGTAAAGAAGAAACTAAATCAAATAATATTGATAGATAACGCTGCAACCAACACCATCCAATTTATTAATGTTCGAGTGTGTGTGTTTGTGTTTTTGTGTGTGTGTATGTGTGTGCGTATACTGGGTGGTGCAAGGGGTCGGTGTGGGTGTGGGTATGGGTGTGGATGTGGGTGTGGGTTGAGGATTAATCGCTTGTAATCTTAAACGAACGAACCAAAGAGATTCCGTATATTACATTTTCAGTTCAAATGTCTTTATACCCTAAAGCCTCCCTGTTCTTTCGCTTATCTTCCCGAGTGCTTAATCCAATATTACCCCAACACATGTTGCGTTGTTTCTGTTGCATATCTTTATTGCTAAAAACGTGACGTGTTTGTTCGTTTGTTTGTCTTCAATATACGGTCATAGTGTTATAAGAACGTGGAACTCAATGTATGTATGTACTTATGCTCAGGAAAGGATTTAAACTTCATCCCAAAGGCTTTCTTCATCTCTCACTCGACCCGAACGCAAATGGCTTTAGCCACAGAAACTGGTTTCAGCGGATGATGATGATGATGATGACAGTGATCTATTAATTCTGTTTAATGTAACAAACTTCCCCCATCAGGAGGCTAGGATGGTGACCCTTACAACTGACTTCCTAGCATGGAATTTAATGAAGCATGCCCCTGGTCCAACTCGCTGGCGGCAGCGACACTCTAACGTGCTCGGCAAGTGAGCATCCTCATTTCAACGGACGAAGGATTAATTTAATCCAAACCCATTTCCTACCAGAGAACGATAATCATTATACTTCTGCCTGCAAGCGATTTTATTTAGATGAGAGAATCTTGTATTGAATGCACAGTATTAAGCAAAAGGGGTGGAGGGACAGGATTTAGAAAAGGAGATTGAAGAGAAATGATGTGCGGGTGATAGCGTATTCAGAGAAATTAGAGGAAGGAGAGAAGGGGAGGAGGGAAATTGGACGGGAGGATTATCTATTGATATGGAGAAGAGAAAAACAGTGATTGACCGGGGGGAGACATGAAGGTCCTGCAAATCACTCTGCCCTCCCACTCCGTCGCACTCAGGTGGAGGAGGAGGAGGAGGAGGAGGAGGAGGGGGGAAGAGAAACAGGGAGTAGAGGACTACGAAGCGGTTCTTGAAGAGGAAAAGCTGGGGTAGCGGAAGAAGAGGAGGAGGACAAAGAGGAAGAGGAGGAGGAGGAGGAGGAGGACGAGGAGGAGGGGGAAGAGAAACGGGGAGTAAAGGACTGCGAAGCGGTTCTTGAAGAGAAAAAGCAGGGGTAGCGGAGGAGGAGGAGGAGGAGGAGGAGGAGGAGGAGGAGGAGGAGGAGGAGGAGGAGGAGGAGGGGGAAGAGAAGTAGGGAGTAGAGGAATACGAAGCGGTTCTTGAAGTGGGAAAGCAGGGGTAGCGGAAGAAGAGGAGGAGGAGGAAGAGGAGGAGGAGGAGGAGGAAAAGGAGGAGGAGAAACAGGGAGTAGAGGACTACGAAGCGGTTCTTGAAGTGGGAAAGCTGGGGTAGCGGAAGAGGAGGAGGAGGAGGAGGAGGAAGAAGAGGAGGATTAGGAGGAGGAAGAACAGAAACAGGGAGTAGAGGACTACGAAGCGGTTCTTGAAGTGGGAAAGCAGGGGTAGCGGAGGAGGAGGAGGAGGAGGAGGAGGAGGAGGAGGAGGAGGAGGAGGAGGAGGAGAAACAGGGAGTAGAGGATTACGAAGCGGTTCTTGATGAGAGAAAGCAGGGGTAGCGGAGGAGGAGGAGGAGGAGGAGGAAGAGGAGGTGAAGCAGGAGGAGGAAGAGGAGGTGAAGCAGGAGGAAGAAAAGGTAGAGAAACAGAGGGTAGAGGACCGCGAAACTGCTCAGAAGAGGAAAAGCAGAGGAAGCAGAGGAGGAGGAGGAAGCGAAGAAGGAGGAGGAAAAAATAACAGGAGAAGGAGAAGAAGGAGGAAGAGGAGAAGAGGAAGGGAGGAGGAGGTGGGGAAAGCCAAAGGGATTAAATGATCTTGAAGAAGAAAGAGAAGAAGAAAGAGCGAGAAGAGGAGCAGGGTGAAGAAGAAGAAGAGAAAATTTTTGTTTTTGCAAATTTTTAGAGGAAAAAGGAGAACGAGGAGGAAAAGGAGAAAGAGGAGGAAGTCCAGGGGAAGAAGAAGAAGAAGAGGAGAAAAAATGGGTTGATGGGAATGATTGAAGAGAAAAGGCGAAGAAAGAGAAGAAGGGAGAACAGAGAAGAGTGCTAAAAGTAATAAGAGGAAGAAAACATTATGAAGTGATGAAACAGGATGAAAATAAGGGAGAACAATCTCAAAAAATACTTAAATAAATAAAAGCAACATTTTTGAGAAAGAGTAGGAACAAGAACGGATTTCAAGTAAGAAAGATATATGGAGAAGTAAAATGACACGCTGAGACATATGAGGAAAAGAAAGAGGAGGAGATTAGAAAGAAGTAGAAAGAGGAGATGGTACAAGAGAAGGAAGAGGAGGAGGAGGAGGAGGAGGAGGAGGAGGAAGAATAAGAAAATGTGAAAGATAGAGGATGGAGGAGGAGGAGGAGCAAGAGGAGGAGGAGGAGAAGGAGGAGAAACAGGAGGTGTTGGAATAGGTTGAATTGAAAAGGGACTAAAATAACGATGAGGAAAAGAATTACGAGAGTTTAAAAGAGGAGGAGGAAGAGGAGAAAAACGAGGAGAAAAATAAGAAAGAGGAGGAGAAGGAGGAGAAACAGAAGGTGTTGGAATAGGTTGAACTGAAAGGGGACTAAAATAACGATGAGGAAAAGAATTACGAGAGTGTAAAAGAGGATGAGGATGGAATTGGTTCCTATGGCTGTGGCCAACCCAAGAGATTGAGGAAGAGGAGGAGGAGGAGGAGGAGGAGGAGGAGGAGACAATGTGAAGACAGAGAAGGAAGAGGAAATGAAGGAGGGGAAGGAGAAGAAGAAAGAGGGAGGCGGAAGAGGAGGAGGTGGAGGAGGAGGCAATAAGGAAGAAAGAAAAGGAAGAGGAAATAAAGGAGGGGAGGAGAAGAACAAAGAAGGAGGAGGAAGAGGAGGAAGAAGAGGAGAAAAAACGGGAAAGAGGACGAGGAGGAGGAGAAAAAAGGGGAAAGAGGACGAGGAGGAAGAGGAGAATGAGGAGGAGGAGGAGGAGAAAGAGGAGAAGGAGGAAGAGGAGGAGGAGAAGGAGGAAGAGGAGGAGGAAAAAATTATGAGTAAAAGAACAATGAACAAGCGAAGTAAATTGAAATAAAAGAAAAAGACACAATAAAGGAAAGTAGAAAGTAGAAGGCAGAGAAAAATAGAAAATGGATATAAGAAACAGAAAATGGGAGGAAGAGTAGAATAAGAAGAAATTGATGGAAAATGTAAGAAGGATTAATAGACGAAAGGACGTAGAACG
>NC_134783.1:57222606-57225106 GCF_046742065.1 Oratosquilla oratoria
CCTGAAACGGGGCTGACTCTATCCTGAAGGTGTCTAGACCAGCGAGAGCCTCAGGACAGGCAAATTTATACACCTGAAGTGGGGCTGAATCTATCCTGAAGGGGTCTAGAGCCTCAGGACAGGCAATTTTATACACCTGCAGCGGGGCTGAATCTATCCTGAAGGTGTCTAGACCAGCGAGAGCCTCAGGACAGGCAAATTTATACACCTGAAGTGGGGCTGAGTCTATCCTGAAGGGATCTAGGCCAGCGAGAGCCTCAAGATAGGCAAATTTATACACCTGAAACGGGGCTGACTCTATCCTGAAGGTGTCTAGACCAGCGAGAGCCTCAGGACAGGCAAATTTATACACCTGAAGTGGGGATGACTCTATCCTGAAGGTGTCTAGACCAGCGAGAGCCTCAGGACAGGCAAATTTATACACCTGAAGTGGGGCTGAATCTATTCTGAAGGGATCTAGGCCAGCGAGAGCCTCAGGACAGCCAATTTTATACACCTGAAACGGGGCTGACTCTATCCTGAAGGTGTCTAGACCAGCGAGAGCCTCAGGACAGGCAAATTTATACACCTGAAGTGGGGCTGACTCTATCCTGAAGGTGTCTAGACTAGCGAGAGCCTCAGGACAGGCAGATTTATACACCTGAAGTGGGGCTGAATCTATCCTGAAGCAGTCTAGACCAGCGAGAGCCTCAGGACAGGCAAATTTATACACCTGAAGTGGGGCTGACTCTATCCTGAAGGTGTCTAGACCAGCGAGAGCCTCAGGACAACCAATTTTATACACCTGAAACGGGGCTGACTCTATCCTGAAGGTGTCTAGACTAGCGAGAGCCTCAGGACAGGCAATTTTATACACCTGAAGTGGGGCTGACTCTATCCTGAAGGTGTCTAGACCAGCGAGAGCCTCAGGACAGGCAAATTTATACACCTGAAGTGGGGCTGAGTCTATCCTGAAGGGATCTAGGCCAGCGAGAGTCTCAGGACAGGCAAATTTATACACCTGAAACGGGGCTGAATCTATCCTGAAGGGGTCTAGAGCCTCAGGACAGGCAATTTTATACACCTGCAGCGGGGCTGAATCTATCCTGAAGGTGTCTAGACCAGCGAGAGCCTCAGGACAGGCAAATTTATACACCTGAAGTGGGGCTGAGTCTATCCTGAAGGGATCTAGGCCAGCAAGAGCCTCAAGATAGGCAAATTTATACACCTGAAACGGGGCTGAATCTATCCTGAAGGGGTCTAGAGCCTCAGGACAGGCAATTTTATACACCTGCAGCGGGGCTGAATCTATCCTGAAGCAGTCTAGATCAGCGAGAGCCTCAGGACAGGCAAATTTATACACCTGAAGTGGGGCTGAATCTATCCTGAAGCAGTTTAGGCCAGCGAAAACCCCCCTCAGATGTGCGCTGGACACCTGAACTGCATAAAACAGTTTCTAATTAACCTGAAAATATAATGCGTCTCTTTGTTGATGACGTCGCCATGTCTCTTGATGTTCTTCGTCTTTGCAGATTCAAAAATGTAATGTTACCTTAAGCTGAATGAAGTTGTCAGGCGTTAATCAAAATAAAATTTGGTATTCAAGTCACTGTAAAGATGATGCGAAACATAACTCAGGATTTATTTCTAGGAAAACTTGGCTTCTTGACATTAATATAGGTTTTTTATATTGCCATATATATGTATATATATATATATATATATATATATATATATATGCAAAGTAGACCACTTGGAAAAAGAAACTAACGAAGCAGAGCGCTTTCGTATATTACATCTTCAGTGCAACAAGTGTACTTGTTGCACTGAAGATGTAATATACGAAAGCGCTCTGCTTCGGTAGTTTCTTTTTCCAAGTGGTCTACTTTGCATAAGTGAACACACGTACCCGTGTTCTTATTAACATATATATATATATATATATATATATATATATATACATATATGTATGTATATATATATATACATATATATATACATATATATATATATATATGTATATATATATATCAATACATCATGTCCTCTCATGTCTTACTTTTCCTCACATCTCCTCTCCTCTGTTCACGTTTTCTCTCCTCCCTGATGTTTTGTTCCCGTCTTTTTTTCCATTCCTTTTTTCCTATACTCTATTTCTCTTTATTTACCCTACTATCCCTTTGATCTCTGCTGTATTCCTTTCGCCTCCCGTCTCCTCATTTCTATTCCTCTTTTCTCTCCTGAATTATCCTCCCTTCGCCTCTTTTTGACTTCTACTCTTTCCCTCTCTTTAGTCCAGTCCCCTCTCTTTCCCTTTCTCTCTATTTCTTTTACTTCATTTTCTAATCTCTTTTCCTCTATTTTCTTTTCTTTTACCCTCCGATCTATTTCCTCTACTCTCTCTCTTCCTATTTATTCTATGCTTCTCCATTCCCTTCTGTTCCTCTCTCCTCTCATCCCTCCCTCCTCCCTCCTCTTTCTTCTTAGTTCCTTTCCGTTCCTCTTCTCTCCCTCTCTCGTT
>NC_134783.1:57237606-57242606 GCF_046742065.1 Oratosquilla oratoria
TCCTAGGAAGACCCTTGGGCAGGGGTGGGGAACCTTTTAAGGTGTGGGTGCCAAAATCAGCCAAATACTTGCAAAACGATAAAATAGAATATATGAGTAAATAAATAAATAAATAGATAGATAAATAAATAAGTATATAAATAAATAAATGAATAGATAGATATATAGATAGATAGATAAATGAATAGATAAATGAATAAATAGATAAGTAAAAAAAAAAAAAAAGTAAATAAATATTTTGTACAACAGAGTAAAGTTTTAGGCCTATACACATGTATGGGCTCCTTACATCACTTCCTACGGCTCCTAACCACCATTCAGCAGATCCTGACTTTACCAATAGTCATACAAAAGAACGTAGAATTTTTTTTATTTATTTTCACTTTATTCGTTTGTTTATTTGTTTATCTTTTCTTAAGTGAACACTGGGTTTCGCGTTCCGGAAAATGATCCTCAGTGTGCCAGATTTGGCACGCGTGCCAAAGGTTGCCCACTTCTGTCAGAGAAAATAAGTGTGCCAGATTTGGCACGCGTGCCAAAGGTTGCCCACTCCTGTCAAAGAAAATGGGATGTGGGTTTCAGACTCCGAGGGTGTAGTTTTCAAGATCTGTACTGAACCTGTGACCCCTCCTCCCAAGAAACAGGTGATGTGGTACGACGTACTAGATCATTCTCATGAACAATAGGAAGAACTCGAGGTAAGACGTCCTTAGTTGAACGTAAGTAAACACGCACGTATACTCACACACACACACAAGCACAGTCACTCTTTGCTCTCTCTCTCTCTCTCTCTCTCTCTCTCTCTCTCTCTCTCTCTCTCTCTCTCTCTCTTACACACACACACACGCACACACACACACACACACACACACACACACACACACACACACACACACACACACACACACACACACACACACACACACACACACACACACACACACACACACACATATAGAAGAGACCTGAAAAAGAACAGCTTTCCCCACTGAGTAATAGACGTTTGGAACAAGTTAGATGAGAAAGTGGTGTGTGCAAAAACAATACACGAATTTAAAAACAGTCTAGATAAAACGAGATATGAAGACGGGACACTACGAGTATAGCTCCCCTTCCCGTAAAATGCAACAAGGTAAATACAACTAGGTAAATACACACACACACACACACATGCATATACAAATGTGCCATATCACTTATTAACAATAAACTGTTGTGTCGACTCTGCGGTATTCCTTCTCTTCGCCACCAAAGAAATTTCACAAAAAAAAAAAAAAAAAAAATAGATAAATAAAAAATAAAAAATTGGCAGCATTTGGTATAGAATAAAAAGTATTACTGGTCTAGAAAAGGTCTCAAGGAGACAAATAAATTAGCCTGGCGGCAGCCAAAATAAAAATAAAAAATGTCATACGATACGGACTGGAAGAACAAGGTTCTGCTTTTACCTCTCGAGATAAATTACATTTATCTTCGCTCCCATGTATATGTGATTCACCTTGGTCTTTGGATCACGTGTTGGACTCGTGATCGACAGCTATTTCCCTCCCGGCAGAGAGCTCAGAGCTCGTAAGACCGATCTATGGGTAATGCTATGACCTTACACGCACACACACACAACTCCCCGCCCACGAGAGTTGGAGTAACGACTCGAAGCGCAGCGATACTGAGATAATTTCAGCCCTGGGCAGGATTCAAACCAGGTACCGCCGGCACCGCCGTACTGATAGTCTAGGACTATACCAACCGCGCCACCCATGTGTATGGGTGTATGGGTGTGTGGGTGGAATGGGAGTTTCAAGGCGTTTGTTTATTATTTGTTTGATTTTCATTTGTTTTTATCTGCCAATTTATCATTATTTACTATTTACCTGTTTGTTAACTATTTATTATTATTTATGTTATTATAATTCTTATTTTTTGTCTATTTATCATTATTATATCTTTCTTTCGCATCCGACCTAGTTATGGGCCAAAAGGTCTCCTGTCGGCATGCTCCGCCTTTGTAATCCTTCATAACGGGTTACTCTGTCAGATCTAAGCTAACAAGTATCAAATCAAAAAAGAGCCTCACGTATTAAAAGATAGTTTTTGATTCGGTGACGTTCTATACAGATATTATATTGCCTTATAACAGGCGATTCCATTCTGTCTTAATTGGATCAAATGGTCTATCTAGCGAGAATATTTCTTTAATGGTTGTCATTTGGGGCGTCACTATTGCGAAGAGTTTGTTCGTAAGTTGGTTATGAATCGCTGTTGAGAAATGCAGTAACATATTTGTAAATCACAAATAACACTAAAGTCGGACGAAAGAAAGAGTTGAGGAAGCGAAACTATATATTTCGATTGTACTACTGAAGAGGGTTGCAGTTAGCAATCGAAATATGTAGTTTCGCTTACTCAACTCTTTCTTTCGTCCGACTGTTGTGTTAGTTGTGTGTTGTTTATGAATGTTCCAGTCGGCGTACTACGATGACAGTGATCAGACAGGATTAAAACCTATTTTCATTTTTTTTTTCTTATTTCATTTTCAACATCATTAACACTGGTTTCGATTCTCGAGAAGGGATACGACCCCATTTGCATCGCATTCAGCTTTGAACTCAATTCAACAAGACTCTAGCTTTACTCTAAAAAAATATATATAAATATATTAAACAAAGCAGAGCGTTTTCAGTCGGCGTTCAGTTCAGAATGAACTGAACTTTGTCTGCTTTTGTCCTAGAGCAAATGGTACATTATATTTCCGGGTGATTTTATTTGTCTAATAGGGAAAGTGTTCCTAGAGTGAGTCATGTCATTGATGACTTTTCAGGGGAAGAGCACATTAGAGCATTTGAGATAATTACATCCACTAAAACATCTACGATGGTTTTCACAATATCGATTACTGTGCAGCTGTCCTCCTCCTCCTCTTCCTCCTCCTCCTCATCTGCTATTTTTCCTCCTGCTCCTCTTCCTCCTCCTCATCTCCTCTTTTTATTCTTCCTCCTTCTCCTCATCTTTCCCTCTTCTCCTTCTTCTCTTGTATCTCTTTTTCACCTCCTTCTCCTCCTTCCGTTCCTCTCTCTTCCTTCTCATCCTCTCTCTCATCTCTCCTTTTCCTCTTCCTCCTCCTACTCCCAAACTCTTCCCTTTCTCCTATCTCTATTACTCTTGTCTCCTTCTTTTTCCTCCTTCTCTTCTTCCACCCTTCGTTCTCCTCTCCCTCTTCCTTCTCCTGCTCCCCAAACTCTTCACCTTCTGTCTCTATCACTCTTGTCCTCTCTTCTTTTTCCTCCTTCTCTTCTTCCACCCTTCGCTCTCCCCTCCCTCTTCCTTCTCGTACTACAACTACCTTCTCCTGTTACTTTCCCTTCCTGAAAAGTCCCAATCGAGATATTGTATTCCAAGAGCTTTTCGTGGCCAGATCGCCAAACGGTTGTTGTTTTTGAGCGATTCTGCATCAGAAATACATTGGGCCCCCAATGCGACGCCAGGGAGAAGTGGGGAGGAGGAGGAGGAGGAGGGGGGGCCGCAACATCAACCAGAGGGGTCCCTGAAAGCGGCCTGGACCCCTTGGATATCGTGTCGTGTAACTTGTCACTGGTGTGTATGTCGGGGATGCAGGAAGCACACAGATGGAGGTTGAGGGTCCGGGTGGAGTGTACGAGTTTGGTAGTGTGAGGATGTGTTAGAGCTGAGTGAGGCTAGGTTGATGCAAGTGAGGGTTGGGTGGGTGAGGCTTGTAATGGTTTAGGTGAAGGTTTAGTTGGCATGCTATTTAGAGTCATATGATATAGATGAAGGTTGGTTTGATGAGGGTGTGGTTAGGTAGGTAAGGATGGCTGAATATGAAATTTGGGGTGTGTGGGTGAAGATATGATGATGGGACCAAGGCTCGTAACATGGTTTGGGGTTTTCTTCAGGGAATTAAACGTGAAATGAAATATAACGATAATTATCATGGCCAAAGTAATGGCAACAGAAACAACAACAACAACAACAACAACAACAACAACAACAACAACAACATCATCATCATCATCATCATCATCATCATCATCATCATCATCATCATCATCATCATCATCATCATCATCATCATCATCATCATCATCATCATCATCATCATCATCATCATCATCATCATCATCATCATCATCATCATCATCATCATCATCAACAACAACAACAACAACAACAACAACAACAACAATAACAACAACAACAGTAGGAACAGCAATGTAAGAACATAAGAATTAAGGAGACTACAAAAGACCATAAGGCTTACACTAGGCAGTTCCATGTCCATTATCACCTGTCATTCCCATCCATAAAGTTGTCTAATCGTTTCTTAAAACAACTGATAGTTTCAGTGCTCACTAAATGGTTACCAAGTCTATTCCATTCGTTGACCACCCTATTAGTAAACTAGCTCTTGCCTATTTCCGTCTTAAATCTAAATTTGTCCAGTTTAAATCCATTACTGTGAGTCCTGCCTGTTGTCTTAATATGATGACCTTGTTTGCGTCACCCTTGTTAAAGCCTTTGATCCACTTAAACGCCTCTATTAGATCAACCCGCACTCTGCGCCTCTCCAGAGAGTGTAGGTTAAGGTGCCTAAGCCTCTCTTCGTAAAATGAATTTCTGAGCCCATATATCGTTTTGGTCATCCTCCTCTGTACTGATTCTAGTAAATTGATGTCCCTACAACAACAACATCATCAACATCAAGAACGCAATCACCACCACTACCGCCGGCAGCAGTGCAATGCAATTATGGTACAACAATAATGAAACCAACAAATAAAACAAACACAGCCACTTAGTCCTCTAAGCATCACCTCTTTCTAAAGACATTACTGATTGGATAAAGATATTTTTGTAATCGTTGCTAGATTCAAAATACCTGACCCATGTTGATTTCACACTGGTGCTTGATAAAAGAAAATCAATAAGATAAATATATGAAAAAGGGATCACATGAAGAATTGTCACCCCAGAACCCCCACATG
>NC_134783.1:57247606-57255106 GCF_046742065.1 Oratosquilla oratoria
TCCCATTTGCGACATTTTGCAGCATTTGTTATATATATATATATATATATATATATATATATATATATTACATATATATATGTATATATCTACACATATATATCTATATATTTACATCCACATTTATATATACATATCTATATCCACATATATATCTAAATTTATATGTATCTATCCCGTGATGTTGCATAAAGATTGCACCAAGTCCTGTATAGGACGCATCGGTGTAGATTGTGAAAGAAAACTTGTGGTTTGGGAAAGCAAGGACAGATACTGTGGTTAAGGCTTTCTTTAAATCATTAAAGGATTTCTCTACGTCAGGTGCCCAAATGAAGGGTGTGTCCTTCTTAAGTAGTGAAATTAATGATACTGCTATACCAGCATACCCTTGATTGTAACGTATGTAAAATCCTGATAGACCAAGGAATGAACGTATGTGTTCTACAGAAGTAGGAAGTGGAAAATCAATGACTGCCTTGACCTTGTCCTGCGAGGTTGAATTTCCTTGTGAATTAAGGGCATACCCTAGGAAGCGTATTTCTTTCTGAAGGAAGGAACATTTCTTAAGCCTTAGTTTGAGACTTGATTTTGTTAGTCATGAGAAGATATTGTGTAGTGTGTAAATTGTCACTAACGGATTTGGAAGCGATGATCACGTCATTGAGGGACATGAGCACTGAATGACCTATAAGACCTGCAAGTACTGTCCGCATAAGTCGTGTGAACACTGAAGGAGCTGAAACAAGACCTATGGCTGTGGGTGTTCTAAAGGGTGTCAGCGGTCTAGACTTAGGAGCAAGGGGGGTCTGTAAATATCCTGACATATGTCTGAGGTCGTGAACACTACGTTGTTTTCACGAACGTAATGGAAGATGTCTTGTAAGACAGAGATTGTTGTCTATCTGGTATTATTAACTTATTTAACTCTCTAAAGTCTACTACAGGGTGGAAGGAACCATCGTATTTGGGACAACAAAGAAGGGGAAGTCGCATTCGCTGATGGATGGTTCAGTAATGTTTTGCGCAATCATGTCTTGGACAAGGTTATCTATAATCATGCGTTTGCTGTGTGGTAATATGTATGCGGGAATGTAACGTGGTTTAGAGTTCTCAAGAAGGAGTATATGATACTGAATAAGATTAATGACTCCAAGGGCACCTTGAGTGGCAATGGTATGTCTGATCTTATCGCAAAGTGCAAGCAAGTTGGCTTCTGCATCAGGGAAGTTTATGGTGCTCAAATGTAATGCATCAATGGGTTCCTGTATTGTGGGCACGTCGGAAATTGTGGTACAAACTTAGGAAATGGGGAATTTGCTATCCATAACTTTGATGCGTGAAGGATATACTTCGAAATCGAAAATGTTTGTACCAGCTGTGAGATGGAGATGTGTGTGTGTTTGTGTATATACTCGTATATATATATATATATATATATGTATATGTTGATATATATATGTATATATATATATATGTATATATATATATATATGTATATATATATATATATATATACTGCAATCGTGTGATTTCAATGCAAAATTGAAAATATAAGGAAAGAGAAAGTTGGGAGGAACAACCAAGATTATGTCAAGCCTAATTGGAATTGGAACGGGCAAATTAAAAAAGATAAGTGAAAGGAGATATAACAGCAGTTCAAAACAATGGAAGTGGTAAATATTATCGACAAAGAAGCTTTTTGTTTGTGGGACAGAAGTACCGGGGGGGGGTGGGTCGGCATATAATGTAACTATAAAAGATTAGGTGTTAAATAGGTATTGACAAATATTTGATTTATATAGATGCACTAATTCGTGGAGCAATATGAAACGGCAAACGTCAAAGTAAGTGAATTCAAAACCAAGTTTGACCAATAAACACACTGAAACGAAAGCCTACAAATATAGCCGTTATACTGTATATTATACACACTCACACACACACAAATAAACGCGGTGAGCGCACCCAAGCGAGAAGACGGAGAAAGACAAATGCATTGCGTGCGCACACGTAAATCCGTCATCGATATCATATTGACAGTTCGTCAACAACGTATCTGTGTTCGATGAAAAATGCCAGTTCGGCGCTCGTGTCACCCTTTCTTTTTTCCGTCATATTTCGTCGGTTTTATACGAGTGCAAGTAGGTATCATTAATGTCAACCGAATGAATTATTAGTATTAATCCATCCTCTCGTTACTACGTTTTTCTCCTTTTCTTCTTCCCACCTTTTTCTTTCTATTCCTCTTTCTCTTTCTCCTCTGTCACCGTTACAATCACCATTACCACCACCATCATAATGACTTTCACAATCACCACCACCACGAAAGCCATCCCTAATACAGTGACCCCCACCCTCACCATCCCCATCACCATCACCATCCTCATCACCATCACAGCTGTTGGTAAAGATAATGTTAATAATATTAAAATGAAAAATATGGAGGAAAAAATCTATAAACGACCGCCCACCGTTTATACGATAAACAGTAATTTTTAACTCGGGACGAACTAACCCACTGACTTCGTTAGGAATTTATCTCTAAAGAATAGAATTGTCTGACACCGGCCTTAATAGATAGGAGGGGGTCGTATTATGTAGCCAGCAATTCACCAGTGTTTCATTCTTTATGCACATTATTGCGCTGTAAATGTAAGAGTCAAATGTTGACTTCGAGTGTTAGTAAATGTTTTTCTCTTCTAAATAAAATCAGCTGATGATAGCAGGAATAAGAATAAAGGTGATATGTGGATCTCGAAACGGTAGTGATGATCGGTTAAGCCATTTGACAGCAGCCATGATAAGCCTAAGAGTCGTACGTTGACCAGGAAGGGTTAAATGGTCCAGGGTTAAGTCACTACAATCTAGGGCATTGTTACCTCTGGTAATAAATCGGACACTGTTAATCTTCTTTAGCTTAACCGAGCTCAGCGCCTTGGAGCCGGGATGGACTAGAGCAAGACTCCGTGAGGAGAGGTCAGTTTATTTCGGAGAAGAAACTGGAATGAAGACTCAACAGGAAGGTCCAACAGTGTCACAAAAAAGAACATAAGAATACTGACATTAACATTAATAGTCGTGACAGTGGTAATGATTGTGACATTATGACTGAAACTAACAGTAAGAAACAATGACGATGGTGATTACAATGAGATCAACTATGACGGTGGCAACAACGGTGACAACCGACGACGCCGATAATGACAAGATTTACAGCGACGGCAGTGGTGACGACGATGACGATGACAATGACGATGACGATGACGATGACGATGACGATGACGATGACGATGACAATGACAATGACAATGACGATGACGATGACAATGACGATGACGATGACGATGACGATGACGATGACGATGACGATGACGACGATGATGACGATGACTACAACGACGATAACAATTCCAGTTATTGAGGAAGATAATGAGAACAACGACATTTACAGCGGCGGTAGTGGTGGCGACGATGACGATGAGGATGACGATGACTGCAACGACGATAACAATTCCAGCTATTGAGGGAGATCCAGCTGAGAAGACTGTACTCTAGGCTTCATCTCAGACCTTGTGATTCCGTAAAGTGAGTGAGGTGCAGTTTCATCCAAAAGCTCTTTACTTACTCTTAGAGCAGAGACGCCCGACCTACTCTCTCTCTCTCTCTCTCTCTCTCTCTCTCTCTCTCTCTCTCTCTCTCTCTCTCTCTCTCTCTCTCTCTCTCTCTCTCTCTCTCTCTCTCTCTCTCTCTCTCTCTCTCTCTCTCTCTCTCTCTCTCTCTTTCTCTCTTTCTCTGACTTTCAATATTCTCACTGCAATAGGGAGTTTTCTTCAGCCGAGTAAAGTCGCTTGTCATCAGATGTGTCGTAGAAGGCAGCATAGTATAGATGGCGATCATAAATACCATTTCTTCTTCGGCTATCGGCAATTGAATTTTGCAGTCCGGGTATCCAAACGGCAAAAATAGGCGCCAAATGTTGTTAAAAACGTTCACCTCCTAGATTATTTGTCAGTCGAAAGCGGACATGGAATATAAAAAAAAAGGATCGAAAATATAAAACAAAATGAAGAACGAACTCTTGGCAAAAAAAAAAAAAAAAGAGAGAGAGAAAAAATGTGACGTTTGATATTCTGCTTCTTTGGCTGGCTCGAAACAAAGTTTGCAGATTTTCTGCACACATTGCTTGATGCTCTCAGATTATGTGGTAAAATATTTCTGAGATGTCAGTGGCTTGACTTAGCCAAGTATTCCCTCGATGATCGCAACACTAAGTAGGTTAGGTTTAGAAATGTTAGTGCTAAGTAATATAATTCATAAGTGCTGCAGTTCTAAACTAGATAGGAAGTAATAGGAAGAGTAATTAAAGGGATAAGGAGAGAATTGACCGAAAAAGGAAGAACATGGGAAGAAGGGGAGAGCAAGGTAGAGGACGGGTAGATGAAGAAAAGAAATGTGAGGGGAAAATATGGGGAAGAGTAGTAAAGAAAACGGAAGGAAATATATTGAAAGAAAGTAAAGAAGAAAATGAAAAACGGGAATATGAGAGGACGGGTAGATGAAGAAAAGAAATATGAAAGGAAAATATGGGGAAGAGTAGTAAAGAAAACGGAAGGAAATATATTGAAAGGAAGTAAAGAAGAAAAAGAAAAACGGGAATATGAGAGGACGGGTAGATGAAGAGAAGAAATATGAAGGGAAAATATGGGGAAGAGTAGTAAAGAAAACGGAAGGAAATATATTGAAAGGAAGTAAAGAAGAAAAAGAAAAACGGGAATATAGGAGCTATAAATAAAACAAGGAAAGAAGAAAGGGGACGGAAGAAAAAGAAAATGTAAAGAAAGGGAATAGAAGGGTCAAGGAGAGAGAGGTGAGGAAGGAGAAAGGAGGGCAGAATAAAGGAGGAATAAAAGTAAGAGGCGAGAAGGAAAGAAGAAAAGAGAGAGAGAAAGAGAGATATAGATAGTTAGATAGATAGGTAGGTAGAGAGAGAGAGAGACAGAGAGAGAGAGAGAGAGAGAGAGAGAGAGAGAGAGAGAGAGAGAGAGAGAGAGAGAGAGAGAGAGAGAGAAGACTTTTGTTTTAGCAAGAGGAGAGCAAAAGCAGGTGGAGAGAGAGAGAGAGAGGGAGAGAGAGAGAGACAGAGAGAGAGAGAGAGAGAGAGAGAGAGAGAGAGAGAGAGAGAGAGAGAGAGAGAGAGAGAGAGAGAGAGAGAGAGAGAGAGAGAGAGAGAGAGAGAGAGAGAGAGAGAGAGAAAGGGAGAGAGAGAAAGGGAGAGAGATAGAGATAGATAGATAGATAGAGAGAGAGAGAGAGAGAGAGAGAGAGAGAGAGAGAGAGAGAGAGAGAGAGAGAGAGAGAGATACTTTTGTTTTAGCAAGAGGAGAAGATAAGCAGGTGTTGACTATTGTATAAAAATATATGAAGGTAACATAAAAATTCATGCAAATTGCTGCCCATCTCAAATGTTTCTAGTGCGACCGCATTTCTTCTGCCAGTAGAACTGGAGGAATTGTGTATTCTCTTTGATCTAGCTAAGGCAAAGTGCTGCCCCCAACCCGGGAGGTTTACAAAGAGTTTGAGAAAAATACAACTCATTCTTAAACGGAAACAGGAGGAAGGAGTTGAATGAGATGTATATTGAGTGATCCAGGCGCCTTGTCTTTCTTTCCTCTCCACACAAGACGACGACTGTCACTCTTGGTATCAATGCAGCTCGCACAGGGAAATGTAGCGTAGGTGACGTCACTTGGAGTGAATTATATTGAATGTACTTTAGGGACAGAGGCACGCTGGACAAGGAGGAGGTACGAGAGGGCTGATTTGATATTAAGTGATCGTATTACTTTAACCCTTAATTGAGCACTGACTCTATTTTTTATGATGCGATTATTATGACGCAACATCGCACGTCGGGCAGCTAATGCTGCCAGACGTGTGATGTGCCCCGGAGTGAAGAGGTTAACAACAAATGACCTTCACCTACAGCATCCCGATCACTTCTGTGTTCTTGGTCACTCTAGTCTGCCTTGACATTTGCTATAATATAAAAGAAAAATCACGCATTTCCATTTATTTTTACTCTAGACGTGGTCGGTAGAGTTACCCTACATCTACCTCTCCCGATTATGTCAAGTTCGAAGCTTTAAGAGTCGTTTAGACCAGCGTTTCTCAAACTTGGTTTTGCGGAACTCAAAGGTTCCGCAAAAGGTTATTGTAATAATGTAATATAGACATCATCCCATCTAACCTATTATTACGATGAAAATAAAATGAGAAAGATATGGTATATGTGTTTTTTTATTCATTCATTTATTTATTTACTTATTTATTTATTTATTTATCCATTTATTTATTTATTTATTTATTTATTTATTTATTTATTGCACAGGGATTCCTTGAGATATGCAATTTGTTTTAAAGGTTATGCAAGGGTAAAAAGGTTGAGAAACTATGGTTTAGATAAACATCTAAGCCAAATGCTGTAATGACTGCCCTTTACTTTATAGTATTTGTTTATTTGTTTGTTATTATTTGTCTGTTTGTTTATTATCTGCTTGATTTTCATTTATTATGATTTATCTGTCAATTTGTTATTATTTACTATTTATCTGTTTCCTTATCATTTAACTATACCTATGCATTTATTTATTTAATTTATCATTATATATATTATTATAATTTTGTTCTTTATTTATCATTATTATATAATTATATTTTTTCGCATCCGATCTAGTCATGGACCAAAAGGTCACCTGTCGGCATGCTCCGCCTTTATAATCCTTTGTATGTGAATGTCGATAATTCAATCTATTATAAAAAAAAAACGAAGTCTGTCCTTTACCGGAAGTCTTTTCAAAGTAGAACATCTGATGTCAACAATGTTATTAGCGTAGTTATTGTTCACTAGTCACAATGACATCCCAATGTTATTATAACATGATAGGAAGATCATCTCTTTGTCGCTCTCGGTTTTTCCAATGAATATTCCTAGACAGGAAAATTGCGTTTGACATGATTAACGTCGAGAAAGAAGGTGTGCACGCGAGCATTCCCGCGTGTGCACACACACACACACACACACACACACACACACACACACACACACACACACACACACACACACACACACACACACACACACACACACACACACACACACACACACACACACACACACACACAATCACACACGATCACACACACACACTCGGTGGCGCAGTTGGTATATATGTATAAATGTATATATGTATATATATGTATATATATACATATATATATATATATATATATATATATATATATATGTATGTGCGTGTGTGTGTGTGTGTGTGTGTGTGTGTGTGTGTGTGTGTGTGTGTGTGTGTGTGTGTGTGTGTGTGTGTGTGTGTGTGTGTGTCCATACATGTATACACACAGAGAGGTCGATAAGAACCGAAGGGATTATATGAGGAAGATACATAAGATGAAATACAAAGGCAGCCAAAGCTGTAAAGGACGACC
>NC_134783.1:57270106-57282606 GCF_046742065.1 Oratosquilla oratoria
CCAAGCTTACGACCTGTTTCCGACCACCGGCGACCAGGTTGATTTGTGCCGTTCCTCTGTTCATAAAACGAATTCAAGACAGTGCAATTGGAACGAATCTCGCCATCATGAAGATGAATATGAAATAGGCACTAACCGCGAGAGGAACAAAAGCGTCACCATCGAAGGTGGTCGGAAACAGGTCGTAAGGACGGCCACACACGTGCTGTTTAAACTGACAGTTACAACTGTTCAGTTATAACTATCAGTTGAAACTGCACGAGTGTGGGTATCTCAGTGATACTTAGATACCCACACACGTGCAGTTTCAACTGACAGTTATAACTGAACAGTTGTAACTGTCAGTTTGAACTGCAGGTGTGTGGCCGGCCTTAGTACCGTGAGTGACTTGTTCACCAAACATTTATTTGTATGTATGCCCCTATCCTTTCTTATAAAAAAATTCTACGCCGAAATATTTTCATTTATTCATTTATTGATTGATTTATTTTGTATTTATTTATTATTATATTCATATACTAATTGTTTATTTATTCATTTACTTACTTGTTTATTCATATATTTATTAACTAATTAATTAATTTATTTATTTATTTATTTATTCATTTATTTATTTATTTATTTATTTATCTATTTATCTTATTGATTGATTGGTTGGTTGACTGACTAACTGATTGATTGGTTGATTGATTGATTGATTGATTGATTGATTGATTGATTGATTGATTGATTGACTGCTTTACTGATTGACTGATTGATTGATTGATTGATTGATTGATTGATTGATTGATTGATTGATTGATTGATTGATTGATTGATTGATTGATTGATTGATTGATTCGTTTATTTATATATCTCTGTATGTAGTCACCCAAGCTTTACCCCAAAGCTGCCCTTGCTCTTGGCTCTGCTCGCAGACTTTTTCTGTGCGCGTCCTGTGTATCTATCATTTCTTCTTCTTCAGGATTTATTGTTCTCTCTTGTTCTTCTCGTTTTGTTCATGTTCAGCCCACCGGAAGCTCCCTCTCCTGCTTGTTTTTATTCCCTTTCTTCACACTTTTTATTCGTCGTTCCTAATAGTCTCCCTTTTCGTCCCCCTCTGCCGTTTATATATATATATATTTTTTTTTCTTTTTTTTTAATCCTGTTCGCACGTCATTCTTCTTTCTCCCTCCTTTCGTCTCTCCTCCTCCTCCTCCTCCTCCTCCTCCTCCTCCTCCTCCCTCTCCTCCCTCTCCTCCTCCTCTTTCAACTTTCTCTTTTGCCTGCACTTTCGGTAATCTATTTTTCATACAATTTTTTTTTTTTTTTTATCTTATATCTTTGGTCTTATCTGTATATCCTTTGAGTCCACATTTGTTTCCGTTTATCTCTCATTATAATGGTTTCTTTGATAATAATATTCTTTGGTTTCTTATTTTCTCTCCTGTTTTCTTCCCGCTCTCTCTTTGGCCATCTCCTTTAATTATTTCTCGCACAAATTGTTTTATCTTGTGTCTTTATACCGGTATCTCCCCACCCAGCCCCCCCTTTTTTTTTTTTTTTTTTCTCTCAATAACTTCATTTAAATATTTGCTATTGCATTTGCGATCGATCCCTTTTTTTTTTTTTTTTTTTTTTTAGCTCCCAATAACTTCATTTCAATATTTTGCTCCAAACTTTCTCATACCTTTTTCTGTCCTTTAGTTTTTTTTTTTTCAAATATATATTCACATTTTCTAACCTATTTCCTATGATGATGGCCACTTCAACTTTCATTCTGGCTAAAACAAAATAATTTTTTCTAATGTCAATGTGTTAACTCATACTGAAGTAGTAAAGGTTTTTAGAGACTTAAGGGACACCCCTACGAGCCAGAGTCACGCAGCATGTATTTATGACTAATTTCCACGCAAGAAGAAATGTTGATCGTTTTTAACTTCTGCTATTCCCCTCTTTCTAATGTTAATTCTACTAACTCTATGACTCATTTTCGACCCATTTCTGTCCCAAGAACAGAAGGTTCACACAATAGCGAATATTTTTAGCCCACTCCCATCAATTTATGTATTGAGTGGTTAATGAAGCAAAATCGAAATGAATATATAAGTTATTTAGCACAGAAAAAAAACATGCATACGTTCTGAAAGTATAATCGAAACTGCCCGCTTAGGGGACGCCAAGCTAAGCTAGGCGGGAATTCTAGAACGAGCGAGCACAATATATGGTTCTTATTTACATGCATATTTATGAAATACAAATAATATATAAATAAAGAGAAAAAAAAACATGGTTACTGTTGGCAAAATGATCTAGCCGGTGAGTGTGATTTAGTAACAGTCCACGAGAGCCTGATTGGCTGAGAGAGTGGTGACGTCACGACAACGGGGACAACTGATTGGTCGATAGTGGTGACTTTACGGCAACGGAGACGACTGATTGGCCGAGAACGGTGAGGTCACGGCAACGGAGATGATTGATTGGCCGCGAGCAAAGCAAGGTCGCCCTAAGGGCCGAGCCCCCGAAGGACAGGGAGCGAAGCGAGCAGCGTCACAGGCCAAGCGCCCATACGAAGCCATGGCGGCGAAGCCGGCGCTTGTACAATAATAAATATACAATGATTCAAGTACACCATTACATTAAGTTCTATTTATAATCGACGAAATACTTATACTAATTCACTCGGAGACGCCACGTGCTGAATGACACTCTATGAAAATTGTGTTCAGGCTGTCGTCAGGTGATGTTACTCAGATTTAGACCTCGTACTGAGGGTGTTGAGATCTTGTAGTCTTTATTCTGGTTGGCGCCAAAAGAACTGAGGAAAGTGTCAAGAGGATGAATGGAATCGGTTGGTGAGAACGCAATTAAGCGATACCTGGTACACAAGGGATTATATGCGTCTCATCACTGTTATTCCAATTAATTATTACTGTGTTCGATTATCTTGTTCACGCATTGTCCCTTGTTTTCGTGTCTCTGTTTCCAACCCTCTTTCGTTTTTGTTCTTTCTTTCACTTAGATAATTTTCGGATCTTAATTGATATTCCTGGTTCATTTCTCTCTGTTTCTTCTTTTGTCCTTTCCTTATCGTCACTTTGTGTTTTTAGATGATTACATTCCTATATATTTTTTGTTCGTCCAGTTTAATTTCTTTTCATCTTTTTTTTTTTTTTTTTTTTTTGCGTTTTACATTTTTTTCGTTTTCCTTTTTTTTTTTTTTTTTTTTTTTTTTTTACTTTTAATTTTATTTTGACCTTGCTCTTTCTGTCCTGCCTCTTTTCACCTCTTTCGCTTTTCTTTTTTCTGATTTTTTCTCTTTTTCTTCTTACTACCTTTCCCTCTTTATTTTCCCATTCCCTCGCATTTCCCAATGCTTTCATTCTATCTCATATCCCCTCATGTTTTTTTTTTTCAAATCTTTCTCTTCCCTTCTGTGTCAACCTGTCTCTCCCTTGTGTTTCTCTTACTACACTATGTATTCTTATTGTTATTGTTTATTTTCTCTATTTATTATTCCACCTTCATCTTCTGTCTTTTTGGCCCTTGTGTTATGCATTTCTCCCGTTTCTCTCCTCTATGGTATAACCTCGTCCTTTACCTCATTTTTCATTTCTTTATCTCGTTGTCATACTATATCTTTCCCTCTCCCTTTCACTCTTTTCTTCATTTTCTTCTTTTTTCTCTACCACTCTCTCTCTCTATTCCTGTCTATCTAGATTTATCTATCCATTTATTCAACTATCTGTCTATCTATTTATTTATATGTCTATGTATGTATGTATGTATGTATGTATGTATGTATGTATGTATGCATGTGTGCATGTATGTATAAATGTATGTATGTATGTATGTATATATGCATATATGCGCGTATATATGTATGTATGTATGTATTTATGTATGTATGTATGTATGTATGTATGTATTATTGTTATTATCATCATCATCATCATCATCATCATCATCATCATCATCATCATCATCATCATCATCATCATCATCATCATCATCATTATTATTATTATTATTTTATTATTATTATTATTGTGGATAGGAGGTAAAGGGAACACGGGCTGAGGGAAATACTTTTATTCCTGACTAGTTTCGCCTGAGTGGCTTCTTCAGAGGAACATAGTTTGAAGTCAAGTTGGTCAATATATATATGGCAAAAGAAGGAACGTGGCAAAGTGTCAGGTTGGTCCCCCACTCGACTCGAAACTGGTCAGGAATAAAAGTATTTCCCTCAGCCCGTGTTCCCTTTATCTCCTATCCGCATTCGTCACAATGTATACACATTATTATTATTATTATTATTATCATTATTATCATTATTATTATTATTATTATTATTATTATTATTATTATTATTATTATTATTATTATTATCATTATCATTATCATTATCATTATCATTATTATTATTATTATTATTATTATTATTATTATTATTATTATTATTATTATTATTATTATGATTTTTATGATTATTATTATGATTATTATTATGATTATGATTATGATTATTATTATGATTATGATTATTATTATTATTATTATTATTATTATTATTATTATTGTTGTTGTTATTATTGTTATTATATTAGTTATTGTTATCATTATCATTATTATTGTCATTGTCATTGTCATTGTTATTGTCATCAATATCATTATCATTAGTATAATTATTATCATTAGTATAATTATTATCATTATTATTATTACTATTATCATTATTATTATTGTTATTATAATTATTTTTATCATTATTGTTATTGCTATTATTATTATTGTTATTATTATCATTATCATTATCATCATCATTATCATCATCATCATCATCATTATCATTATCATTATCATTATCATTATTATTATTATTATTATTATTATTATTATTATCATTATTGTTATTATCATTATTGATTGATTATTATTGATTAATTATTAATGTTATCTTCTAAATAAATACGTCATTCGGTGATTTCTACACTTGTCAGCAACTCTGGCAACTTTGGGAGGTAGTGAGGTCCCCTCATAAATAAATGCTCACAACCCATTTTGTACAATATTCCTTTTGGAAACCATTCCTTCGAAACTAGTCAGGAATAAACTCAGACCAAGACTCCTGTGTATCCTTCTCTCACTTACGTTAACCTGTCATATATCTATGTATGTTTGTATATATGTATATATTTATGTCTTTATATGTGTACATGTATGAATGTACTTGCGTACGTATGTGTGTACTGACCAACCTTGCATTGTTTTACTTTCTTCCTCTTTTTCCTGAAATTCCTTTAGTTTCTTCATCTCAATTCCTTGTCGTTCCTTTTATTGCCTTTCCTTTGTCCACCTTGTCTCCCTTTTCTTCTTTCCCTTTTCTTTTTCTTCTATTTCGTCCATCTCCACTCTTTCCTATTCCTCCTCTTTCTTCTCCTATTCCCCAATTTCTTTCCCTCCCTCTCTCTCTCTTCTCCTTTATCCTTTTATCTTTTCTTTTCTGTTTATATTCCCGTGAACCTCTCTTTATCCCAGTTTCCTTCCCTCTCCAGCTTCCTTCGCTTTATACTCCTCTTCCCTCCTCCTCTTCCTCCTCCTCCTCCTCACCTTGTCATCCCTTTCCTCCCGGGTCCTCTTTCATCTTTCCTCTTCTTCCTCTTCCTCCTCTTTCTCCTCCTCCCCTTCTCTTCCTTTTCCTCCTAGGTCCTCTTTCATCTTCCCTCTTCTTCCTCTTCCTCCTCTTCCCCTTCTCTTCCCTTTCCTCTCGGGTCCTCTTTTATCTTCCCTCTTCTTCCTCTTCCTCCTCTTCCTCCTCCTCCCCTTTTCTTCCCTTTCCTCCTGGGTACTCTTTCATCTTCCCTCCTCTTCTTCCCCCCTTCTTCCTCCTCCTCCTCCCCTTGTCATCCCTTTCCTCCCGGGTCCTCTTTCATCTTCCCTCTTCTTCCTCTTCCTCCTCTTTCCTTTCCTCTTCCTCCTCCTCCCCTTCTCTTCCCTTTCCTCTTAGTTACCCTTTCCTCCACTTTCTTTTTTATATATTTTTCAAACTTCCCCTCCAATCTAATCGCGTTTGACCTTTCCATCCTTTCCATTTTCAACCCTTCCATTCCCTTCATTTCTTTTCTTCAACCCTTCTCTTCAACTCCTCCCCCCCTTCCACCCCGGCATTCTTTTTTGAGTTGTCTTTTCTTTCTATTTGTCATGAAACTCCCTTTCTCCGTTCCCTCTGTTTCTCTAATTCCTCTTCGACACAGACGCCCACTCTTAGCCGAACAAAATCCTTTATCGTCTACCAGAATGAAGTTGGTAAAGTTAGTTACCGTAACAAAATCCTTTATCGTCTATCAGGACGGAGTTGATAAAGTGAGTTGCCGTAACGAAAGTGTTGATACCAGACAACTCCATCCAGTTGAGGGAAAAAAATTAGAAAAAAGAAATTCTCAACAATTGAAAGACCAAAATAGGTCAATATAATTAACACATTATCATGGCTCCATATTGCTGTCCCTCCCCTCTCAGTGGCTCCACCAATGCTCTCACTAAACTGTCAGTGATATTGAGAGATATGGATATTGAATTATATCAATGATACATTACCATCATATATCATGACAGTCCACTCGGGCATCGTATGTCAAAAACTGCTGACCCCGCGCAATTCACATACTTGTCTAGAGTATTAATGATGTTATGTTTCTACACTTCGCATTATTATCTAAAACATAATTATGAATTGAAATTTGTTTATATAAGGTGTATGGTCGTGTTTTTTGTTGTTTAATTATAGAGAGTATGGTGTTATTTTAGTGGTTGGTGATATTCGGCATCTGCCTTCATCATATGTCCATCACGAGCTCATTGCATGATAAGAGGGATTTCTCGTCCCCGAACATGTGATGGTGATGATTGAGTGTTGCCATATATGGTTATATATATATATATATATATATATATATATATATATATATATGTGTGTGTGTGTGTGTGTGTGTGTGTGTGTGTGTGTGTGTGTGTGTGTGTGTGTGTGTGTGTGTGTGTGTGTATGTTTATGTGTGTGAGTGTGTGTATGTATGTATATATGCATGTATGTATGTATGTATGTATGTATGTATGTATGTATGTATGTATGTATGTATCTATGCATGCATGCATGCATGTATGTACGTATGTATGTATGTATGTATGTATGTATGTATGTATGTACGTATTTATGTATGTTTATGTATATGTATATATAAAGATAAACTTTTTTTACCTTGATATTTTTGTTCTACTATGGCGTTTTCCAGATATCTATTCTTTTTGCTAATTCTCTTTGCTGAACAGAATCGTCTGAAGGCAGCTAGGATAAATATATAAGTCGTGAATAGCAGTGAATGGTTTGAAGAAATTTGGGATGGTCGGAGTAGTGGCAGGGATGGTCCGACAAACACCTGTTTACCAACCGTTTTCTTCAGCATTGATGTATTATACAAGGCCTGAGGCAGGAAGGACTGTTCGTCTATTGAACCATATGGACTTGCTGCTTTTTTGTTTTGTTTTATATCTTTACATCCTCGGGCAGTTTTATTCAGCTGAGGTCATGACCTCGGCCCAAAACATATTTTCGTCTCTGAGCTCCTCCTCTTTCCTTCCTTTCGTAATTTTTTCGTCCCCGTCTCCTCTTTTCCTCTCTTTCTTTTCTTATCCCCTTCCTTTTCTTTTTCTTCTTTAATCTACTTATACCTTTGTTTCCTCCTCCCTTCCTCAGCCCTCTTGTACTTCCTACTTTTACTCTTCTTTCTTTCATTCCCTCCTTTCTTACTTTGTTCTTTTATTCATGTATTTCTATTTCGTCTTTCTGTCTCTCATTCCCTACTTCTTTATCTGTTTCCTAACTACTTTTGTTTCCTTCCTTCTCTCTCCTTCCTTCCTTCCCTTCTTCTCTTTCTTCTTCTTCTTTCATTCCAGCCTGTTATATTTCCTTCCTTCTTTCCTTCTTCCCTTCTTTCATCCAGTCTTCACCTTCTTCTTTCCTTCCTTCACTTCTTCTTCCACCCGTCCTTCCTTCCTTCCTAACTTCTCATCTTCATTCTTCCTCTCTTCTCTCCTTCCTTTTATCCTTCTTTCAACCCTTCCCTCCTTCACTTCTCCTTACTTTATTCTTCCTTTTTTGTATTTTAAATGTATGTCCTTCCCTTACTTCTTCTTCTACCCGTCCTTCCCTCCTTCCTAACTTCTCACCTTAATTCTTCCTCTCTTCTTTCCTTCCTTTCTTCCTTCTTTCAACCCTTCCCTCCTTTACTTCTCCTCTTTACTTTAGTCTTCCTTTTTTGTATTCTACATGTATGACTCCGATTCCTCTTCCTTTATCTCTCTTTTTTTTCAATTAATCATTCGCCCTTTTCTTCTTCTTTTTTTTCTCCTTCCTCACCTCTTGCCACCCCACCCCCGTCCTTCCTTTCCTCCTCCTTCTTTTTCTTCTTCTTTCTTTCCTTCCTTCCTTCTTCCTTTTATTCGTTCCATCTATTTTCGTTTCCATATTTCCATCCTTCTTTATTTTTCTTTCTTATTTTTCTTTTTCCTTCCGTTCTTCTTTCTATTTTATGTTCAATTTCTCTTTCCTTTTTCTTCTTTCATTTCTTTACCTTTTGTTTTTATCTCCTTCCTTTTGTGCAGATGTGAAATGGACTAAGAGTATGACAACATTTTTTGAAAGTAATAGAAAGATGTTTTGGAAAGAAATGAAGAAGAGAAGAAGAGGTGGATCAAGTAGAGAGAAAAAAAAGGTAAAAGGTGCAGATGGAGAGATAATAATGGAAGAGACGGTAGTAAGAGGAAGATGGGCAGAGTATTTTAGGGAGCTGCTCAATGTGAAAGAGGATAGAGAGGGAAAGGTAGTTGCGCTGGTAGGAGCTAAGAAAATGATAGTGATGAGTGAGGACAATGGAGATGATATAAGGAAAGATGAGGTAAAAGCAGTTGTTACAATGATGAGAGCAGGTAAGGCACTTAGGTTAGGTGGGTTTCATGCAGTGTCTAAAAAAGAGGGGGTACAGTGATGGAGAACTGGCTGGTGAGGTTGTTTTATATTTGTTTAAAAGAGGGTAGAGTGCCGGAGGACTGGAGGAGTGCCTGTATAGTTCCAGTTTACAAGAAAGAAGGGGACAAGTGTGCGTGTACTGATTTCAGAGGGATCAGTTTGCTGAACGTAGTTAGGTAGTCTTATGTTAGGGTTTTGATTGAGAGGATTAGGAGAGGAACAGAGGGAGTAATTGGGGAGGAATAGTGTGGGTATAGGATAAGTAGGGGTTGCGTGGATCAGATTTTTGTGGTAAGGCAGATATGTGAGAAAGGTTTAGGGAAAGGTAAGGATGTTTTTTAGGGGGGGCCTTTATGGATTTGGAAAAGGCTTATGACAGGGTAGACAAGAAGACACTGTGGGAAGTAATGTAGATATATGGAATAGGAGGAAAGATGTTAAGATCAGTCAAGAGTTTTTACGAAATTAGTAAAGCTTGTGTTAGAATTAAAAATGCAGGAAGTGGGTGGTTTGAGGTAAAGGTGGGATTTCATCAGGGATGTGTTGGGTTTCTTTGGCTGTTCAATTTATACATGGATAGGGTGGTGCGAGAGGTAAATGCAAGGGTGGTGGGTCAGGTATTGGAGATGGTTAAAGAAAATGAACAAAAAAATGGGAGATAAGCCAGTTCTTATTTACTAACGACACTGCGCTTGTGGCAGCATCAGAGGAGGGATTAAGGAAGTTAGTGACAGAGTTTTGGAAGGTGTGTGAAAGAAGGAAGTTAAAGATAAATGTGGGTAAAAGTATGGTGATGAGATGTACAAGGTGAGATTATGACAGTAAAGTGGAGGTGAGTATTAAGGGAGAGAAACTGGAGGAAGTGGATATTTTTAGATACTTGGGTGCGAATGTGGCAGGAGAGGAAGGATTGAAAGTGGAGGTAGAATGTAGACTGAGAGAAACAAGCAAATGCATTGGGGGATTAAAAAGTGTAATGAGAAATAGACATTTGAAAATGGATACTAAGAGGAGATTGTATGAAGAGGTGATTGCGCCAACAGCACTGTATGGGACAGAAACATGGAACATACGAGAGGAAGAGGGGAGGAGTTTGAATGTGTTTGAGATGAGGTGTCTGAGAGATATGATAGAGGTTACTAGGATGGATAGAGTGAAAAACAAGGAGGTGAGGAGAAGAGCGGGGGTGGAAATGGAGTTGGGAGATATGGTTAATGAAAGAGTATTAGGATGGTTTGGACACATGGAAAGAATGAGTGAAGAAAGATTAGTGAAAAGGTGTAGAAGGCAGAGGTGGAAGTGGTGAACATGATGGGGCGACCAAGGATGAGATGGATGGATGGGGTAAAAAGGGCGCTGGGAAATGAGGGAAATGTCTGTTGAGGAAGGAAGGGAGAAGACAGAAGATAGGGGTGAATGGAGAATGGTTGTGTATGGATAATGCTGTGATGTATGGACAGGAGTGGAGAGGGAGTATGTACGAATGACATTTTGACGCAGCCCGAATGGATTTCTCCCCGTCTCTCTCTCTCTCTCTCTCTCTCTCTCTCTCTCTCTCTCTCTCTCTCTCTCTCTCTCTCTCTCTCTCTCTCTCTCTCTCTCTCTCTCTCAATTTTGTATGTGGCGACGAAGAGGGAGGGGGTCGCCGATTAAATGAAGCGGCCTTGCTGTGAATGTGCTGTGTCTTGCTACACAGGCTCTGACCCAGGACAGTGGGCGAGATGCCGGGATGACCCGTCACTCAGGAGAAACCAAGATAAGAGGGAGGAAGGGGGGTGAATGGGAGTGGAATATGTGGGGATGGAATGTGTGGGAGTGGATTTCATGCCTTTGTTTTTGGGCTACCTCTCTTGTAAAAGGGAGATAACCATTGGTATATGTAAACATGTATTTTTCATACTTTTTGATCATGCCCCTGTTCTGTTTACCCCTCCACGATATATATATATATATATATATATATATATATCTATATATATTTATATATATATATATATATATATATATAGATATATATATATATGTACAACACTGAATGGGTCCCAGTGATTAGAGATACATTTTAACAACCACAATGCACTTGAATTCTAAGCCATCAACGGCCAGCATGCTGAAATTGAAATGTGGTACTGCCCAGGACTCGAACCTGGCATCCTCATGACAAGTGCGACAGTGACTCTCCAACTAGGCTATCTCTCTTGATAGCCTAGTTGGAAAGTCACTGTCGCTCTTGTCATGAGGATGCCGGGTTCGAGTCCTGGGCAGTACCACATTTCAATTTCAGCATGCTGGCCGTTGATGGCTTAGAATTAAAGTGCATTGTGGTTGTTAATATATATATATATATATATATATATATATATATATATATTATATATACATATATATATTATATATACATATATATATATATATATATATATTATATACATATACATATATATGTATATACATATATATATATATATACATATATATATATATATATATACATATTTTACTCCACTTCCTTATTCGTTTCCTTCCATGTCCTACTTTTTCTCTGCCTACGTCTTCTTTTCTTTCTCCATTTCTTCTTTAACTTCCAATAACCTTTCCAAGTCTATTTTATGTTTCTCTTCTTCTCCCTTTTTCTTACTCCTCCTCTTCCTACTTCTTCTCCTCCTTCTTCTCTTTCTTCCCCGTCTCGTGTACTCGTCTTTTTCCTTCGCCTCTTCTCTCTCCTCCACCTCGACCCTTTCTTCTCCTTCTTCTTCATTTTCTTTCATATCCCCCTCTTTCTCTGCACCCCCTGAGAATTTTTTTCCACCAATCGCCCCCCTTACCCTCACCCCCATACCATGTACGGGGGTATTGACTGTATAAATTTAATTCGGTCAATATTTTCGGATATTCTAGTGATTCCCACACGGACTAATAATCTAATATTTTACTGTCGCACTTTTCTGCTACTATTCTGGAATTCTCAATTACCATCGCTACGATTTCACTTCGTTCGTGTGGTATTGTATCTAAGGATAAAAATTATATCTATCAAAATACTAATTTGTCCTTTTCCTCCTCCTCCTCTATAATTCCTCTTTGTTCGTGTGGTATTGTATCTAAGGATAAAAATTATATCTATCAAAATACTAATTTGTCCTTTTCCTCCTCCTCCTCTATAATTCCTCTTTGTTCGTGCGTTTTTTTTATTTTTTATCTAAGGATAGAAATTATATCTATCAAAATACTAATTTCTCCTTTTCCTCCTCCTCCTTCTCTTAATCCTTCTCTTCCTTCTTCTCCTTTTCCTTCGCTTCCTACTGATCCTTCTTTCCCAAAATCCTTCGTTTCTCTCACCTGTTCCTTCCATCCTCTGCCTCATCGTCTACCTCTGTAATCCCTTCCCCCCACTCTCTATTATTTATCGTCTTATTTTTTCCTTGTATTTTTTGTTGTCGCTTTGTATCAACTTTCGTGTATTTTTCCGCAGGGTGTGGGATTTTTTTCCCTACTTTAT
>NC_134783.1:57292606-57295106 GCF_046742065.1 Oratosquilla oratoria
AATTCTCGGAGGAGGCTTCTAATTATACAGCATCTGCATTTATTCAACAATGTGAGGATAGTATCACCAACACTAACGTCATTTCATCGTCAGATAAAATTTCTTTTATAATGTCTCAACTTGTACCTAACTCATTAGTCTCTGAGATGATGTCAGCTTCATGCGTCAACCCTAGATCTTTAAATTATACGACACCTTTAGGGCAATTTTTTTTTTTTTATTATTTGATGCAAAACTGGTAGGTGATAATTTTCTCTGGTGCTTCAGGTTAGCTAACATACTCTCTTACTCTATGGGCACTGAAAATTTTATGCGTACTCAAGCAAACGCCAGTACAGTGGTCTCTGAAGCATTAGATTCATTGATATATTCACAGTGGGTAGGTAAAAATTCTATTCAATTAAATAGACTCCGCCTTTTTATGGAGTACATATTCTACATTTTGTTCCTTGATCCATATAAGCGAAGGATTGCTTCTTCTCTTGGCAGATGAGTCTTTACTAACACTTGCAACAAAGCTTTCTAAAAGGTTAAAAGAATTGCCTCATCGTACCTTGCTAGCTCCTGTACTACCTAGTCATTCACAGCAGACTTCGGAGGTTCCTAATTTTTCTCCACCACCTTTTCTGTATTCGAAACTTAGGCATAAGTTGTCCTTAGTCTTGCAACGTTTTGCAGAAGCTAGGTTAAAGCTCAATTTACCCAAATGTTTATTTTTTATTTCCGATATCTAATTCTTAGGTCATTTAGTAAACAAAGATGACATTCATACTCCAGATCATTAGATCAAAGCTGTAAGAAACTTTCTTACACCTAAGGCAGTTGACCAAGTACGCTCTTTCCTAGGGTTGTCAGGATACTATTGTGCTTTTGTAAAATGCTTTGCTTCCATTGTATTACCTCCTACTTGTCTTCTCAAAAAGGATGCTTCCTTCCAGTGGCGTGACGCTCATCAGAAAAGTTTTGACTCCATGAAACATGCACTTACTCAGGCGACTGTGTTGGCATTCCCAGGTTATATCCTTTCTTTTACCATTTACACTTGTGCTTCTGGTTTAGGTATTGGAGCTTTTATAATGTAGCAAGTAGATGGTCGTCGTCTATATATCATTGCATTTGTTAGCTACATACTCAATCATGCTGAGTCTCGCTGCTCTGTTACACATCTGGAGGCTTTAGCAGGGGTGTGGGCTCAAAAAGCATTTTCGTGGCATCAGTTTTGGCTATCCTATCACAGTTTACACAGACCACATTACTGTTACACACATTTTTAAAGGCAAAGAATATTCCAGGTCGCCTAGCCAGATAGTTCAATCCAGTCCTTAAGCATACACGTATTCCTGGACGTGCAAACAAGGTTGCTGATACACTTTCACGAGATGTACCTATAGCTGCTGTTGAAGTAATTCACAACTTCTTCCTGCGAGATTTAGCCAAAGCTCAACGTAAGGACCCTGTTTGGTCTGCTGTCATTTACGTCTTAGAGTCTGGCGATGATGTTACTTTGACAAATTTCCCTGTATTTCTGTCTCAAATCTCCTTGCAAGACAGTGTTCTCACTCGTAACGTGAAAGTGTTTGAGCAAGATGTAGCACAGTTAGTGATCCCTGAGTCCCTAGTCACTGTTGTTTTATCTCTTGTTCATGATTCCCCTCACCCAGGTCGTGACAAAACTCTGACTATGGCTCGCAAGAAATATCATTGGCTTAGAATGTGTTTAGATAGTGCCACTCATGTAGCCTAATGCAAGTCTCGTGTTCAGAACAGATGTTCTAATCACAATGCTCATATTCTAGAGTATCCTACTCCTTCTCGCCCCTTCGACACTGTAGCAATTGTTGTCTTGCAAATGCCCCGTAGCATTCAAGGCTCAGTGTACGTTCTTTTGTGCGTTGATTATTTTAGCTGTTTTGTGATATTGGCTGCCTTGCGTGATAAATCTGCTCCAGCTGTTGTTCGTGTTCTAGTTTCCCATGTTATCTGTCCTTACACTACTCCTTCAATGTTGCTTAGTGACAATGGGACTGAGTTTAAGAATGAAGTCATTGACAACATTTGCAAACAATTCAACATCACCCAGATTTTTGTACCTGCTTATCATCCCTCCTCTAACGGTCAGGTGGAGCGGACAAATAGGAAAATACTTGACATCCTAAGTCAAAAGAGTGTTAGCAGGTAATTCATTGTTTATTAGTTGGTCGAAATTGAACTGGTTTTGAATGCGGCCAGGAGACGATATATATACCGCGTGGGTAGTCACCCGTGGTGCGTAATTACATAACTGCACTGGATTAGGTGTGGTCGGGTCAAGCAGAGTCGCACTGTCATAGACAAGTGTGCGTGGATAGCGCGACAAGTCTAGTCGCGTGTGGGAGACAACGTGCGCTCCATGCCACGTGGTTTGTACAATTCTAAACCCGAGATGGACGAGTGACCAGTCATGTGTTCTGAGTGGCTCGGATACGAAGCTCGTAGTATGGTGTAATAATAGAACTAATAT
>NC_134783.1:57312606-57315106 GCF_046742065.1 Oratosquilla oratoria
CTCTTTCTCGTCCTCTTCTTCCTCCTCCTCTTCCTCCTCCTCCTCTACCATCACAGCCTTCTCGTTCTCTTCGTCCTCCTACTCCTTTTCTTTATCATCCTCCTTTTCAACTATTGCTCATTTCTGTAAAACCACCACATCCTCCTTATTCTCTTCTTCTCCCTCCTCTTCCTCCTCTTCCTCTTCCTCCTCCTCCTCTTCCTCCTCCTCCTCTTCCTCCTCCTCCTCTACCATCACAGTCTTCTCGTTCTCTTCTTCCTACTACTCCTCCTTTTCTTCTTCCTCTCCCTCCTTTTCAACTACTACTCATTTCTGTAAAACCACCACTTCCTCCTTATTCTCTTCTTTTCCATTCTCTTTCTCGTCCTCTTCTTCCTCCTCCTCTTCCTCCTCCTCGTCTACCATCACAGCCTTCTCGTTCTCTTCGTCCTCCTACTCCTTTTCTTTATCATCCTCCTTTTCAACTATTGCTCATTTCTGTAAAACCACCCCATCTTCCTTATTCTCTTCTTCTCCCTCCTCTTTCTCCTCCTTCTCTTCCACCTCCTTCTCTTCCTCCTCCTCCTCTACCATCACAGTTTTCTCGTTCTCTTCCTCCTCCTACTCCTCCTTTTCTTCTTCCTCTTCCTCCTTTTCAACTATTACTCATTTCTGTAAAACCACCACTTCCTCCTAATTCTCTTATTTTACATCCTCTTCCCCCTCCTCCTCTTCCTCCTCCTCCTCTTCCTCTTCCTCCTCTTCCTCCTCCTTTACCATCACAGTCTTCTCGTTCTCTTCCTCCTCCTACTCCTCCTTTTCTTCATCTTCCTCCTTTTCGACTATTACTCATTTCTGTAAAACCACCATTTCCTCCTTATTCTCTTCCTCTCCCTCCTCTTCCTCTTCCTCCTCTTCCTCCTCTTCCTCTACCATCACAGTCTTCTTGTTCTCTTCCTCCTCCTACTCCTCCTTTTCTTCATCTTCTTCCTCCTTTTCAACCATCACTCGTTTCTGTAAAACCACCACTTCCTCCTTATTCTCTTCTTCCCCCTCCTCTTCCTCCTCCTCCTCTTTCTTCTTTTTTATCTTCGTCCTCCTTTCCATATTTCTCTTTCACTTCTTCCTCCTCTCTTCCTCCCCATCCTCCTACTCCTCCTCCGCCACTCCCACCACCCCTTTCTCCAACACCACTTCGATTTCCTCCTGTTTCAATTCTCCTTCCCCTCGTCCATCTCCACCTTCGCTTGACTCCCTCGCTTGTTACGGGGAGAGATAAGGAAAAGTAGGTCGAGTAAACAGGAGAGAGGGAAAGGGGAGAGTTGCATGGAATCCGGTTTGGGGGTTCCTGAATGAGGGATGACATTCAGAAACTGAAGGAAAGGGGGAGCGCTGAAATGGGGAGAGAGGTTGTAAGAGAGGCTCAGGAATGAAAGGAAGGGAGGATGAGGAAGAAATAAAAAGGAAGAAATAAAGAGGAAGTGGAGTAAGAGGGAAGGGAAGGGGAGGGCATGGGAGAGGAGGGAGAAGGGAAGATATGGAAGAATGAAGGGAAGGTGAGGGGGAGAGAGAGTGAGAGGAAGGGAGAGGGGGAACCGAGGCTGGAAGTGGGCAAAGGCTGGTAATAGAAATAATATGTATAAAAAAAAAATCATTCCAGTCCAGACGTGTATATTGGATGTAGTGAGAAGGCTTCTAAGATATATATATATATATATATATTTGGATGATGGAGAACATAAACACAGGGGAAGGCTCGGAACCCTAAACAATCTAACGTTTCGTTCGCGTAGAACTTCTTCAGGGAGTGTATGTAGAACTGCAATTGAAGTTTATGTACTAAATCTAATTATCTTTTCGGACACTTGGGAAAGGTCGTTTTTCTGGCGTGCTTTAGAATTAAAATACTAGTTTCTTTAGCTAAATTGATAAACCCTCCTCGATGATTCGATGAATTATTAGTTGAAATATATGCTGATTTAACAAAATCAGGTATGAACATAGCTAAAATAACTAACAAGAGGATAGGTGATTTAATAAAGACTTCTGAAAAGAGAACCAATTCCGAAAACAGCGTCGTATACAAAATCCCGTGCAATAGTTGCTCAATGGCTTATTTTGGCGAATCATCAAGAGGATTAGAAAAAAAAATTATGAACATAAAAACGACATAAAAGCACATAGGACATCTAATTCTTTAGTAGTTCATGTGGAAAAATTTGATCATTTACCAAACTGGAGAGAAGCTGAAGTGCTACATAAAGGTTTTGATAAATTCACAAGAAGAATTGTTGAATCAGCATATATTTCAACTAATAATTCATCGAATCATCGAGGAGGGTTTATAAATTTAGCTAAAGAAACTAGTATTTTAATTCTAAAGCACGCCAGAAAAACGACCTTTCCCAAGTGTCCGAAAAGATAATTAGATTTAGTACAAAAACTTCAATTGCAGTTCTACATACACTCTCTGAAGAAGTTCTACGCGAACGAAACGTTAGAGTGTTTAGGGATCCGAGCC
>NC_134783.1:57320106-57322606 GCF_046742065.1 Oratosquilla oratoria
GCCACACTTCTTGAATTATATTGTGGAGACAGTTCACAACAGCTTGCCCACCATGCTTTAGGAGCTCAGCTGGGATGCCATCAGGACCAGTGGCTTTATTGTTCTTGAGGCTGTTGATTGCATGGCTCACTTCTTGGATGGTTGGTATGTCATCCAATTCTTGAATTACAGGAAGGTTGGGAAGGCTGTCGAGAAAAGTAGGGTCAGTAGGATTTTGTCTATTCAATAATTCTTGGTAATGGTCAGCCCATCGCCTGAGGATGTCGGTCTTCTCAGTGAAGAGTGTGGAGCCATCAGCACTTCGGACAGGGCAGAGGTTATTGCTTCGTGGGCCATATGCTGTCTTAAGGGCGTTGTAAAATTGATGTTGGTCCCCTGTATCCGCGAAACCTTGGATCTCAGTGGCGAGGTTGGTCCACCATTCATTCTGCATTTTTCTAGTTTCGTGTTGGACTTTGGAGCGGAGGTCTGCTAGTTTGCCACGTGTTGTTGGATTTGGGTTGACAATCACTGCCTGATGTGCCCGGTTTTTCTCATCTATTAGTTGGTGTATTCCCTCTGACTGTTCATCAAACCAGTCTCGATGCCTTCTTCTTGAGAAGCCCAGAACATCCTTGGCAGTGTTGAGAAGGACTTCACTGATGCTATCCCACTTTTCTGTTAGGTATTCTGTTGATATGGGATCTTTTGTAGGGGCTGGCAAGGTGAGATGAGCTGATAATTCGGTTTGTAGGGTAGAGCGAGTTGCAACAATGTTCAGAGCTTTGAGGTCAAAGTGTTTTTTGGGAGCTTGTCGGCGAGTTGGAGGCCGAATTTTAAGATGAAGTATTGAGCGGACAAGTCGATGATCTGTCCACCCATCAGCTCCCCTCATAGCTCTTGTAATCTTTACATCTTTAATGTCATTGCGTCTCACAATTACGTAATCAAGCAGATGCCATATTTTGGATCTTGGATGCATCCAGGTGGTTTTAAACTTGTTTTGGAGCTGGAACATTGTGTTTGTGATGGTTAGATGGTGTTGGGAGCAGAATGTTAGAAGGCGTGAGCCGTTGTCGTTGCACTTACCAACTCCATGGCGTCCCAAGACCCCCTCCCAAAGATGATGACTGCTGCCCACTCTTGCATTAAAGTCCCCAAGAAGAATGATCTTATCTTCTCTGGGGATTGCCTGTATGATGTCATTAAGTTGAGCATAGAAACGATCTTTTATTTCATCATCAGAAACTAAGGTTGGTGCATAGACATTGACTAAGGTTACATATCGACTGTTTGTTATGGGGATACGCCAGCTGATGAGTCTTTCGTTATGACCTGTTGGGCTGTGGGGTATGTCGTTGAGTAATTTGGTCTTAACTGCAAAAGCAACACCATGGATGCGAGGATCCCCTTCGTTCAAGCCCTTCCAGAAGAAGGTGTAACCTTCCCCAGATTCAGTGATGGAGCCTTCATCTGAAAAGCGGGTTTCATTGAGTGCCGCTATGTCAATGTCATACTTTTGGAGTTCATAGGCTATAAGAGCGGTTCTACGGTGAGGTCTTTCATTGTTGTCTAGGTCGAGCAGTGTGCGCACATTCCATGTGCCAATAATGATTTTCTTTGTTCTCGTGTTATTGGGGCCGAGGTATGGGTTGCCACGACGAGGCTCGGCTACCTGTCCGTGGGAAATGGAACAGACAATTTTTAGGTCACCTTTTCTAGACCCCTCCCAATTCAGGGTGGGCGGTGTGGATCCTGAAGAGGGCCGCCCAGTCACCCTGGGAGCTGCCGAAGGAGGCTGCTGTTCCAGTCCCAGCCATCCAGCGACCATCACCCCAGGGCCGCCTCTCGTGCAGGGTTGGAGCTAAGGGCTGCCAGCAACAACCTTTGCCTGCCCTCACCACTCCCTCCCCGTCGCCGGAGGACTTTTTAATTGTAGGTGGAGATAGATGAAGTATTGAGTAGGAGATAAGAAAGTTGGCATGGGCAAAACTAGTGCATTGATGATTAGAGTGAAAAGTGGGTGCACACTCCACAGTCCACTACCTTGGCAGTCCATTAGCTGTTCCAGTGGCAGGTGGAGACCAGGACGACTGGACTAATAAACCGCTGCAGAGGTGTGCCAATAGTCCAGTCTGTCGGACTTTGCCTGTTGCGTCACCCCGGCGCAGATTTTCTCTCAGGGTTTACTCCCCTAGCCCAATGCCAACCAAGGATAACCCACCGGGCTGTGGGGCAGGGGTTGGTGTGAGACCAGGGCGTGTCCACACATCGGTGGGCCATAGGCTCACACCTCTGGGGCCCCCTGCTGCTCCGAGATCCCCTGCTGTTTAGCCTGGAGCCGCGAAGCAGCCAGTTACCGTGTGTGGCCACGAGGAGGCACAGCAGAAGTCTTGGTGTTAGAGAGGCTATGTACTGGCAGGGGAAGACTTACGCACTCGGCTTCCCTTTTCGCTAAAGCAAGCTAGCCAGCGGTGGTACTGAAAGCAAGAGAGCACAAGCAAAGCATGTAACTTACACT
>NC_134783.1:57332606-57337606 GCF_046742065.1 Oratosquilla oratoria
AAGCTATGAGGACATGGAAAATAGGTCAGAATTTAAGACACAGGACTGAATTTGGCTCAATCTCGAGCACATAGGCAACTAATGTAAACGTGAGATATGTGTTGACCAAGCTAATTGTTAATAAATGCACATAAAGTTGACCTTGTTTATAAACATGTAAATTGAGAGGACGTAAGGTCAATGCATCTCTCTACATCGCTTTCTTATCTACATATTCACCCCTTTTGTCCCCTTCTGTTCGTGCTGCTTGCTGATATGTGTTTAACCACAACCTTTGTCTTTGTTACACTGTCTGATGATGCATAACACGACAGTGATATTACGGAGATTTTATTTCTATTGTGATAATTCAACATATGTATCTATCTATCTATCTATCTATCTATCTATCTATCTATCTATCTATCTATATATATATATATATATATATATATGTGTGTGTATATATATGTATATATATATATTATACACACACACACACACACACACACACACACACACACACACACACACATACACACACACACACACACACATATATATATGTGTGTGTGTGTGTGTGTGTGTGTGTGTGTGTGTGTGTGTGTGTGTGTGTGTGTGTGTGTGTGTGTGTGTGTGTGTGTGTGTGTGTGTGTGTGTGTGTGTGTGTGTGTGTGTGTGTGTGTGTGTACGTAGTCTCTTCCTTTTTATGGACGAAACGTTCTTCTCCTCTGTGAACTGATCAGGGTCGACGCGTCTGCAAGGATAATTACTTTTTGTAAATATTTATATCTTACATTTACTCCTGCAATCCAAGCACAGATGAAATAGTACGTTGAACCAAAACCTGATGTCGTAAGTCGGTAACCGAAGTAAAGGTAGAGCATTGGAAGATACGGATCATTTGGAGTTTAAATTAAATGGATCGTGGTGAGTGAAGAAGATATGTTACATCATATACTGTTTTATCAGATGTTCTTATTAGCTCATTCCCTCTTTTCTAATCTAATTTGACAGTTTTTTTTCCACTTAAAACGAGAGTGTAATGTCAATGGAACACAGTGAATTGTATCGGGGTTGAAATGACTTTTCATCAATATTGAAAGTAACTTTGATTTCTCTAGAATCTTTCTTGTTTTCTTGAAAAATCATCTTAAAGACGAAGAAAAGCTGCAGTTTATTAACCCGATGACCTTTCCGTGTCTAGTTCATTAGACACGGAAGTCCTCCCTAACTAGGACACAATATATTGTAACATCTATTAGGTAGTTTATATTCTTGTTTAAATACAAATTTGTGCTTGTATCTGGCATGCATTCGGTCTTTTTGTTGTAGAAAGGGACTCTGGGACAAGTATCTTATCATTACAGACACCGGTCAGCTTACGAACGAGTTACGTTCCGAATGGCTGTTCTTAAGTCGAACTGTTCTTAATTCGTTGTTCATCATCATTTTAAAGGTACTAAAATCTACATGCATAATTAAGTATGATATAAAATCAGTACATATTTTTTATCTTAAAACACATTACTTATGATACATAAAGCAAAAATAAATTGTAATACTAATATTTTGATGTTGGGTTTCTTATATTTGAAACTGGTAAATTAGGTCTCAGACTTTGTTCATATGTCATAGAACTCGTAATCAGAGAACCGTCGGTATTTAGTATCTATGAAACTGAGGCTATTTCCACTTTATATAGAGGATGGCTGGTTCAAAATACCCACCACATCATAAACAAATAAAGCCATTTCAGCCTCCCATCTGATGTCAGTAACTCAGGAATGAGGTGCCACCTATTTATGAGACGTCAGGATTTAATTAATACATAATAAACTTCTTTTGCATCTAATGAACGATGGCTATTTTAAGCCTTATTTCAGTGGAATCACGGACACAAAATTAGATCTACGTGGAGTTGAAATTATAGATAATCTATGAGCGTAATATGGTCTAATGTTAACTTGTTCTATTTTGTCTCAAGTAGGTCCAAATCCTTTTCCTCTGGCAAACAAGGCCCTTGTTTGCCATTACATTCCTTGCAATTCATTCCTGTGTTATGAGGACCTAACGGAGGTGGGCAAAAATGAGTATGTTCCCTCATGACCATAACATAGCCGTTTTAGCTTATCTGTGTGAGCAGCCTCCTTTTCTTTAGTAATAATGAACGCCGTTAATACCTCGCTAATCGCCAGACACATACACACGCACACACACACACACACACACACACACACACACACACACACACACACACACACACACACACACACACACACACACACACACACACATATATATTTATATATATATATATATATATATATATATATATATATATATGTGTGTGTGTGTGTATATCTTTTCAACCACAATTCACTTTTAATTCTATGTCATCGCAGTCGAGACTGAGAGGCTCGAAGGAGGTATATATTAGAAATTGAAACGTGGAAACGTGGTCAAGCCGAGGACTCGAACTCAGCTTGGACGTGACAAAATGTCAGTGACTAAATCCATTACGCTATCTCTCTTAATAGCGTTATATATATATATATATATATATATATATATATATATATATATATATATATACATACACACACATAATGTAAAAGTAATGCCTCCTCTTTTTTATTTTGCACCAAGAAATCCGAGAGCACTGTTTATAGTATCATACTAATGAATGAACTTTTGCGCTCAGAATATGATATTTTCATTCCTCTGTTGCTAATATTGACAATGTGACAGTCTAATAGATTAACCCCTATTATGGAATGTACGTCAGAGGCAAAGAAGCGTCACTGAATTCATCCAGCAGAAGCAGTGGAACCCCGTCTGGGCTATTGGCTTCATGTTATTGTGTGAAAATTGTGACGAATGTAGATAGGAGGTAAAGGGAACAGGGGCTGAGGGGAATACTTTTATTCCTAACTAGTTTCGCCTGAGTGGATTCTTTTGAAGAAGCCACTCAGGCGAAAGTATTTCCCTTAGTCTGTGTTCCCTTTACCTCCTATCCTTCATGTTATTTTCAGATTAAAATTACTCAGTAGCATGAAGCTGATACTTTAGGATCTATATGAAGTGCTCCTACGGACCAGAGCCACGCATCATTTTGTCCGTGATAGAGGAACTCTCTATGCATAGAGAAATGATGCTACTATGTTACACAGCAACTGTCACTCCGTTATGCTGTCCCCTCTTCTCATAATATTGTCTGAAGGGATTTCTTCCCGTCTTCTCCTCTCCTGCATGAGGGGACGGAGAGGGGGGTCGCCGAATTTATGAAGCGGCCTTGTTGTGGATGTGCTGTGTCTTGCGACACTGCTTCTGACCCAGGGCAGTGGACAGGATGCAGGGATGACCCGTCATCCAGGAGGTGCCAAGATAGGAGGGAGGGAGGAGGGTGGAGGGGAGTGGAATATATGGGAAACGAAATGGTTGGGAGTGATTTCTATGCTTTTTTCTTTTTTGGCTACCCCCCGTGTAAGGGGGAAAAAGCCTTTGGTATATGTATGTATGTACCACTTTTCTGGATATACATTTCGTTTTTCAGCGAACCGTGTGGTGGGGGAGAAAGAATAGTGCCACCAAGTGTTCCCACTTGAGTTGTAAAAGACAACAAAAAACGGGACGGGGATTGTACTAGACATTCCACTACCTGCAGCATCAAGAACGACATTCCTAAAACAAGAGAAGACATAGAGGGTCTGAGTAGAGTTTTCCAACCAGAACCCTAAGGTTTAGGTCTTCTAATGTACTGTACGTGTGTGCATGTATGTATATATGTATATATGTATATATGTATGTATGTATGTATGTATGTATGTATGTATGTATGTATGTATGTATATATGTATATATATATACATATATATATGTATATATGTATATATATATATATATATATATATATATTTTTTTTTTTTTAAATAGACTCATCCACTGGGATTCGAACCCTTGCCTAGGCGGCTTACGTCTTATAAGACAAAGACCTTACTGACCATACTATCTCGACCCTACAAAACGAAATGACTTGGTTCACGGTCCAGTCGTTCCGCCGAGGGCACTCGGACAGAACATGCTACGTAATGTATTTCATCAAATCCTTTACACAAATACCTATTCCGTTTCTGTAAGCTTAATTATTTATTTATTATTTTTTTATCCTGTGTTCGGGAAATCTACAAATACTGACCTCCTGATTGATGGTTCAGAGTTTTTGAGATGGGAGGGTCATTCCCTAGTGGGATTTACCTTTTGCCTCGACATCCTCATTTTGACGTCATTTTTCGATATTCTTTTCCAATGGCTGCGTTTGTTCTTTCATATCTGGGTAAGGTGTTGCCTTAACGGCTCGTGGGCCGTCGACTCTACACTACCTGCATCCCCGTGTATATTTTTACAAATTATCCGGAGAAAATAATAAGCAACAGAATCTATATTTCAAAATAAAGAACAAAATATACAATTCTTATAGACATTTTACTCTCTTATGGCATTTTTCAATACCTGTGTTTGCTTTTCCTGAGGTCTTTTCGTGAGGTCTTATTTTTTTTGGTCGATAAGCTGCTGTGGCAGACTTTTTGATTTCTTCACAATGTAAGCTCCTCCCTTCATTTTCCTTTCTCTTTCCAAATTACGCTTTATTTTTCTATGTTGACTAGATTCTCGGTAAGCTCATCTATAACTTCCACAAAATCATCATGCCGGAGCACCTTTTCAGGTGTAATTTCAGGTGTGCTCTATATATACCAAGAATCTCCTCTTCTCTGTGATTCACAATATTTTAAACTGTAACAGACACCGACAGACTCCGACAGACTCCGACAGACTCCGACAGACTCCAACAGACTTGGACGGATCTTGATGGACTCGTATAGACGCCTACAGACTTGTCTGTTTTCGTCTCGCCTCCTGTCTGTTTTTTATATGTCCCCTTATCGAGCGAGAGGCTAGAGGGGGAGAGAGAGAAAGAGAGAAAGAGCGAAAGAGAGGAATGTCACTTTTTCCAGAATTGG
>NC_134783.1:57342606-57360106 GCF_046742065.1 Oratosquilla oratoria
CTATTTCGTTGACATTCGTGGCATCTACTTGTGACACAGTAACAAATATTTCATCAATTTATAGTACATACATATACCAAAGACTTTCCCCCCCTTACAAGGGAGATAGACAAAACACAAAGGCATAGAAAAAACTCACACCCATTCCATCCCCTACATACTCTACTCCCCTCTACCCTCTTCTCTCCCTCTTACCTTAGCATCTCCTGGATGACGGGTCATCCCTGCATCTTGTCCACTACCCTTGGTCAGAAGCAGTGTCGCAAGACACAATTTATAGTAATGTTGAAAATATTTTTTTCATCGTTGTTTTTCTCAAGGTCACTCTTAATTTTCATATCCATAAATGTCTCCTTGCTCTCGTATATTTTTATAATATAAGTATTAGTGTCCCATATTCCTATGTTATACACGAAAAAATCTTTCCGATTAATTTTTTATATTCATTTCATTTTTTTTCTCTTTTCTGGAAGCTGTCAAGTGAATTTTGATTAACTTCTTGGTACTTAGTCTCTAGAGCGACGAATGTCTGTCGGATTGAATTTCTTTTTTAATTATTTAGATGAAATTCTGTCGCACCAATTAACTTTTCATCACAGCCCTGAACTCTCGGGCAATTAGGCCATCTAAAATCTAAGCTTGGGAGGAAATGTTTTAATGTAGTAGAAAGTGCACAGATTTTGCTGTAGCAGGCAATTTTTATTTCATTATGCAAGAAGCAAATTCTTTATACAATAACGTGTAAAGGCTCCAGCTTTTGTTACCATCAATGGGCAAGTTGGTAAGAAACGATTTTAGCAACTTAAAACGCCTAGGCCTGAGCTCCGAGTGCATGAACATAACTTTTATCATCTGTATAATAACCCGGCGAGATTATCAATTTATCTGCTGCAAATGCCTATTAGATTTGACTGCTCAACAAACGGTTTTGTTCAGCTACAAGAGTCTATGGTCTATGCATAAACTGATGAACCTTGTTGACATCATAAAACATTCTTTAGAAACAAATTCACTAATAAAAGCAAAATCTCTGAAGGAGATGTCCTCTTAGGACCCCCTTCACCATGTTACTGGGTTGGTATCTCCACCTCTCCTCCCTCCCAAAAACGGACCAAGTATCTCTTGACTTTGAACCTGGCCACCTTGAACAATTCACTTATTTCTTTAGTTCCATGGGTTGCCTTCTTTAGAACAATGACTTGAGCATTTATTTCTTTAGTTAATTCCTTTGTAGGAGCTATGGCGGTAATGGCACAGACCCCAGGGAAATAAAGAAAACCAGTGTGAATAAAGGCAAGGTCCCAAAGAGAAGGAATACCTGTAAATGTTCTTCCTCCGGCAGTGTGGGAGCGACTGGCTGGGTTCTCGCTCATGTTCCACTCTGTTAGCTCAGATATGAGCAAACTTCATCAACAGTTGTGGGGCATGGAAAGTCTATGACATCTCTAACTTTGTCTTGTGATGTAATACATTCTTGGAAAATTAAGACAAGTCCTAGAAAGCGTATTTCTTTCTTAAAAAATATTTGGATAGTTTTAATTTAGAGCCCACTTGTGCAAGACGCGAAAAAACTAGTTGAGGAGTTTGTGAATGTTCATCTATAGATTTAGATGCAGTAATAATGTCATCAAGGTGCATGAAGACTCTGTTCCCTATTAATCTATCAAAGATTTTGTACATGAGTTGTGTAAAGGCAGAGGGTACAGAACCAAGTCCTATTGTCAGTCTTTTGAAATGACATTGTCCCGTTGGAGTACTAAATGTTATAATGGGTCTACTTTCTGGATCAAGGGGATTTTGAAAGTATCCTGACATGAGGTCTAATGTACTAAAGACTACATTGTTTTTTCGTAAGGAATGTATAATCTCATGCAATACAGGTATAGGATGCCTATCTTGGATAGTTATTTTCTAACGTTCCCAAAAGTCCACTATAGGGTGGAACGAACAATCATGTTTGGGAACTACAAAAAGTTTAAAGCTCCATTCTGACACTGAGGGTTCTATGATGTCTTGCTCAATCATGTCTGTAATGACTTTATCAACTAATTGTCTCTTACTATGAAGTAGTCTATAAGCAGGTACGTAACATGTTTTTGGTTTTTCTCTAAGTGGAATGTGGTGATTAATGAGGTCTGTATCACCAAGTGTTTCACAATCTAATTCAATAACATGCCTAAATTGATTGCATGATGAAATTGGTTTATCTAGTGCATCAGGGAGGTCAAGGAAGTTTAAACGGAAGTATATAATGGGTTCTTGTGGAGCTGTTGCTTTGCATGGTGTGGCACAGACTTAAACAGAAAGGAATTGGTCATCCATGACTTTGACACGAGAAGGATACACAAGAAAATCACACAATTTTGTACCAGTGGGCGTGCGAGTTATTTGCACATATTAACTGAGTATGGCCCTCCTTTGAAGTTGAGCGTAAGGCTGCATTTAGGGATATAACAGTTACATGACTTGATTTGGCAGACAGACTACATCAGATTTCGTAGCTTTAAAAACACGAACTGCTTTGTAATATTCAATAGGTGGTAGAGTCAAAGGTTTTGATACAATCGGATTTGTTATATATATGTTTTTGGCCACGTTTGAAAAGTTTAGATCTACGTGAATTACGTGCACACTTTACATATTGAACACGAGGCTTATGAAGGAAGACTGAACATCAATGGAAAGATTACAATCTACTGAGTTATCACTCTGTAATAATTGTGACTGCTAGGCCACCTGAATATTATCTATACTTCATTTATAAGCAAGGCAGAGAAGAAATTGTTTTCATATGTTATACCATTTTGTGAAGGGTAAATGATAATGTCATGCGTTTCGTGGTATATAATCTAGTGAGTATATCAGCAGTAAATTGAACATCAGCTACATGCATTGTGACTGGATTTGATGGACATGAGTCTGCAGAGCTATGATCTTGTATTACTGATATGATATTTACTGGGAATCCTGTATCCATTGTAGTGTGAACTGAAGTTTGAAATGAAATGAAGTCGTCAATACAACGCTGCCAATAATTTCTAATTCTATGTAGAGAAATTGAATTTGATTCCTCCCTTTGCATGAGAAACTAAAACATGTATATACTTGTACATGGGTTTTAAGTATTTAGATTTCACTAAATTACTCACCACATACAAGATAAACAAGCCTCCGAAAATATAAGGACAAGTCCATTCAATTGCACTTAAATAAACAATTGTACTTCTAATAGTAAGTTCTCTGTGACATTTACTCAATAGAAAATCAAATGACTGCACACGTTGATTCATCGATAATGAATAAAGTCACTATAGAATATGAAACATACATAAGATTTATGAATCGAAAGCAAAATACTGTTCGCTTTCGTCGATCACTGTTTTTAACACTATGTTGCCCTTGAATGTCTTGGTAGAACAAAAAAACGACGAGGAAAATTCGATCAGCTGGCTGCACCCTGACTCTAGGGCAGTGGTTCTTAACCCCTGGGTCGCGACCCAAATTTGGGTCGCCAAGCCATTTTATTGGGTCGCTAAGGGTTTGCAGAAAATAATTATTTTCCCACTATAAATTTATTATAATTATATACTGTAATAATTAAAATACATGATGCCTAGTTTTAGAATTCTAAGCAGACCATGATTAAATAAAAAATAAATAAAACCCGATTTTAAAAGAATAACCATATTACTTATAAAGACAATTCGTATATCTATGTAGGCTTGGGTCGCGATGCTTGATTTGTGCAACATTTTGGGTCGCTGCCAAAAAAGGTTAAGAACCACTGCTCTAGGGAAGTACCCTAACTCACTCACTGACCCTCTTCTCTGTCTCTCTTTCCTGTCTGCCCTATGTTTAAGTAGACTCACTAAGTTACCCATTCCCATAGGTTCTTTTATTTTTTCCACTTCTTCACTGACTTTTACATTCTAGTTTGTCACCAATGTCTTTATCATAAAGTGAACTATGATACTTTATCTCTAATTGACTTTTCTGACCCTTCTTATACTTTAAAACTAATTTTATTCTAACTTCTGATTTTAGCAATCTAAGGTCTGCGTTTTCAGTACTTGTCTATTACCACAACTTATCATCCTGCTAAGTGACGCCCCTAAAAGGTCGTCAGTCAATATATGACATTTCCCTTCATATCTTTCTTATCTCTAGGACCCATATTCCTGATTGCAGGTTTCTCTATTTCATCTTACAATACAATACAATGTAATACAATAGGTTCGATTCCCGGGGTGACTGTCAGATGTTATATATATATATATATATATATATATATATATATATATATATATATATATATATTTATATATATATACTCTATATATGTATATATATGTATATATATATATGTATATATATACCACTCATATATATATATATATATATATATATATATATATGTATATGTATATATATACATATATATATATGTATATATATACATATATATATATATACATATATATATAGACTGTATATATATATATATATATATATATGTATCTATATATATATATATATATGCATATATATGTATATATATATACTGTATATATATGCATATATGTATACATATATATATATATATATATATACATATATATATGTATATATATACACATATATATATATATACATATATATATATATATATATATATATATACATACATATATATATATATATATATATATACATATATATATATTTACTTGGCTTATGGCTGTCCTTCGAATGCGAAGACGACTCCAGCTTCACTCGATGAGGATGGCGGTGAATTTATGGTTGTTGTCGGCTGTACCAACGGAGATGACTATGTAGCCCAATGCGTGATGCACACACTCTACCACTTAGATGACATTCTATTCCAGGGTTGTTTGGTTGCTGAACTGTTGAATTGTGACGTCGTTGTCTTCTCGCCTCTCTCTCATTAAAGATGGACTCCTCTAGGTGTGACAGACCTTCCTTACATGTTGACCTCCAAGCTGCACGATGACTGGCTTTGCCTTCAAGTGCTTGAGGTTCAATTTGACATCTTTTCAGAGTTGTCTTTATTTGATCTTTATAACGTTTCATCGGCGCCCCCTGTTTACGATGTCCTTGGGGGAGTTGGCCATATAAGATTTGTCGGGGTAGTCTGTCATCGCTCATGCGAATGATGTGCCCTGTCCATCACAATTGCCTTTTTGCTAGCATTGTTTCAATTGTGGTTGTGCCGGCACGTTGAAAGATTTCAGTGTGGGGAATCTTGTCTTTCCATGATAGTTTAAGGATCTTTTGCAGGCTGCTTATATGAAATGCTTCTAATTGTTTTATATGCTTTCTGTAAGCAGTCCATGTTTCGGCACTGTAAAGCAGGGTTGATACACATACAGCAGTATAAACTGCCATCTTCGTGTCTAGTCTGAGGTTATCATTAAAAAAGACCCTTGAGCGCAGTTTTCCAAAGGCTGCAGAGGCTAGGTTTATTCTGTAGCATATCTCTTCGTCTATATTATGTTTTTCGGAGACGATGCTTCCTAAATATTTAAAGTTTGTTACCTGTTTAATTACATCACCATTGATGTAGAATGTGAGATGGGGCTCTGGATTCTTTCTTTGAATTAGTATTTCTGTCTTACTAACGTTCATTTTCAGACCCATCGCTTCGTAGAGGCCAGCTACGACATTGAGAGATCTTTGTAGAGCTTGAGGTGTGTGTGCGACCAGCGCACAGTCGTCTGCATACTGAAGTTCCAAAATATGTTTGGTCACAGTTTTTGTGTGGGCTTGAAGTCTTCTTAGATTAAAAAGGCTTCCATCAAGTCGGAATTGGATCGCGACTTTATCCTCCATAGGAATTGCACGTTGACTGAGTATGGTGATGGCAGATATGAAAATATTAAAAATTACTGGGGCAATAACGCACCCTTGTTTAACACCCACTTCAATGTTGAAAGGGGGTGATCTTTCTCCTGAGGCAAGCACTGTAGCTGACATATTATCATGTAGTTTCTTTAGTATTGAGAGAAATTTTGGAGGGGTACCAAACTTTTCTAAAACAGTCCATAGCAACTCCTTATTGACGGTGTCAAAGGCTTTCTGGAGATTGATGAAACCTATGTATAGGTCTTTATTTTGCTCGTTGCATTTCTCCTGTAGTTGCCTTGCGCAGAATATGTCGCATGTGCTGCGATCTTTGCGAAACCCACATTGTGTTTCTGGTAATATATATATATATGCATACATATATATATACAGTATATATATATATATATATATATGCATATATATGCATATATGCATGTATATGTATATATATATATATATATATATATATATATACATATATATGTGTGTGTGTGTCTTGTTAAAGACCAATGCTAATTCAGTTTCAACTATCTTCTTAGTTGTTTTAGTATATTTTGGCAGTAAATTTTCTTGTAGACATGTCTTGTTAAAGACCAATGCTAATTCAGTTTCAACTATCTTCTTAGTTGTTTTTTCCATTCCATTCAACTAAGAAGATAGTTGAAACTGAATTAGCATTGGTCTTTAACAAGACATGTCTACAAGAAAATTTACTGCCAAAATATACTAATATATATATATATATATTATATATATATATATATATATATATATATATATATACATATATATATATAAGAACATAAGAATGAAGGAGACTGCAAGAGACAATAAGGCCTACATTAGGCACCTCCGTATCCATCACCACCTGTCATCCCCATCCATAATGTTGTCTAATCGTTTCTTAAAACAACTGATAGTTCCAGCGCTTACTACATGGTTACCAAGTTTATTCCATTCGTCGACCACCCTATTAGTAAACAAATTCTTGCCTATTTCCTTCTTAAATCTAAATTTGTCCAGTTTATAACCATTACTGCGAGTCCTGCCCTGTTGTTTTTCAATATGATGACCTTGTTTGCATCACCCTTGTTAAAGCCTTTGATCCACTCGAACACCTCTATTAGAACAACCCACACTCTGTGTCTTTCCAGAGAGTGTAGGTTAAGGTACCTAAGCATCTCTTGGTAAGGTAAATTTCTGAGTCCATGTATCATTTTGGTCATTCTCCTCTGTACTAATTCTAGTGAATTTATGTCTATTCTATAAGACGGAGACCAAAACTGTACCGCATAGTCAAGGATGGGTCTAACTATCGCTAGATAGAGTTTAATAATTACCTCTGCAATTCTATTCGTTATCGTCCTAGCAATGAAACCTAATGCTCTGTTAGCTTTATTCCTGGTGCTTATACCCTGTTGCCTGGTTTAAGTTCCGGACTCACTAGAACTCGCAGGTCTCTCTCGCACTCAGTTTTCTCTAAAAGCGTGTTATCTAAGCTGTATCTATTTTCATTTCACCGACCATGTGAACAATTTGTTAAGATCATCCTGCAGAATCTCTGCGTCGTCTCCTGACCTAATTAGGCGTTCTATTTTGGTGTCGTCCGGAAACTTACTAACATCACTATTTATCCCGTCGTCTAAGTTGTTTATGTACATAATGAACAACAAGGGACCCAAAACCGAACCCTGGGGGACCCCACCTAGATTTTACTCCATTTATGGTGACCCGCTGTTTTCTGTTACTAATCCAAGCTCTAATCCATTCTAACACTTTTACTCCTATGCTATGGGCTTTGATTTTATTTAGTAGTCTCTGGTGTGGCACCTTGTTGAACGCTTTGCTAAAATCAAGGTAAACAAGCAAATAAGATTCTTGGACTGATTGCGCGATCTTTTTATTTCAAAAGTACATCACTCATTAACAAGCTATATAAATCGTTAGTTCGTCCACATTTGGAATGTGCTGTTTCCGTATGGTCACCGAATCTCATTAAAGACATTGACAGATTGGAAAAAGTACAACGGCGAGCCACAAAACTGATTCCAAATATCAATAATATATCATACGAAAATCAACTAAAACATATGAATCTGTTTTTCCTAAAAATGCGTAGACTCAGAGGTGACTTGATACAGGCCTTTACAATTCTAAAGGGAATTGACGACATCAAAAGTGACAAAATCTTCACAATGAATGAGAATCAGACAAGAAACAATGGTCTCAAACTGTCCGGAAATAGATTCAATTTGGAAGTAGCTAGAAACAACTTTGCCAACCGTGTAGTTAATGAATGGAATAAACTTCCTGCACAGGTAGTGCAATGTAGTTCAGTTCGAAGCTTAAAGAATCATTTAGATAAACACCTAAGCAAGATGATTATAATTTATTTTATATTATTTGTGTTTGTTTTGTTATCATTTGTCTGTCTGATTTTCATTTATTATTAGTTATATGTCAATTTATTATTATTTACTATTTACCTGTTTGTTTATTACTTAACCGTACCTATGCATTTATTTATGTATTCTATTTGTTATTTACATCATTATAGTTTTTATTTATTAATTTATTGTTATTAGGATTTTTCGCATCCGACCTAGATATGGACCAAAAGGTCTCCTGTCGGCATGCTCCGCCTTTGTAATCCTTTGTAATTATCATAATTTATATATGTTTATATGAATATATATATATATATATTATATATATATATATATATATACATATATATATATATATATATACATATATATGTATATATATATATATATATATATGTATATATACATATATATTCATACATAAGATGTAGGATAAAGGGGATTAACTTTTTATTTTTTATTGTGTGTAACTTGAATACATCTCAAAATCTTTTTATGTCTATAACTGACGTTTCTGACATGTAAGATCAGGTCAGGTCAGGGTTCTCAAGAATTCTTCCTTTGAAAGCTCAGTTTTCGATATCTGGGTTATTAGTTAATGATTTATTTCGATCGGTGTGATTAAACTATTTTAAGGTGTCAGTCACAATCACTTGTACATGCTCGACACATTACATCCACTTCGAGCAATCCATGCAACTTTCCAAGCTAGAATAAGCCACTGCAGTGTAGTACAGATGTTATTTTGTCCCCATGGGGACAGAATATGTATACACACACACACACATATATATATATATATATATATATATATATATATACATATATATATATATATATATATATATATATATATATATATATATGTATAAATATACATACATGTATATATATATATATGTATATATACATATGCAGTATATATATGTATATATATATAAAGGTGTATATATATACATATATACGTGTGTGTGTGTGTGTGTGTGTGTGTGTGTGTGTGTGTGTGTGTGTGTGTGTGTGTGTGTGTGTGTGTGTCTGTGTGTGTGTGTGTGTAAGAATACTTAGAGATTGAATAAAAGACAATGAAAAAACGAAAAAGACAATACGAAATGAAAATTGCTGGTAAGTCCGAAGAGAATCCCAAAGAATTCTATAGTTGCATTAGAGATAAAAAGGTTATAAAGAACCACATTGGCCCATTATTATCTGATGACGGTCAACTTGGGTATTCAAATGAAGGAATGTGTAATATTTTAAATAAAAATTTTAGCTCAGTATTCGTAAACGAAACGCCTCAAAGTGAACTCCAAACTGAAACCTGTGAAAAATCTAGGGTAAACTTACTGGTGTGTATATAAAAAAAATATATATGTATAGAGAAACTCAAAATCAATAAAACACCATGGCCTGACGGTTGGCATCCAAGAATCTTAAAGGAAATGAGAAATGAGATTGTTGTTCCATTAGAAATTATTGAAAAAAAGTCCATCATATCTGGAGATGTCCCAAGAGAATGAAATCTACCTAATGTCACTCCAATATTCAAAAAAGGTGACAAAAAAAATAATTACAGGCCTATAAACTCGACTTCAATCGTAGGAAAAATGATGGAAACTATCTTCAGAGACGCTATCGAATATCATTTAGAAAGTGACTGTTTGATAAATGATAGCCAGCATGGATTCAGACGGAAACGTTCTTGCGTGACTAATTTACTCGAATTATACAACACAGTCATCTCGAGTTATGGCAAAAAAAAAACAATATAGATTTAATATATTTAGACTTTGCAAAAGCTTTTGATACCGTCCCCCACGAAAGACTACCTACTAAATTAGCTTCACACGGAGTAAGTGGCAGCCTATTAAGTTGGATTAGAAATTTTGTTGAATGATCGAAAACAGAGAGCTGTTTTAAATGGCAAAACTTCTAGATGGAAAAATTATACGAGTGGAGTTCCTCAGGGTTCCGTTCTTGGGCCACTTCTATTCATAGTATATATAAATGATAAAGACCTCGGACTAAAATCTATTGTCTCCAAATTTGCTGATGATACAAAATTGTGCGGAATGGCAAATGATCACTTGAATTAATGAGATATTCAAGAAGATTTAGATAAATTACAGCAATGGTCTGAAAAGTGGCCAATGAAATTTAACACAAGTAAATGCAAGGTAATGCACATAGGTAAAAATAACATTAAGTACGATTACAAGTTATTTGGAAATTCGTTAACAAAAGTGGATAGTCAGAAGGATCTAGGGGTAATTATCAGTAACGATCTCAAATCATCTAAGCAGTGTATTTCAGCCTCTGAGAAAGCAAATAAGATTCTAGGACTGGTTGCGCGATCTTTTGACTTCAAAAGTTCATCTCTCATTACGAACTTATATATATCGTTAGTTCGTCCTCATTTGGAATATGCTGTTTCTGCATGGTCACCGAATCTCATTAAAGACATTGACAGATTGGAAAAAGTACAAAAGAGAGCCACAAAACTGATTCCAAATTTAAAAAATAAATCATACAAAAATTGAATAAAACATATGAATCTGTTTTCCCCCAAAAAGCGTAGACTCAGAAGTGACTTCATATAGGTATTTAAGATTCTGAAGGGGATTTACAACATCAGAAGTCACAAAATTCTTACACTGAACAAGAATCCGACAAGAAATAATGGTCTCAAACTCTAAGGAAATAGGTTTAATTTGGAAGTAGGTAGAAACAACTTCGCCAACGGTGTAATAAATTAATGGGATAAATTTTCTGCAGAGACAGTGCAATGTAGTTCAGTTAGAAGCTTTGAGATTCGTTTAGATAAACATTTAAGCAAGATTCTGTAATGACTGCCATTTATTTTGTATTATTTGATTATTTGTTTGTTATTATTTGTCTGTTTATTTATTATGTGCTTGATTTCCATTTATTATTATTTATTTGTCAGTTTATTATTATTCACTATTTACCTGTTTGTTTATCATTTAACTATACCTATGTATTATTTATTTTATTTATTATTATTTATATTATTATAAATTTTATTTTATCTTATCTATTTTTTTATCAGTAATATATATTTTCTTTTGCATCCGACCCAGTTATGGACCAAAAGGTCTCCTGTCGACATGCTCCTCTTTTGTAATTCTTTGTAATCCTTTGTAGGGACCTTTCGGGTTTGAGGTACTAAATGGTTAACACGAGTTTAATGAGTGTCTCTCTTAAGCCTAAGATCACATAAGCCATAGACTGAACCCCGGCTAATTACTTTAACATTAAATGAAGTGAAAAATGAGTCCATTTCATGATCACGTGTGCAAACTATGTAATGTTGTAGACGCGTGGCCCTTTTATTTGGGAGGGGAGGTGGTGTTGGTGGTGGTGGTAATGATTATGGTGATAGTTGTGGTGTTGGTTGTGAGGGTGATAGTGGTGGTAATGAAGGTTGACACTGGTGATAGTGGTGGTGGTCGTGGTGATAGTAGTGATGTTGGAGGTGATGGTAGAGGTGGTGGTTTTGGTGGGATGGTGTGATGTTGGTGGTAGTGAAAGTTACAATGCCGGTGCTAATGAGGACGGTGGTGATGATAATATTAGCAATGTTGCTGATAACGTTGATGATAATGGTGTGGTAGCGTTGTCGTTCTTATTGTTGGTGATGGCACCGATGGTGCAAGTGATGGTGGTGGTTAGAATGGTGTTGATGTGGATAGTGAGAGGATAGGGATGAAGATAAGGTGAGGATATGGGGGTGGTGTGGAGATAGAGATGTGTCTTCATATTGTCTTTATCTTTTTAAAGTGTTTAGAGTAATGTGTGAACGTGTGAACGGGGTATTTGGGGTTTAACCAACGTGTTCGACAACCAAATACCCCGTTCACACGTTCACACATCACTTAAAACACGTGTCTGTCGAACCGCGTTCGACGATCTATTAGACCATGTAAATCTCCTTTAACAAAAAGAGCACCTGCAACTCAACGAAATCGCTTGACGGCAGCAAGAATGAAAGGAAAAGTACCAACCGATACGCAAAAGACAAAAAAAAAAAAAAAAAAAAAAAAAAAACACGCTATGAATCCCATCTACACCGTGTTTACAAAGTCACCCTATACGTAGAGGTTTAAGCCCTAAAAAAATGAACCGTGTAACCTCCAAAACAAAACCATCTATCTTGTTGGGGGAGTGGGGGTGGGGGGGGGATCACCGTGTGTAACGATAACTGCCCAATTTCGTAGTCTTCGCACGTCATTGGCTTATTTGCCTATACCTTATACAACCTTACTAGGGCACTAAGGGTCTATAGAAATTTTCATATGCTGAATAAAATCAACTGACGGTAACCAGAATTTTTTTATTACATTAATAAGTGGGTTTACGAGTGTTCCATGTTCAGTGGTTTCGGAGCAATCCATTTGGCTTTGAACTCACCTCTGCATAGTTCCCGGTGATTGCCATTAGCACAGGCTGTCCACACACACACACAGAGTAGAGGTCCAGCTGCAATTAAGCGCCTCCTGGAGAAATTGCATTGAACTAAAACTTACCACTTCACTCCTACAAAGTGGGTAGTGAGAACCCCTGAGTAGGACAAATCCGGTCAATTGTAAGAAGCACCACGCATCATGTCCCGGAAGTCGAACTCGTCCCGGAAGTCGAACTCGTGTCCCAGAAATCGAACTCACGACAACCTGCTCATGATTTCGACACGGTATCCACTAAACTACAACATTTACTTTTTTTTTCAAAATCACGTTAGCCTAAAGAAAAATACCACGGCTGAATAATTCAACCTGACAACAGCTAGGAAAAAAATTGAGTAGGCCAAACCGAATTAATATGTTAAGCAAGAGAGGACAAGATAACATCAAATGAGAGAACATTACAGCCCCTCCCAGCTGAATAAAATCACCCGGAGGCACCCAGAAAGACACGTAAATGACCCAAGCCACGGTAGGCCTGTTACTTTATCAATTTCAGTGGAGATTTAAGTGTCAGAGTTGGTTAAATTAAAATTTGCTCATTAAAATAACCAACAAACTTTCATTCTCTGATGCATTCCAGCTGAACAGAATAATCTAATGTTAACCAAACCCAAATCCTCTAGCGTACAACGGAACAAGCAAGAGAATATAAATTCAAATAGTTTAATTCAGAACAGAGAAAATTGAAATAATTATCCTTCATTTATAAAACCTGCCAAAAGAATATATAAGGAAACTAGATTTAAATATCCAATTATGTCATTCAGGCAAAGAAAAGTGGAATGAAACAAATGGAAAGAATACACCATTGATCCTTTGTTGGTCATTCGTTTGCCCAATAATGCCGCGTGTCTGTCAAATCGAGTTTGAAACTCGCTGCATATCTGTTAATTAAACGGTTTTGCTGTGTTGTTTTCCAGGGCTGTTCAGAAAGGTCCGACAATTAATTTCACCACAAAAAAATACTTAACCTATTTTGTAGTATATTCTTTTTCTGCTGTGAGATATGAAAAGAGTTATAATGACGACAAAATTTTGCCAAATTCTAATATTTTGTTTCGGTACGACTTTCCTTGTGGTAGACCAAAACTCAAATGATGCACACATGTTCACAAAAATCATCTGATCATATGCTGTAAAACTACAAACAGCCATCACTCAATTGTCATGTACCTGTACCAGTACAGCATAAACACTAGCAGTCTTTTGTCCTCCATCTAACACATGCGATAAAAACCTAGCATTAATAAACTCAATCAGTGAGTTCAGATTTGATCAAATGTATTGGTGATTTAAACTTACTATCCATTTCCAGGGATGCTCTACATACAAATGACCATCTGCCACATACTGATGCACCTTTATCAACGTGGGTAAAATAAGTGATATAATCCTAACATAAAAGTAGGACATTCCAAAATACCACAACTTACCTCCAACCTCCTCCTTTCCCAGATGTGATCAGCTATAGATGGGCTAGTGTGCAATTTTCACGCGAACTCACTCCAGCCCCTGCCCACTCCTCCCCAGTTTAGACTTGCCTAAAGGAAACTATAGTTAAAATATATATATATATATATATATATATATATATATATATATATATATATATATATATATATATATATATATATATATATATATATATACTAGCCAAATTACCCACGTGTTGCTGCGGACAAATGATGATACATTTACTTTTGATAGAATTTGTGGGGAAAAGTTACACGTATCAATATTTCACAATGGAAAAGGTAACACAAATAAAAGGTTAAGAAAGTAAGAAAAGAAAAATCAATTTGAGGAGTGAGACGCCCTTTGGAAATAAAATATATTCGGCCATAAGAGAAGAATTGAACCAACCTTTCATTATCTTTGAACTTGAGTTTATTACCACCCGCGAAAAAGTAAAATAAAAATAACCAATATTTAAACATTTGGTAAAATTATACAATCACTTTACATTTACATACTTTCTTTGCATGTATGTGTCAGTGTGTGTGTGTGTGTGTGTGTGTGTGTGTGTGTGTGTGTGTGTGTGTGTGTGTGTGTGTGTGTGTGTGTGTGTGTGTGTGTGTGTGTGTGTGTGTGTGTGTGTGTGTGTGTGTGTGTGTGTGTGTGTGTGTGTGTGTGTCATGTTCTCCGCAATGCGTCTGATGCTGATGCTTCCAGGGGTTAAGTAGTCGGCATTGTTATCAAATACCACAACGACGGCTCACTCTTCAACCCCAGGAGGCTCAAAGCGAAAACCAATGTAAAGGTTAGCACCGTCAGCGATTTCCTCTTTGTTGACTGCGCTCTGAACGGTACCCCGGAAACCAACATGCAGCACAGTGTTGATATGTTCGCGGAGAGCTGCTTCAACATCGACCTGATGGTCAGTACTAAGAAGAATGAAATCATGCATCAGCCAGCACCGGGAAACCTATATATTGAGCCCAACATCACAGTCAACAGACAGAGATTGAATGTGGTGGACAAGTTCACCGACCTCGGCAGTACTCTCTCGAGATCTGTCATCATGGACGACGAGCAGAACGCCAGACTCGCTAAAGCGAGTGCCACTTTTGGCAGATTCAACAAAAACGTCTGGAGTCGGAGAGTCATTACAGCTGAAACCAAGATCAAGGTATACCGAGCTGCAGTCCTCACCACCCTTCTCTACGGCCACGAAACATGGACAATGATGGAAATCATGTTGCAACATGATTTCCGTCATTGGTTTGTTTAACAATGCAGTGAAGCCACCACCACCCGTGACCACACCCTATGCCAATACGCCCCAACCCGCCTCCACCTCCTCCCACCCACTCCATCCATCCTCCCCCCAACTGACCTCGCAACCCAACCCCCACCTCGACCCTCTCTTTCCCGTCATAATGAGCATTCAACCCCTCCCACTATCCCTTCCCCCACTACCCCTTCCACCACCCAAGCCGGCTAGGTTTGCATATATAAGTCACCAACCGACGATAACCTTCGTCATTTCTTTGGACCTTTAATTTTGTAAGTAGTGGTCCCCAACGGCCCATGTATCGAGATAGGATTTGAATTATTGCTGATTTATTGATATCTATTTCCATAATTGTGAATTTTTGTTTAGGTTAACACCCTTTTTTCTTTATCTTTGTATGTCGGTAATATTTATGTTACAGATTTTCCTGAAGACGAAACGTTGAATAAATGAATCATTTTGGCAACTTGGTTTATACCCACCCTCCAAATGGCAGAGTATTGGTTAGAAAGCTGGAGAATACCCATAAGAAGATTAACAACCTCCTTAATGATGTCGCCTTTAACAACGCATGCATATATATATATATATATATATATATATATATATATATATATATATATATATATATATATATATATATATATATATATATATATATATATAACACAACGGCACAGGGATCAACAATAAATACACGTTTGCTGACGACTTCAAATAGTATTTGTATGCGCCACAGCATACGCTGTCTCAAAATATTTCACAAGAAGAATCATGAGGTAACATTAACCGGCTAGTCCCCAGCATATTCCTGGGGATTAATGTTTTCCCCGTAGTGTGTGCGTTCATCCCTGCTTCCCCCTCCCCAACCCAAGGCCTGACTTACCCATATGCTTTCTGCAAGGCAACTCAATAAGTTCTTTTGAAGTCCATTCAGATTTGGGGCTCAGATTATCTGCAACCTTAGCAACCACCAAAACAGTACTGTTTGCCCTGAGCCTATATCCGGCCTATAATTGATTTTGCATCCTCAGTCTATAACTTGGAGCACACGGCTCAAATTATCTACAAACTTAGAAACTACCAAAACAGTACTATTTGCCTTGAGCCTATATCCGGCCTATAATTGATTTTGCGTCCTCAGTCTACAACCTGGGGCACACCATAGACCTCAAATGCCTGGAATCAGAAAAGAGAAGGTGGAGAGAACGAATCCACAGGCTGCAAGACCTCTCTTACCAGGAGATTATGAAACTTTAAGCTTTTCTCTATAAAGTCATCTAATGAGTGAACTCATTTATTGTTACGTCTTTTATGGAAACTCTTCTATCGTAATGTATGATCTCTACAGGCTGGCAACCAAAGTAGGTGCTAGGGATCATCTGTGCACAATCTAGATCAAGTACTCATCCGCAGACGACCGGCATCATTTTTTCTCTTCTGGCTAAGAAGTGAAACTTTCTCCAAGAACAAGTCACCCATCCACCAATCCTTACATTTTTTAGGTCTTCTCGATCCAACTCACATTAACAGTATCCAGATCTACTCTCAGGAGAATTTGTGAATTCCTCCCAATACAGTGACACACAGTATCGCAGAACCCCACTAAAGAAATCACCACCCCTAGTATCATATGAATGCAACAAATATATTTAACACTTCCCTAATGTTCACAAAACAATCTCATCATCATTAACACTTCCCTATTCTACCAAAATGCCTAGAACCTTGTATCAACACTCACAATAAACCCAATAAATGATACAACCAGCTATGGTAACACACTAATGCCCTTGTATCTGCCCACAAAATCTAGCAGGAATATATTCTTACTTCTGCTCCCAGGTAGACTTTCAGCCTGTCAGTCGGGCCAGCACATTTCTCCAGATTGTCCTCTAAAAGCTTTCTTCTTCTCTCAAATCCTCTATTTTTCCTAATCCATTTGCCTCTAGGATTTCTTCAACTCCATCTTTCCATCTTTTCTTCGGTCTACCTCTAGATCTTCTACATTCTGGTCTCCAGTTCCATCTTTT
>NC_134783.1:57375106-57385106 GCF_046742065.1 Oratosquilla oratoria
TTTATCTATACTGAAAAAAACATCTGAGAATTTTTCTCCCATTTACAGTGTTCAAATAGTTTTGTAACTCTTGTTGCGTTATGGATATCATCTTACTTGCAATTTTGGTATTACTCGCGAATTTTGATAATCTATACTTTATATTTTCCTCCGGGTTGATAGTATATATCAGAAAGAGCATAGGACCTAGTACTGAGCCCTGAGGCACTCCACTTGATACACAATGCTAGCCTGAGTATTTTCTGTTCAGAACAACACGTTGCTTACGGCCAGACAGCCATTCAGAAATCCATTGGTGGATATGACTTACTATACCATGTGATTCTAGTTTACTTTGTTACCTCCTATGGAGAACTATATCGAAAGCTTTTTGGAAGTCGAGATACATTACGTCAACTACTCTCCCTACTTCGTACATTCCGTAAATATCATACAAGAAGTCGAGGAGATTGTCAGACACGAACGCTTATTACGGAAACCATACTGTGAATCTTTAGTAATACTGTTCTTCTCCAAGAATTTCACAATTTTGTCTCTCAGGATAGACTCCATTAGTTTACGAACAACTGATATAAGGCTAATAGGCCGATAGTTACCAGGATTGGATTTGTTACCCTTTTTGAACAAGGACACAACATTTGTTAGTTTCCACTCTTGTACTACTCTTCCAGATTGTAAAGGTAAGTTAAAAATTACACTGAGAGGCTTGCAGACTGCCTCTTTAACTTCATTAATTATTCTTGTGTAAATTTTGTTTGGTCCAGGCGATTTGTATGCTTTTGTATTTCTATAACGCGCATAACATCATGCTGTGAGAGAGAGAGAGAGAGAGAGAGAGAGAGAGAGAGAGAGAGAGAGAGAGAGAGAGAGAGAGAGAGAGGGGGGGGGGAAAGAAATCTCCCAACTGTATAGTTTGTCTTAGGTCGAAGGATGCCTCTCTCTTAAGTTTCTCTTCAGTGTGATGCCTGAGTGCTACGGCCACAGTCCAAGACTTAAAAAAAAAAAAAAAAAAAAAAAAATCTTGCAAGACTATTTTGTACTCTTGTATGTTTCGCATGATATACGTGTTCTTGACTGTAGTACTAAATCTATTGTCTGTAGATTACCGGACTTTAAGCAGAATGAACATAGTTATCACACGAAGTAAGAATATCCTTTTCTTCTTCTTCTTCTTCTTCTTCTTCTTCTTCTTCTTCTTCTTCTTCTTCTTCTTCTTCTTCTTCTTCTTCTTCTTCTTCTTCTTCGTCTTGGTCTTCTTCTTCTTCTTCTTCTTCTTCTTCTTCTTCATCGTCTTCGTTTTCGTCCTCTTCTTCTTCTTCTTCTTCTTCTTCTTCTTCTTCTTCTTCTTCTTCTACTTCTTTTTCTTCTTCTTCTTCTTCTTCTTCTTCTTCTTCTTCTTCTTCTTCCTCTTCGTCTTGGTCTTCTTCTTCGTGTTGGTCTTCGTCTTCTTCTTCTTCTTCTTCTTCTTCTTCTTCTTCTTCTTCATCTTCTTCCTCCTCCTCTTCCTCTTCTTCCTCTTCCTATTCCTTTACCTTCTTCTTTTCCTTCTCCCTTTCCCTCTCTCTTTCCTTCTCCCATTCTCTATCTCGTTCTTAATTTTCATCATTTTATCTTCCTCTTCTTCCTCTTTTTCATCCTCACGTTTTCGTATTCCTTTTCCTCTGTCATTTCCTGTTCATATTTCTTCATCTTCTCCTCTCTCACCCTACTCCTGCTTCTACTCCGCTTCATCATTATATTCTTCATCCATTGTGCTGCCATAGAAGCACTAGACCTTGTCTTTCTGAAAATAAAAACTTTTTTATATGACCCAAGAACAATCAGCAAACAATGTAGGTTCTCCAGATTTTTTTTTTTTTTTTTTTGTTTTTTTTTTTTTTTTTAGCATTCCACCATAGACAGTCCAGATCACGGTAAGTATTGCAAGAAACGTACATTTGTTTCCAAAGGTGGTACTGTAAGTCGTGGACTTATCTAGAGATGACACTTTACCCACCAAGTGTAGAAATTGATGTTTCTTTATTCTGTCCACCGTCAGGTTATTTTATCCAACCTGAGTCCTATGAATGCAGAGGTTGGTCCTGTCTCGATTAACTTTTTGAGCGTGGAGGTCGACTTTGATGTTAATTCTGGGCACCGAATTGTTGTTCTGTTCAACTGTCGGAAACCCACCACACAGGCAAAGGGTTAAGGGATTACGCTTTGGAGGGGAGACATTGACTTGTGTGTTTGTTTCCATTGCCTGCAGGCTCTTTCATTCAAGTGGAACGAAAATTAGCACTCAAACAGTCAGAGAGAGACTGTGCGCGGGTCAAATAGTGCTATATTTCCTTTGTGAACAGTAAAAAAAAAAAAAAAAATGGGGAGCCTGGCGCGGCTAGGACAGAGACTGTGCGCGGGTCAAATAGTGCTATATTTCCTTTGTGAACAGTTAAAAAAAAAAAAAAAAAATGGGGAGCCTGGCGCGGCTAGGACAGAGACTGTGCGCGGGTAAAAAAAAAAAAAAAAAAAAAAAAAAAAAAAAAAAAAAAAAAAAAATGGGGAGCCTGCCGCGGCTAGGACACCATTCACACAACTTTCATCACTTAAACATTTCCCCCCAAAGTTCTGGAATGCTACCCTTTGGATTTTTCTTTCTTTTATGCAAATATTTGCAATAGCCGCACTGGCATTACAGTTTGATTCCAGTTGTTTGCTGCACAATTAGTTTGCATTTAATTGAAGTCAAATTCTAGTTTTACAATGCCGAAGTGATTTACTGAAACAAAAGTTGAAAAAATTGTGAATCGATGTAGAGTAACTAATGAGATTGAGCCTAAATGTTTATAAATCTGTAGAAAGAAATCAAACAACTAACCAACGCAAGCCTGACTTAACCTAGCTTAATCTAATCTAGCCTAACTTAACGTAACCTAACCTAACCTAAGTTAACAAAACCTAACCTATTATAACGTTAACCTAAAACTCACATAACGTAGCCTAACCTAAACCGATTTTGAGCAGTGAACAAACGAGTGTCAACATGTTTTAATAGCACTCAGATTGAAGACTCGTTTTGGTGTTTACTGCTTTTGAGCGCTTACAACAATATATATATATATATATATATATATATATATATATATATATATATATATATATATATGCGTAAGTAACCACTAGGAAAAGTACACTAACGAAGCAGAGCGCTTTCGTATAATTACATCTTCAGTGCAGATACAAAGAAGGAATTACATCTTTGTATCTGCACTGAAGATGTAGTTATACAAAAGCGCTCTGCTTCGTTAGTTTACTTTTCCTAGTGGTTACTTACGCATTTGTGAACACACGCTCCTAGTGTTTTATTGCATATATATATATATATATATATATATATATATATATATATATATATATATATATATATATATATATATATATATATGTATATATATATACATACACACACACACACACACACACACACACACACACACACACACACACACACATATATATATATATATATATATATATATATATATATATATATACATACATATTATATATACATATATTGAAAGAAAATGCGGTCCAGTATATATAGATGAAATAGCGAGAAAAAAAATTGGAAACAGAATGGGCAATTGGTTTTAAAGATAAATTGAAATGTAGCTTCATCAATATACAATAGATTTGGGGACAAAATTGTTGAAATAATGGAAAAAAATAAAACGATAAATGATTCGATATCTTTGTCAACAAGAATTTGGTTACAAAATGGTATGATGGAAGTTTCTAATGCGAGATGACGCCAAATACTCGTACCTTTTATCATCTAAGAAAAAAGAATAGATGATAATATACTGACAGAGAAAAACATACACAAAAACTTGCAAGAAAAACAACGTGAATTTTGAAACTTTTAACACTAGCCTTAAAAATCAAATTTACCAATTAAAACGTTAAAATTAGGCTTCTACATCGATCACCAATTACTAGTATATTTGTGGAGTTTATGTATTAATGAATCTTATAGACAATTTCAACCAAGCTTAAATATAACCTCAATATATGTTCGGATGACATAACTCAATATTTTGCCAATAAGTGCTCATTGATTGACACACACACACACACACACACACACACACACACACACACACACACACACACACACACACACACACACACACACACACATATACCTATAGAGGTAAGGACGAAGAAAGATCTAGTGGAGTAGGATTCTTGATGAACCGAGAGGTTGCTGGTAACGTAGTCAAATTCAGTAGTTTGTCAGATAGGGTAGCTTGGATTGTGATTAGGATGTGTAAAAGGTACACTCTAAAAATAGTTTAGGTTTATGCACCAACTTCATAGAGTTCAGACGATGAAATTGAGTCGTTCTATGATGATTTAGGTCAGGTAATGGATCAAGAAATAAGTAAGTACACGTTGGTAATAGGTGACTTTAATGCTAAAGTGGGGAAGAAGATGGGCGATGAGACGTGCATTGGTAAGTTTGAAGTAGGTAAAAGAAATGACAGAGGCGAGATGTTAGTAAATTTGACAGAGAACTACAACATGAGGATAATGAACACTTTCTTCCAAATGGAACAACAAAGAACGAAATAGACTTCATATTAGATGAGAGCAAAAGCGTTAACAATGTTACGGTGTTAAATAAAGTCAACATACTGTAGGTAGTGACCACAAAATGGTAGGTTGCACAGCTAAATTCAGTTTCAGAGCCGAGAGAAATAAACTAATTTTAAGAAAGAAAATAAGCTTTGCAAAGGTTAAGGATAACAATAAGAAATTTCAGTTAGAAATTATAAATAGATTCGAAGCTCTAAGAGCTAATAAGGAAACCGTGGAAGATATTAATTTGAGTTTAGTGAATATCATTAGAGAATCGGCATAAAAAGTAGAAAGTACAAAAAACATTAGAGAAAACAAATACTCCCAAGCTACAAATTACCTAATTAAAAGAAGAAGGACCATGCAGGTTAAAAGCAGGAGAGACGAAATAGAAAGAGTAGAACTGAACAAGCTTATCAACAAAAGGCAGAGATTGGAGAAAAGAAAGAGAAACATATATGAAATAGAGGAAACTATTCGGAAGGGTAAAAGTATTAAAGTGACCGAGCGCAAACATGCTTTAGGAAGACAGCAAATGATATGTTTGAAATATAGAGATGGAGAAATAATTAAATGTAGAGACAAAATGGTAAAAAGAGTAGAAGAATTTTACCAAGAGATTTACTCGTCGAAAACCGTAGTTGCATCAGTAAATTCATGTGTAGACATTAGTAACGTACCAGAGAATATAAAGGAATAAGTAGAATTTGCTCTAAAAACTATGAAACGAGGAAAGCACCTGGGGAAGATGGTATATCGATAGATCTGTTGAAAGACGCAGGGAAAGAAGTTCATATAAAATTAGCTGAGTTGTACACCCAATGCTTACGTCAAAAAAGCGTTCCTGATGCGTGGTGCAATGCTATAGTGATTTTGCTTCATAAAAAAGGAGACCAGAAGGACCTTGGTAACTATCGACCGATTAGCTTGATATCAAGTTTATACAAAGTATTCTCCAAGATCCTTACAAATAGATTAAGTCAATTTTAGATGGAAACCAACCGAGAGAACAGGCAGGCTTTAGGAGTGGATATTCGACCCTGAACCATTTGCAGGCGATAAACCAACTAATCGAGAAAACGACAGAATATAATATACCTCTGTGTTTAGCTTTTGTAGATTACGAGAAGGCCTTTGAATCGGTATAACAAATAGCAATACTAAACTCGCTACGCAAGCAGGGTACAAGCGAACAGATTGTAAGAGTTTTAGAAAAGATTTATGTGAAAGGTACCGCTATAATTCGACTACATAAAGATACAGAAAAGATCAAAATCGAGAAAGGAGTACAGCAAGGCGATACAATTTCACCGAAACTATTTATAGCTTGCTTGGAAGATATTATAAGATTGAGTTGGGAAAAGAAAGGTTTGACGACTAATGGCGAATATTTGAACCACCTAAGATTTGCGGATGATATTATTCTTATTTCAGAAAGAGCAGAAGACTTGCAAAATATGCTGAGTGATCTAAACAAGGAAAGTGTCAAAGTAGGTTTAAAAATGAGTAAAAGTAAAACCAAAGTAATGTTCAATACGAAAGTTTAAAGTAAAGAGATTGTAATTGATGATGAGAGTCTTGAGGAAGTTGAAGAGTATAATTATTTACGCCAGATGGTGAAAGTGACGAAAGATCATGATAATGAAATAAAAAGACGCCTTACAATTGGTTGGAAAGTGTTTGGTAAGTATAATAAAATCCTGAGAGGCTCTCTACCTCTATGTTTGAAACGTAAAGTTTACAATCAATGCATTCTACCAGCAATGATCAACGGGTGTGAGACTTGGAAACTAACGAAGGCAATGGAAACAAAACTAAGGACAGTACAGAGGAGAATGGAGAGATCAATGTTGGGAATAACGCTGAGAGACCGAAAGAGAGCAAGTTGGGTGAGAGAGCAGACTAGAGTGAAAGATATTGTGGAAGCAGTAAAGGAGAGGAAGTGTAATTGGGCATGTAAGTTAGTGCGCACGACTGATGAGCGATGGAGCAAGTGTGTTACTGAGTGGACGCCGCGAGATGGGAAGCGTGGAAGAGGGAAACCAGACCGAAGGTGGAGAGAAGAGATTGAGAAGTTTGCAGGAGTGACGTGGCAGAGGATGGCGCGGTCGTATGAATCATGGAATGCTATGAAGGAGGCCTTTGTTCAGCAGTGGACTCAGGATGGCTGATTTGATTGATTGACTGATTGATTGATTGATTGATTGATTATATTTGAAATTAATTCCATTGTTATCAAAGTGACATTTGGTCTTGTTAAGCCAAATTTAATGAATTGATTTGTGCGTAGGAAGGTGAGTTACAGGAAAGGATCAATATCATCACTGCAGATGGGGGCTCGCCCCAGAAAAAAAAATCGACGAAAGACAACTGAAATAAATTGTGAAAGTCGTAAAACTTAGAATCGAGTTTCTACTTATCCATCTTTACTTACTGCAGAGATTCATTCTGCAGAAGGACGAGCCCTCAGCTGAATAAAATCTCCTATCGATAGGTAAAATAAGCGATTATAGTAAAGGGAAACGAAGGGGCTGATCCCATCAGTCAGGTAATACCATATGTTCAGGACTGCTTCAGACGACTTTATTTACTGGAACAGAGGAAAAGGGGCGTAATCGAACTGGCGGAAGCGAAATTGAATTACTGAAATGGGACCGGGGTTTGGGGGGTTAGGACGACCGGGAAAAGACCAAAGATAACTGTGCCCAGAAGCTTAACAAAAGCCAGGTTATCGAGAAAGTAATATTATGGCCGAAGGGAACTCTGGCCAACAGTCATCGAAGACTTTTGAGGCGTGGATGGGGAGCTTGCAGTCGTCTCGGAAGAAATTATATGACCTGCAGTCTCAGGCCTTTGAGCCAGGGACTTCCTTGCCAGACGTCACTTTGGCTACTGGCAGGAGGTCATCTTTGGCTAAACACAGGCGATTTTATTCGGTTGAGGGAAGGAATGACTGAGATATCTCGATTACCACTGGGTGAACAAAATTTACACTTAAAGACAAGTGATTTTGTTTAGTTGAGTACGATGACCTCTTTGATCTGGTTGCCTCCAATGATTTTGTTCTTATCTAACAAAATGTTTAATTTAGGTCAAAGGATCTGACACCCCTGAACTATAGGAAACTTGTGGATTAACCCCTCCCATTTGTTTTTCTTCTCTTTTTCAGTTGACGCCAAACAAATTTATGCAGCAGCGGGACGCCGTTCAGGGAAACGGATTCCTGTCCTTCAGTTTCAATCGGCCCCGATTTTGTGTCACTGAGGTTCTTTTCGCGTTGAATGAAATACCCAGGCGTTAAAAAGAATAGAAGGCGTAAAACAGTCACGTGGTCTGATTGGACCATTCAAATTCATGGGGGTGGGGCAAGTGAATTAGATTGTCTCGGCATTGGGCAGCCCAAAGTTTGCAAAGTCGGCACTTGATCTGAATGGGTTTATTTGGTATTTTATCTGAATTACTCTGCATTTCTATTCTTAGGAACGATATTGCACCAAATATATTGAGTTATTGAGATGGTAAAAATAATGTTCAAGGAGGCTAGCAAAACGGAGGGATAGTAGTAGATAAAAGGGACCGGCATTAGATTTTTTATATAGACTAATTTTCAGTTATAAAATAATGTTGAGTAACTTGATCCGTATGGATGTTACTAAAATCTTGGAGCTCATTCGAAAAGTGGAATGAAATAGTGTGGCATCATCGTGAAAGACGGTATCAAGTAAAAATCCACAGCAGTAAGCGAGTTGCGAGTGTTTTACAGGGAGAACTTCGCTCCTGGTTTCTACCGAGGTGCCAAAAGTTTAAATTCAACTCACAGAAACTTAATGCGTTTTGCCCTGATAAAACACTGCCACCACTGCCGCAACCACCACAGCCACTGCCACCACATCTATCACCACCACATCTACCATCACTCCACTTTCTAAATAATCCCTACAAGCTTTACCAGCTTAATGATATCATACCACTGCATACTCCACTTACGACTACATACTCCACTACCACTTCCATCTCCGCTTACACCTCTACTTCCACCACTACCACCACGTTCATTGCCACTACCAACTCCTCTACCATTACCATCTCCACCTTCACCACCACTACCAGTACCAATACCACCATCACCGCCACCACTATCGGCACCAACACCACTCTCTACAAAACCGCAACTACCCCATCAACACCACCAACTTCATCACCATTGCCTCCCCTAACCATCACTATCACTCCCACAATTACTACCACCACCGCTTCCAATGCCATCACCAGTACTACCATTTTCACCACCACTACCACTACCAATACCACCTGCTCCATCACCTCCACCTCCACCACCTTTACAACTATCTACACCACTGTCTTCACCACTATCATTTCCATTCCTGTCACCACCACTACCACTTCCAACAATGTGAATATTATCCCAACTACCAAAAGCACCACTAATACCCCTGCCACCACCACATGAATCAGCACCATCATTATCACCATCATCACCACCACGGTCACCATCACCACCACCACGGTGGTCACCACTGTTATTACTTTCACCATCATCCCACCATCACCACCACGATCGCCATGATGACCATCATTGGAACTACTATCACAACCACACAACCACCAGCACTCTCCGCCACAACTACCACCCTCGCTAACATCACCATGACTTCCACCACCTTTATCACCATTATCCTTTCCACCATTACCACAACCACTACCACTTCCATTGCCCACTATCCTGTCTACCACGATCTTCTACCACTGATAATGCGGTAGGTACCACCAGCACAACCTCTAACCATTTCCACCAACTAACATCATTTACACCAGTCAACATCACCTCCACCATCTCATCCTCAGCAGCCGGCACCGGATGCTGTAGTGATCGACGCTCGGCGGCTGGCAGCAAACAAGTAATCAAGGCAAGTTTCCCCCGTCAGGCACCGGCCGGCATGAAAAACGAGTTGCGAAGGCGGCCGGGTGGCCGTCCCCAGGAGCCTTCAACCCTCTGGTTACCGATTGGGTAAGCAGCAATCCAGCCGGCGGTAGAACACAGCGCCGGCACCGGTGCGAGAGTGATCGGTTCACTTATGTAAGCTCCTAAAATTTTGACTCCTCTCCCACTGAGGAGGTGAATAGAATAGCCTGACAGAAACAAGAGTAAAGCGGAAAAGACCACCCACGCTAACCGAGGTAGACTACGATTCCTTGATTATCGAGAGTGTACCATGGGGATGAATAAAGTAGACTGGCGGTAGACAATATGAAAGAAAAATGAGTAGCCAGTGCGAAAGGAGCTAAAATTGTCTTTTTCAGAACAAGTCTTAAAATGGGACACCAATTGTCAACAGGATAAAATTGTAACCTAATT
>NC_134783.1:57390106-57392606 GCF_046742065.1 Oratosquilla oratoria
TATATATATATATATATATAACATATATACATATATATAACATATACATATATATAACATATGTATATATAATATATGTATATATATGTATATGTATATATGTATATATATATATATATATATATATATATATATATATATATATATATATATATATATATCTTTTATGGGAGAAGAATTAGAAATTCTAGATCAGTTCTAATCCAATGTAATCTGGAAACAAAACGCACAGAAGTCAAGAAAATACCTGCCTCATTTTGATGGACATAATGTAGAGTGAAACGCAAAAATGAATAGAAGTTACCGAGTATACTGTACTAATGAGCAGGTTGGTTTCAGCCAAAGGATTACAAAGAAGGAGCATGCCGACAGGAGACCTTTTAGTCCATAAGTGGGTCGGAGGCGAAAAATGATAATAGTGATATATGAATAAATAAATAAATAAATAAATAAATAAATAAATAAATAAATAATAATAATAATCATATAAATAATAGTTAAATAGATAAATAAGTAGGTAAAGTAAAATAATAAACAAACAGGTAAATAGTGAATAATAGTAACTTGACAGACGAATGATAATAGATAATAATAAACAAACAATATAAAATAAATGGCAGGTATTACAGCATCTTGCTTAAGTGTTTATCTAAACGAATCTTAAAGCTTCGAACTGAACTACATCACAATATCTCTGCAAGAAGTTTATTCCGTTCATTAACTACACCGTTGGCGAAGTTGTTTCTACCCACTTTCAAATTAAATCTATTTCCTGAGAGTTTGAGACCATTATTTCTTGTCGGATTCTCATTCAGTGTGAAAACTTTGTTACTTTTGATGTTGTCAATTCCCTTTAGAATCTTAAAGACCTGTATCAAGTCACCTCTGAGTATACGCTTTTTTTAGGGAAATTAGATTCATATGTTATGGTCAATATTTGGAATCAGTTTTGTGGCTCCCCTTTGTACTTTTTCCAATCTGTCGATGTCTTTAATGAGATTCGGTGACCATACGGAAACAGCACATTTCAAATGTGGACGAACTAACTATTTATATAGCTTGTTCATGAGAGCTGGACTTTTGAAGTCAAAAGATCAGGCAATCAGTCCTAGAATCTTATTTGCTTTCTCAGAGGCTGAGATACACTGCTTAGAAAATTTGAGGTCGTTACTGATAATTACGCTGAGATCCTTGTCACTATCCACTTGTGTCAACGAATTTCCAAATAACTTGTAAATGTACCTACTCTTATTTTTACCTATGTGCATAATCTTGCATTTACTTCTGTTAAATTTCATTAGCCACTTTTCACACCATTGATGTAGCTTATCAAAATCTTCTTGAATATGTAATTCATTTAAGTTATCATTTGCCATTCCGCACAGTTTTGTATGATCAAGAAATCTGAAGACAAAATATTTGAGTCCGTGGTCTATATCATTTATATATACTATGAATAGAAGTGGCCCAAAAACGGAACCCTGAGGAACTCCACTCGTAACATTTTTCCATCCAGAAGTTTTGCCATTTAGAACAACTCTCTGTTTTCGATTGTTTAACCAATTACTAGTCTAACTTAATAGGCTACCACTTTCCGTACTTGGAATCCAACAACGACTGCTGACCATATTTCATGAAGTCTTAGTACGTATGGCACAGGTGATAACTTTATAACTCAAGACGTAAGACCCTGAGAGACGCGTGCCCAAGCCGACTTACATATTTGCCCCGCTCTCTTCTTTCCCCAGTTGCACAACCACAGTAAGTTTTTGTTTATCTATCTATCTGTGAAGAGCTCTCAGATGGGGCACTGCTACCAAGACGCGAATGCGCCACACTAAATAGAGCAAGATCCCGAGTCGCCAGAACTGGTGACAATCTGGTTCAATGGGGCCTCAAAACCGACCCATCCTGTGAGTGCGGAGAAACTGAACAGAACATTGACCATGTCCTAAGCTCGTGCCCGCTTTCAACCAATTTAGACAACACTGACCTGGTCAACATTAACCAAAGAACACTTGAATGGCTGTCTGTCTGGCGTGATAAGGTATGATGATGATCTATTAACCAAAGAACACTTGAATGGCTGTCTGTCTGGCGTGATAAGGTATGATGATGATCTGTTTATTTAATCTCTTTATCTGTTACTTAACTTATCTATTTATTTACTTACATATATGAATATATTTGTGCATTCATTCATTCATTCATTCATTCACTCAACCGATTATTTATTTATTTATTTATTTGCTTGTATCTTCATGTATATACATGTATTCATTTATCTATTCATTTATTTATATTTTTATTTATCTATTTATTTACTTCTATATTTATTCATTCATTTACTTATTCATTTATCTAATTACCTATTCAATAATTCATTTATTTATATATTCATTCAACTATTTGTATATGTATTTTTTCTAACTATCTATCTCTTTATCTATGTATTTTTTTTTTCATAGCAGCAGATTGAATATCTGGGAATCATTTCTAG
>NC_134783.1:57410106-57412606 GCF_046742065.1 Oratosquilla oratoria
CCCCCGTGCATATACAGAAAGTGCTACAGAGAGAGAGAGAGAGAGAGAGAGAGAGAGAGAGAGAGAGAGAGAGAGAGAGAGAGAGAGAGAGAGAGAGAGAGAGAGAGAGAGAGAGAGAGAGAGAGAGAGAGAGAGAGAGAGAGAGAGAGAGAGAGAGAGAGAGAGAGAGAGACTAACAGAGGACCATACATATATAAGACTAACGCAAAAGGCAGGCAGACAGGAATGCAGAAAGGAAAGAGACAGTCAGGCAGGCAGATAACAAGACAGGCAGACAGGCAGACTTACAGGTAGACAGAAAGATAGCCAGGCTTGTGTGTGTGTGTGTGTGTATGTGTGTGTGTGTATGTGTGTGTGTGTGTGTATGTGTGAGCGTGTGTGTGTGTGTGTGTGTGTGTGTGTGTGTGTGTGTGTGTGTGTGTGTGTGTGTGTGTGTGTGTGTGTGTGTGTGTGTGTGTGTGTGTGTGTGTGTGTGTGTATCCCATAAACTGATTACTTATTCAAGTAACCTTCTATAGGTGCTGTCACCATTGCTATATGTCCTCAAACAGACTTATACAGTGGCAATCACCGTAGCCATTAGTGACTGAATCATAATCCTCTCGTTGACTGGATGAGTATCATAGTTTTACTATCATGTCGAGGTCCCAGAATGCGGACAAAGAAATACAAAAAAAATATCTTTCGTGGCGGCCCCATATACGGTTCCCAGATACTCGACTAATTAACTTGAGTGACTGACTGAGGATGTTAGGGAGAAGGAGTGAAGAGATGATTTTTCGTCGCTGTGGAGCCCTAGCACGGTCCGAGTAGGCAATAAACATGTTCACCTGCTCAAAGCGGCTAATTGGTTTGCAAGCAAGGAAAGGTGTGCTGACTCAGTTGGATTGAAGAAGGATTGAAACGTAAGTTCCGTTGATTAGCTCTCTTTTCGTCTGTGGTATATATGGTATATGTGAGTATGAATGTTTGCGAGGATGCTTGATATTCCCACACGTACGCGTACACACAGACAGACAGACAGACAGACAGACACACACACACACACACACACACACACACACACACACACACACACACACACACACACACACACACACACACACACACACACACACACACACACACACACACACACACACGTGATGTTTTTTCCTGCGGTCTACCAATCCATGGGTCTAAACGTTAACACAAAGAAGAAAGAGATAAATGCACAGAAGAAATCAGCCCTAGTCCTGTCCCTTGTTTTTTAAAACAATGGACAACTGAAGCAAGTGAAACAGTTGACCTACTTCGGCTGCATAATAATACCAAAACACAATGGTAGACGATAAAGTTCACTCAAGAATTTCGTTCGCATCCGAATATTTTGGCAATCTACTCTCGCGGGTATTTCGTAACGGAAACCTTCGAACCGAAACCGAAATATTCCTCTACAGGGCAGGGCCTATACAGGGCAGGGCCTATGTCCACCTTACTCTAGAGTTCAGAAACCTGGACCAATTACAGGGGTAATATAACATCTCTGAATGTCTTCCACATACGGTCTCTTCAAAGAATCCTGGTCATAGCATGGCATAAAAAGTAACACACATTGAAGTCTTGCAAAGTGAACAAAATATCAAGCATTAAAGCAGCGCTACTACAAAGCGACAGATGCAATAAGCGGGACATTTCATTCGCACGACTGAAAACAGCCTCAACAGACGAATTCTTTTGGCAGCTACCTGGTGTATGTAGACATGCAGGGGTGTCAGAGAAAGGCCACTAAACAGATTAGCTATCAAATACACTCAAGAGGTTTAATATCGCACCAACTACTCTCGAAACCATCGCATCTGATCGACCCTCATGGCGTATAGATTGCTCGAAAGGGAATAATCATCTTAAATCTGCTCGCAACCAAGTTCGAAACAACCGACGAGCAAAATGACATCAGCTAAACAAAAGAGCTTATCCACCTGATCCTGATCTGACCTGCCCGGAGTGTGGAAGGATATGTGGATCAAGAATTGGGCTCCACAGTCACCTTCGGCGGCACCAACGACGCAGACCTCAGCATCACCACCCAACTTCACTCAAAACCATCTCACATCACCGGAGCACTGTCGTCGTCGACGGACCACCTTAGATAAGTAATCAAGTGTGTGTGTGTGTGTGTGTGTGTGTGTGTGTGTGTGTGTGTGTGTGTGTGTGTGTGTGTGTGTGTGTGTGTTGCATATGTTACATGATTTGCATGCATTGCACCCCTTGTGTGTGTTGCTCGCTTTGTGTTGACTTAGTTGCATTTTAAAACTTGCTTTCTCTATGCGGGATTTCCTGTAAATTAATTTTTGTACGCCATCAGATGGGTCTTCTCATTACCAAAACCGTTTTTCCTTTCTCATAGCCTTTGGTCCCTTTTATTCAACTCATCTATTTATTTATTTTTTATGCAAACTGCAGTATTCAACATTAATATGGATAACGAAATCAGGACGTTTTCATCCTCGATCCAGAT
>NC_134783.1:57417606-57420106 GCF_046742065.1 Oratosquilla oratoria
ATGACAAGAGGATTGAGAGGAAAGGTTGCATGTTGGGTCGTGTCAAGATCTTTGAGACAAAATTCCAGAAACAAATAGGCCGGACTGAGAGGCAACTGCAGAGGCAAGAACAAGGTAATCATACTTTCATACTTTTATTAACCCTACTTTTGAATTATCACAACAAGTTGGAAGTTTTACATACTTACCACATTTTATAATTTTTTAGTTTTATATGTTTACCACATTGTATTATTTTGCAGTTTTACCTGCTTACCACATTGTATTATTTCACACCTGCAGCAAATCAAGAGCTGACTACAAAGAAATGGCTGAGCTCACAGTGATTATTCTTGGAGGAACACTTCTCCGTGGGACTCACTGGAGTAGATCAGGGGCCATTCACCAGGCTAGATGGACTCATCACCTTCCTGGCGCTGCTCTACACACCAATGTGGATGATGCCAACATCTGCTGCGGATGCGCCTATGAATGATCTTCAGCTAATCCAGGACGTGTTGAGGTACAAGAGATGAGACTCATAGGTTCCTGAAGCAGTTTTTCATAAGATGGAAAATCACAAGTGGTACTTGACACAGGAGGCCGTGCCGTTCGCGTTCTTCAGCAGCAGGCTGAATGACAAGTAGAAACAGGACATTGCTGCTCGGCTGTATGCCACTCAGAAACCAGACAGCTTCAAAAGGGAAAAACCTGTTTTTCAGAAGGTGACATCCAAGACAACACCAGAAGATCTAATTGGTCCGAAATCCCACCTTCTGTTTGACATCCTCAGCATTGGGCCTGACTGGCTACTGGATCGGGTTGAATCATGGCCAGAAAAGGAGGACTACAAAAAAAGCCTTGGAGTATATGAGAAACCTCAGAGTAGTGAATGAGATCCCTGAGCGCGGAGTTAGGATGATGAGTGATTTTGCAAAAGTCATCACCACAAATCCCAAGCAGAGGGAATACCTCCTCCATGCTAAGGAATACAACAGACGGCGCTTCGAAAGCTTCAAGAAGCAAACACTTAAAAAATGACTGTGTGTATCCGTACACTATTACTAATATACTACTAGGTCACATGCCCCCACACGTGATCCACATACATGGAAGAAGGTACCCATGTTTACCAATACCTCCAATCTTGCTGACTACAAAATTTCCTATTCAAAGTATCCGACTCAGATAATGCAAACATATCACAACAACACCATCACGCCATCTTCCAGCAAGGAATCGACATAAGTACCTAATGTCACCAGACAGTTCATTAACCTTTTCCCTATACCTACCAAGCTACATAAATGTAACAACAATACATACACTATTTCATAACACATTAACGAATATAAATACAGTACTCTAAACCTCCACTGCAATATAATTAACCCACTTATGTTACTATATAAAATAATTATAGGCAACTCCACACAAGAGCACTGATGTAACTAATTATGCGCTCACCAGAAAGAAAAAAAGCCTAGGTGAGGAACTTAGGTGAGGAGTTAGGGGAATTTTTCTTCCTAGGCTCACCTTAGGAGATTATAACCCAAGCTGTAATCCCGGGTTATCTTGTACAATAAAACCTAGAAAACCCCCAAACAAGGTTTACATGACCCGCCAAGCCCCCTTATACAACCAATCTGCTACACTGTGTAATATTATTTTGATATATATAATCATGATCATTTTGGTAGTTTCAGTTGATGGTTTGACTTGTTACAAAAATACACTTGCCACTTTGTATGTATTAAATGTATGAAAGGAAAAGAAAAGAAAGAAAGAAAGAAAGAAAGAAAAAGAAGATAGAAAGAAAGAAAGAAGATAGAAAGAAAGAAAGAGAGGAATACCCAACGTAAACACACACCCAAAGAGATGCGTTGTATGACCTCGTACAGTATTTCATATTTTTCGCTCGTTTTCATAGTAATAATTGCACGGTTGACGACATTTAGACAAAAAGATTCTGTGCGAGTACGTGGCAAAACGATCAAAACGGACGATGTTATTTGGGAAATGCTCTTGGACGTCCTAATGTATTTTTCATTTCGATGTTTAATAGAAACAGGAGGGGCTCCTGTTAAGAGCCTCTTCGCTACTGATGAGTTGCAACGGAGATCAGTTGTTGGCAGCCAGATTGCATTATAAAGTACGAAGGTGTAGACACTAACAACATGGAGTAGTGCAGTTCAACTACTTAAAAGTTCTTTTTGGTGCAAAATTACGCTTGCCTTTGTTCTACATTTAGTGCTCAGTTTATGTGTTAAATCAAGAGAAATAGCCAATGTTTATTACACTGGCGTCCATTGATAATATTTTGTCATATATGTATATATATATATATATATATATATATATATGTGTGTGTGTGTGTGTGTGTGTGTGTGTGTATACACACACACAAACACACACACACATATATATATATATATATATATATATATATAAATATATATATATATATATATATATATAAATATATATAAATGTATATAAATATATATATTATACCTAAAAA
>NC_134783.1:57440106-57445106 GCF_046742065.1 Oratosquilla oratoria
TTGAATTATTTTTCTTTTCTTTTAGAATTTTATTTAATTCATGTTTATTATCTTAAATGTTATAAATGTTTGCTGCGTAAGTTCTTGTAGAATGATTTATACACTAGTTTGTGGTATACTTGTTTTTTGCCATCCTGTACTTGTTTTAGTGTTAATGGCATATATACAAAAACTTTTTTGTGTGACCATATGGTCACGTTAGTCTTTCAAGGGTTAAGAGGTGTTCCGAGAGAGGCATAGAAAAGTAAAAAGATGTCAAGTAAAGTAAATAAAAGATACTACAATGGAAAAGTTGTGACACTGTTATGCATAGGATAAGTTAGTAACCGATGTTAAGGAAAGCAAAGTAGGGATAGTGGAATTAAGACGTATTTTTGTCAGAAATAAACATAAGAACATAAGAATGAAGGAGACTGCAAGAGACCATAAAGCCTACACTAGGCAGCTCCGTATCCATCACTACCTGTCATCCCCATTCATAAAGCTGTCTAATCGTTTCTTAGAACAACTGATAGTTTCAGCGCTTACTACATGGTTTCTAACAGCTACTTCCTTCTAAGGGATATTACTGCATCGAAGAGGCGGAATCGCAGAAATTGCCAAGGAGAGATTTTTGGAGGGGACCTGAACAGAGGGATAGTAGAAGTAAAAAAAAAAAAAAAAAAAAATTCTCAGTGGAGTTCAGTCTCTAATCATAAGAGAATACTGAATGACTTGATCCGTAAAAACGTGGCTAAAGTTCCTAAAGTGTATAAAACATACACTCAGTACCCTGTTTATGGTTGAACAAATGGTGCTTGATGACTATAGAAGTATGTTGGTCTGAGAAATGCAAACTAAAGGCATACAGAGTGCATGAATCGACTAAGGTACAGATGGGATTCGGAAAGAGAGTAGAAAAGGACAACCTAAGGAAATGCGAGCAAGAGGCAGCCCAAAGAAAAATGTGAACAGATGGGATGAATAGATCCATAGGAGGTCGTGGTAGGAATGTCAATTAAAAGAAAATGTGGGATGAGGATTGAACTGCAGAAGAGCTTATAGACTAGGGAAAAACCTACTCTATCTGAAGTGGTTTAAAGTGTTTGCGACAATGTTTTGGTTTATGGGCTTTGCTATTTCCTGTTCTAAAGGAGTCTAAAGTGTTCCTCATTATGTTTCCTTTATTTCCTTTTCCAGTTTGGTTGAAACTTCCACGGAAACCCCTTCTCTCTAACTAACTCACTCTTTATCTTACCCTTTCTCTCACCCTCTCAAAATATCTCTCTCACTCTCTCTCTCTCTCTCTCTCTCTCTCTCTCTCTCTCTCTCTCTCTCTCTCTCTTCCTCTCTCACTCACATACTTTCATCTTTTCACTTTCCCTTTCACTCTTTCTAGCATACTCTCACTCTCTCAAATTCTCACTCTCTCTTCCTCTCTCAATCTCATGCTTCCACTCTCAATTTGACCCTCAATCTCTGTATCACTCTCTCAAAATCTTACTCTCTCTAGCACTCTGATTTTTTCACTCTTACATTCACACTCTCACTTTCTTATTCTCTGCCACACTCACCCTTGCCCTCTAACTCTCACTCACTCTCTTCTCTCTCATTCTTTCACTCTCCCACTTTCACTCAAATACTCCTTCATCCTCACTATATCCCTCCCGTTCTCATTATGTCACTCTTACTCTTATTCTCTCTCTCTCTCTCTCTCTCTCTCTCTCTCTCTCTCTCTCTCTCTCTCTCTCTCTCTCTCTCTCACCCTGACCCTCACTTTTTCTCTCCCCCTCAGCCTCACCCTCATCTTCACTCTCACTCTCACTCTATCACTCTCACTCTTTCACTCACACTCTCACTCTCTTACTTTCTCACTCTCTCACTTTCACTCTCTTACTCTCTCTCGTTCTCTCTCGCTTTCTTATTCAATCTTGAATATCGTGCGGTGATTACCGTAAGCTTATCCTTATGAACTTTTGTTTCCGGGCTATCATTATGCTCATGACGTCATAGTTCCGAAAACGTCGTCATAACTGAAGAAAATGACGTCATTATTCCCACAGAGTTCTTGGCTACAGTCAAGACCCAATGGTCTTCTGAGGTGGCTTGAGAGCACTCACTTTTTTTTTTTTTTTTTTTTTTTTTTAGCATTACGTTTGTATTCCGTTTACTTGTTCTATCCAACGTATGTTGTTTCTGGGCATTGTTTATTGCTCTTGGGTGGTCGGTTTCGGTTCTACTGTGACCAACATCGTCAGCGAGGCTGTAGCAGGGCTTTTTGTTTACGTCAGACATTTACGAGGTCGTAAAGATTTGTCCACATTGTAAACCTACGACCTTATACACGCCGCCCACATCTCCCTCCCTGTAGAACTTAGAAGTGGAAGTAACTGTAGAACCAGCAGACCATGAAGTCTTAATTCTGTGTATCCAGCAGGGTGCACAGTGCTGTGAAAGATCTTGATAATCAGTACACCAGTTTCGCTATTACGTCAGATCACCTTTCATCATTATTAGAGCCAGTGTCACCTTCATCATCATAGTACCCCATGTTCTTATCACCTAATTATAACATAACAGAATCATAAACGTTATAACTACAACTATAATCATAAGATAACTATATTTTCTTGAACACAAACACCTATAACAACCATAACAAATTTCATGGAACATAAGTACAACATCCTCTTGGAATATGATTATCATTATCATTGTGTGATATTTTCTTTTTACTGAGGTTACCAACATCATCCACACCTGGAGAATGTGATTAAAAATACTAGTTATGCCTTATGCTTTAGGTAATTCACAATCTGGTTAATAAGAAGCACATATACACTGGGACCAATGACGGGCACCTGCTAATAGTGGTCTTCTGTATTATTTTATACCTGGAGGTTTTCCTCTTGTTTCTGTGTGAATAAAAAAATTGACATTGTTCTACAATCCTGTATTCTATGTCCTACTGTTTTTGTGATGCAAATAGAAATGTGGGTTTCTACAATGATACTCATCATGACCTTCATATTTACAGTTCCTACAAATAATTTCATTATAACACTCTAGTGCATTGTGACCCCATTTATTACAACTATGGTATTCAATTCTAGTGTTTCTTGAAGTGCTTCTAACTCTATGTTCAGATCCTCTGTTTCTGTACTCACTCCAAGAGTTCCTATTTTCTCTCTGTTGTTGCATTCCTATTTTCATGACATATGGACCAATTACTTTACTTTCTATGTATTCTTGTAAAAGGTAATTCATCTCTACTAAGTCTATTGTTCTTTTTTTTTAAGATCCCTGTATATCTTTTTTGCAGTCATCTCATCACAGCTGTATACCAATAGTGCAAGTGCTATTGACTTAGTAACCAGAGGATATTTTAATTCATCACTAGATCTTTCTGTCCAATCTGAATCCTAAAACATAGAAAAGCTGTACTTAGACCATCTATCTAATCTTGCTCCATATTCTGTGTTTGTTTATTTTTTTTATCATTTTAACCAAAGACCTGATAGAATCATGATCACAGTTTGACTTAGAATGTTTTATAAAACGCTTTTTTATATACTATTCATATTTCATCATATCTTTCATTTGCTGGAAATTTATTATAAGCCTAGTTCTACCCTTCTCAGGATTTACATTTTCTTTTAAATTTTGTATTCTATTTTTATCATCTGATATGTTTTTTTCACCATTAGTGTATTAAGTTGATGAACCTATCAACCCTTTGATGTTTTCTTTCCCTTAAAAATTTGGATTGTTATTTTGTGAGGTAATAACCTTATGACGGAGAACTTCCGTGGCCATACCTTCAGTTGTTAATGTCGAATTGAATCGACTGCTTCCCTGTAACACATCAGCCTCACTCGTAACACATCAACCTTGTTTACTAGCTCGTCCTCCTAGTCACCCTCTCGTTCACTCCTCGTAGTCATCCCCTCGTATCAGCATGCACTGCGTGGTTGCGGCTTGTACTGCGTTATTGCGTGCACTGCGTCGTTGCGTATTGTTACTTGCAGTTTTCTTCACACTCGTAGTCGTATCATGCACTAATTCTATGTACCACTAGTTTCTTCTTTAGTAGCGTTGAGTTTCGTCCCTAACTGCTGCCACTTTCTACCCTGTTTTCACATTTTCCCACCTTTGACCACTGTCTTTTTTTCCACTGTTTTCTTAACCAAACACAATTTTAGCCGGTAGGCCCTGTGCCTCCAATCATTCCCTGTTAATTTTTTTCCATCAGCTATAGTCTTCAATCGAGGGTAAATTAAATTATGAATATTCCTCCCCATATATATTTCTATATTACAACTTGCTTTCTGAGTTACACCTAAAGAATCCTCCGAGAAAACACAAGCAAGGTCCTAGGTGAGCTGCAGTGACGTAGTGATTTCTTTTTAAGATTCTCCACAAAGGGGGTGATCTTATATTGTAAACCGATAGAATTTTCTCCTCTATCACCATTTCTCCAATCAGAATAGTTGTTACAAGTCTATATGCAGTAATGTTTACTAAAGCAGTCTCAAATCTCTGTATATCTCACTTAGTTTACAAGCTCTTAGTCAATAATGGATATCAGGCCCCCGGCCATTGTTTATAAATATAGCGCTGCGAGCGAACTTATGCAATTCACTCGCCTTCGGCTGCGTTTTTAAAACTTAATCCATAAAAATACAACCCTCGCCTTCTACTCCTCTCTCTATCAGCTTCTCTACTAGTTTCTTATAGTGTGTGTGTGTGTGTGTGTGTGTGTGTGTGTGTGTGTGTGTGTGTGTGTGTGTGTGTGTGTGTGTGTGTGTGTGTGTGTGTGTGTGTGTGTGTGTTTGTGTGTGTGTGTGTGTGTGTGTGTGTGTGTGTGTGTGTGTGTGTGTGTGTGTGTGTGTGTGTCTGTGTCTGTGTGTGTGTGTGTGTGTGTGTGTGTGTGTGTGTGTGTGTGTGTGTGTGTGTGTGTGTGTGTGTGTGTGTGTGTGTGCGCGCGCGCTCGCGTAACTAATGAATACGTTAGATTCCTC
>NC_134783.1:57452606-57455106 GCF_046742065.1 Oratosquilla oratoria
TCTGTTGCCAGAAATCATACGAAAAAAAAGACAAAGGAGACAACTGAAGAATATGACAGTAGCATTCTATTACATAAATGAAGAAGACCATTAGAAACCTTATTAATTTTAGACTGGAATATGTAACAATGGATTGGTTACAACACCTAAAGAAAAATGTATAGAAAATGGGAAGAATACAAACAGTGGTAACCAAAATTACCCCAAATATAAATGACAAGAGGTATGGGGAAAGACTGAGAAGACAGGATCTTCCTACATTGAAATAGAGAAGAAAGAACCTCGTCATGATAATGATATCTAAGTCTGAAAAAGGTATAGAAAAATGGAGAGAGAGGATTTGTTCGTGTTGTATGAAAGGTCAACAAGAAGTCATGACAAAAGAGTCGGAAAGCAAACTTGTTTGAAAGACGCAGGGAAGCGTAGCAGTCCAAATAGATGTGTACATTTGTGAAACAAATTGTACGAAAACATAAAGCTGTCCGGGAACGTAACGTAAACGAATTCAAGTCAAACTTTGTCGAGTGGGGACAAAGAGACGGGGAACCCATGAGCACAGCTCTGGCCCCCGTAGACTACAGCTATGTAAATACACACAACACCACCGCAAGACCTCCATCACTGCAGACGAACTCACGAAGAAGCAGTGACGAACAACCAGGAGTACCATGAACCGTCTTTGCTTCATGGAGGACTGTACACAATGCTGGGATATATGTACCTCAACCGAAGGCCCTCCCCCACCCCCCCGCGTCTCCTCGTACGTTTGTTTACCCTCTTTGTGTACGCAGGCCCGGCCTTCAAACGCAAATTTCCTCGACAGTAGTGGCGGCAACTGTACTACTGTATATACACTCCCACTCCTTTTGTGGAGTTGCTCGCCCTTGGCATACGAGTTTTCTACATAGACGGGGTGGAGGACTTGATGTGAGTAGCCCGAACCAGCTTTGTGTTTCTCTGACATTCAGGAAGCAGAAGGGGAAGAAGAAGAGGACGAGTGAGGAGAGAAAGAGAAAGAAGAGGAGGAAGAAGAACAATAAAAGGAATAGGAAGTGGATGACGAGGAGGAGGAGGAAACGGAAGAGGGAAGAGAAGAGGAAGAAGAGGAAAAGGAATAGGAGGAGGAAGAAAAAGAAGAGGAAGAGGAAGAGGAAGAGGAAGAAACAGAGGAAAAGGAAATGAAAGGGGGAGAGGAAGAGGAAGAAAAGAGGAAGAGGAAGAAAAGAGGAAGAGGAAGAGGGAAAAAAGAGGAAGAGAAAGAAGAAGCGGAAGAGGAAGAGGAAGACGAAGAGGAAGAGGGAAATGATGAGGATGAGGGAGAGGAAGAGGAAAAGTAAGAGTAAGAGGAAGTGGATAGGTTGAGACAATGTGTGGAAGAGGAAAAGAAAAAGTAAGGAAAGGGAACGAATGATACTAAGGAAGAAGATGAAAAAGACAATGAGTGGAAGAGGAAAAGAAAAAGTAAGGAAAGGGAACGAATGATGCTAAGAAAGAAGATGAAAAAGTAATGTACGAAGGAGTGGAATAAAAAGAGAACTTTGACAAGGACGTGGAAGAGGAAAATACAAATTAGAGAGAGGATGATGTCGAGTATAGTTCTATAGCTCTCATGCTCAGAGCATGCAATTGTCCTCCGTACAACTCTGCATTTTCATCTTGAAATGACTAAACCTTTTGTTTTTATCGCTTTATATTTCTGTCAATGTTGTCGCGCACATTTTCTCTTTACTCGTATAGTCTTACACGTTTCCTCCTTATGATATTACGTTCCTCCTCTTTTTATGATGTACATTTTCTCTTTACAACACAATATTTCTCCTGTTATATTTCTATATTTTTAATTTTTATTACGCTTTGTTTTCTCTTTTTGGTACGAAATTTTCATTTTCTTTTTTCTACATTTCATCTTTTGTAGCCCCTTCTGTTCTCTCTGTTACAGTTCACTTTTCATTTTTATGGCATATCATTTTCCTTTTATAGCTAGACATTTTCCATCTTTATTGCTCTACATTTTTTTCTCTTTATATGCCAACTATGGCTCTGTAAGCTGTTACGTAGTATTCCCAACCAACCTATTTATATATGTATATAAATGTAAATAAATATTTAATTAAATACATACATATAAACACAGACGCAGACACACACACACACACACACACACACACACACACACACACACACACACACACACACACACACACACACACACACACACACACACGGCTCGGTGGCGGATTGGTAAAGCACTGGCCTCACAAGCCAGAGAACCGGGGTTCGATTCCCCGGTCGGGCGGAGATAAGTTGGGTTTGTCTCCTTGCACGTGTAGCCCCTGTTCACCTAGCAGCGAGTAGGTACGGGACGTTAGTCAAGGAGTTGTGACCTTGCTGTCCCGGTGTGTGGTGTGTGAGTGGTCTCAGACCTACCCAGAGATCGGCTAATAAGGAGCTCTGAGCTCACTGCCGTAGGGTGGTGTGTGGCTGTCTGGACAGAGACTGC
>NC_134783.1:57460106-57472606 GCF_046742065.1 Oratosquilla oratoria
CTGCTACTCTTCATCATGTATATGAGTGATTTAGATGTTGGAATTCAGTCGCATTGCTAAGTTTGTGGATGACGCTAAGCTATGAACAAATGTCGCAACATATAAAAGTGTAGAAATTCTTAGATCAGATTTGGAGGCAGTAGGAGAGTGGTCTGGGAAGTGCCTGAATCCGTTTAATCTGGATAAGTGCAAAATCATGTATATCGGACATGCAAGCCAAAAGACAAACTATTCTCTTCTGGGTCATCGTATAGCAAGTGTATCGTTCACTAGGTACGGGGTACTGGTATATGTAGATTCGTATTAAGTTTATACCATTTTATTCAAAGCTTTCAGGTTTTGCAGTTATGGTATATACACTGTCAACTGTTAAACAGAACGATACATTAATGTGGTTACATATATATAACTGTTTATCACACCACTTCTTGTTGCACAACACCTGTCATCGTCCCAACAGCTCTCTCCGGCCACCTACCCTGGTGGTCATTCGCCGGAAGTTGACAATCTCAGCACTTATGACGCGTCATGCTCGCATAATCTTTTATTGTTTTATTTGAACAAGATCACGGTCATCTCCTAAGGTTAGTATCCTGGGATTACAGGGTGTGATTTACTTAATAACTAAATATGTATATATATGTCCAGGGGGGATCGTCAATATACTTAATTTGTGTTTTGTGTTTGTTTGGTTACTCAGATGTTCATGTGCGTTCGTATGTCTGTTTGGTGGTCGAGTTGTTGTTGCAGACCCGAAGGTTGCTGACTTAGTTTCTTAGTCAGCTAGAAGGGCCGGGCATTGAGTGAGTGAGTGAGTGAGGGAGTGAGTGAGGGAGTGATATTACTCATCATGTATATGGTGGCGTATACATTTCGCTCTCCCCCTGGGGTTAGGTGGCTCCCGGCACCTAGGGTACATGGTTTACAAAAGTATTTATATGGGTAATACATCGAGAAAAAAATTCAGAGACACAAAATCCTGTGGGGTTAAAAATGTGCAGATGGGGGGAAGTTGTTGAAGTGAATCTGAGGTCCCAAGGGGGATCATGAACTGTAATTAAGGGGTAGCGATGTTGTGTCTCAGAAGTGTAACGTTGTGTCTCACCAGATTACATGTTCTATTGGATTTCACATACACTGTTTAATTCACTTTTTAAATGTTATTGTTTTTATGGTTTAACACTATCACTGTTGGGAGTGTTGTTTTTCTAGACACTGTTCTATGGTCAGTTTGGTGTGTCACATTGCACTTGTTTTATTTCATAGTATGGATATATAGTTTCTGTATGAATTTTTATAGTATTTAAGATATTGGGTGAGACACAAGAATAAACTTAATCTAGGTTTACAACAATTTGGGTATGGAGGTGGAAAGGTTTTGGAAGGTGTTACTTCATGCAACAGAATATGATTATTATTATTAGTATAAAGAGCATGATTAAGAGGGAAAGGGCTGTGGAGTTATATGGAAGAATCCTATGATGTAAGTCGAATGAGTCCATGTCAAAAGTAGTCGATGTTTAAGGTGGGTAATTAATGATGTATTTACTTTTGGAGGATGAAGGTTATGTCTCAGTGTATGAGGATATGTTTATCTGACTCTCGCTAAGATTATATTGGTCGGAAGGAAGTAGAGAAGTTTTATAGATATGTGGAAAAGAGTTCTTATTGGAAATGGGCCATTTTAACCTCCACTGATAGATACATGACGTCCTGCATCTTCAGGGGCGAGAGCTAGAGTGCATGTTTAGTTGCGTCGACGCAGAGTCATGGGATGAGACTTGCGTATTGGTGATTGGTGTGTGTCTGTGATAGGTGGTTAGTGGATGGGAGGTGAGATTGGGTCGAGGTTCAGTTTGACCTTTCTCAACTTCTCTCCATGTATGGTGAAGGTGGAGTGATCAGAAGGATCTGTTAGTAGGAAAACATTGTTAGGGAGTGAACTTGTGACTATGAAGGGGCCTAGGAATTTGGGTTTGAGTTTGTTTGTTCGACCTGAGTCTTTTACCATGACTGTGTCGTCAGGTGCTATGTCAAGTGGAATTGACCGTTTGTGTTGTTTTGTCTTTGTCTTTTCCTGGGCTTCTTTCAGGTTTGCTCTAACTTTTTTGTAAATTGTTTGCATACCTCTTTTGATGCAGTGTGCGAGGTTATCTAGGTTGTATAAGGGTGGGGGGGGGTTGGTTGAATATTTGGTAGGGTAGGCGCATTGGTTGGCCGAAAATGATTTCATGTGGGGACATCTTTGTTGCGGAATTGACTGTGCTATTGATACTGGCTTGTACCTGTGGTAGCCAATCTTCCCAAGTGTCCATGAGGTCATTGACCAATGGTCTGAGAATTTCTAGGACTTTGCGATTTGTTCGCTCAGTCAGACCGTTTCCCTGGGGGTGGTATGCAGTGGCAAATGTTTGGTCAATGTTGTAAAGATGTGCTATTTCGCGCATCACTTCATTTTTGAATTCTGAGCCATTGTCAGATAACATTGTGTGTGGTATGTTGTATTTACAAAATATATTGTTGACCAGGGTTTTGGCTACAGTCTCTGCTGTTTTGTCCTGGAGTGGTATTAAGATTGTGTATTTAGATAAATACTCAACTGCTGTGAGTACATAATTGGAACCTTGATGGCTCGTTGGCATTTTCAGTAGGTCAATGCCAAGTGTTTCCCATGGTTCAGCAGGGAGTGGGATATCTTTTATGTTGATTTGCTTCAGGTTAGGGCCTCTGAATTGTTTGCAAGTTACACAAGAATCTATGTGTGTGGTTATATCTCTTTTCATGTAAGGCCAATAATATGTGTGCCTAGCAGTGTTTAGTGTCTTATCTCTGCCCGAGTGGCCTCCCATTGCACTGTCGTGCAATATGTGTAGGACCTTGGGGACTAGGGCTCTGGGGATAACAGTAACCTCTCTTGTATTAATGGTTCTCCTTATGACTCCGTCGACCAGATTGAGTTCCTCAATAGGGACAGGTGGTCGGGAGTGTAAGGGGGTTTGTGAGATGAGATGCTGTTTTATTGGAGACCATATTGGGTCTCCGTCAGTTTCATCCCTGAGTTCTTGCATAGGTATGCATGTGGTTTGGGTTATGGGGGTGATGTGAGTTTGTCTGCTCAAGCAGTCTGCCACTACGTTAGCTTTCCCAGCTAAGTATACGATCATGGGATCGTAATCAAGGAGAGTTGTTTTCCATCTAGCAACTCTCCCATGTAAGTCTTTGGAGTTAAAAAGATAGACTAGTGGTTGGTGGTCTGTTAGTATGGTAATCTTGTAGCCTAAAATGAGGTATTTAAAGTGTTTTAGTGCCCATATGATTGCAAGTCCTTCTTTGTGTGTAGTTGAGTAGTTATTTTCAGTTTTGTTGAGGACTCTACTTGCGTAGGCTATGGCGTGTTCTTTGCCATTGTCATCTTTCTGTTGTAGGACTGCGCCTATTCCTTTAGAGGAGGCGTCTGTGTAAAGAAAGAATTCTTTCTTCATATCAGGGAAAACTAGTACAGGGGCTGTGGTGAGTGCGTGTTTGAGAGTGTCGAAACTTTGCTGTTCTGCTTCTGACCATTGAAATGGCTCGCCTTTCCTTGTGAATTTGGTCAGAGGGGAAGCAATATCAGCAAAGTTTCGGATAAAGTGTCTGTAGTAGGAGGCTAACCCTATGAAACTTCGTGTTTCATTTGCGTTTCTGGGGGTTGGGAAATTGTTTATTGTATCTATTTTATCAGTGGTTGTGTGAATCCCTTTTGCATCCACTTTATGGCCTAGGAAGGTGAGTTCCTTCATGAGGAATCTACATTTCTTTAATTGAATCTTTAATCCCGTGTTTTTGAGACGTTTGATGACAATCTCTAAAGTGTTAAGGTGGTCTCTTTCTGTGGGACTATATATAATGAGGTCGTCTAAATAGACGAATAATGAGATTCCTATCATGTCACTGAAAATGCGAGTCAACAACATATGTTGGGTTGAGGGGGCATTATTAATGCCAAAGGGCATACGTTCAAAACGAAAGTGTCCTTTGTCCGTGGAAAATGCAGTTACGGGTTTTGATTCCTCTGTTAGTTCGACCTGCCAGAAGGCTGACTTGTGGTCTATTGTGGAAAAAACAGAGTTCCCGTTGCCAATGCATTGTAGTACATCTTGCATGGCGGGGAGGGGGTGTGGGTCAGATTGAGTTAGGTTGTTTATTTTTCTGAAGTCAACAACAGGGCGTAAGGTTCCGTCTTTCTTAGGGACCAAAAAGAGGGGACTGTTCCATGGGGAGTCTGAATGGGAAATTACGCCTTGGTGTAACATCTCATGTACACTGTCATTGACTTGGGATTTCCTACTGTGGGGTATGCGGTAAGCGGGGGTGTATGAAGGGGGGGTGTTTGGGGGAATTTGGATGTGATGTTTGATTATATCACATTTGCCTAGTGATTCGCCTTCTAAGGCGACAGCTGATCTATTCCTCTGTAGGAGAGCTAATAGCTCGTTATGACTTTCTCCGTCAGCTGATGTCGTGATTTGGTCTGGGGGAATAGGGGGGAGGGGTTGTGTTGGTCTTACTTGGTTGATGTGTTGCGGCAGTGGTTCCTGGATAGGGGAATTATGGAGATGGACTGCGCAGATGTTTGTATTCTTCCTGATTTTACGGTGTTGGTCTGACATGTTTGTTAACATAGCTAGTGTATGTTTATTTTCAGATATTGTGTCCCAGGAGGACTCAATGGTTATGTTGTTAATCCTGGACGTGTCTGAGTCGATTATGACGTCCTGATGGTCTATTGCACCGGGTATGTATAGTGGGACTGTTATTGAATGTCTAGGGGGTATGATGACTGTGTTAGACATCAGTGCCTTTGAGGTGACATAAGGGGGTGGTCGGAAGGAATAGTTGTTAGTGGGATTGGGAGTATTAAAGGAAGGTAGACATGAGAGATGTTGTGTGTCTGAGTTGGGTGTCTCAGGAACTGTTGATTCATTATTTACATCTCGGAAGGAGATTTTGTTAGTCTCAAAATCTATCTTAGTTTTCCAAATCTTTAATGAGTGTAGTCCTATTATACCTTGTTGATCAAGGCTCCATTCATCTGCTATGTGGAAAGTTGTGAAACCTACTTTGTGATTGTTGACTTCAATATTTAAGTCTATGGTGTCGTGTAGAGGAATTGTGCTCCCTTCTATTAAGAGTCCTTCCATATTGGAAAATTGAATTTGGGGTGGGTCATTTAATGCTTCATACAGAGCTCTTGGGATGATGTTCAGGTTTGTTCCTGTATCAACCATCATGTCAACTTTAAGTTGGTCTAGGCTTACTTCTAGGGTGAGGTATTTGTGTTGTATATGAGATATTCCTATGGTGGTTTGGTGCGTGAGGCTGGTACACGTTCCCCCAATCGTTGTTGAGTTGTGCGTGTCGTGTGGGAGGGAGTTGTTTGTCGAGGGGTAGTGAATGGTTTGTTATTTCTCTGATGTGGTTGTTGTTGTGTTTTCTGTAGGTAACACTCTTTGTTGGAGTGAGTTGATGTTTGGTGCAGGTTGCAGTATTTGATTGGATGTGTTGGTGTAGGTAGGAGTGGGTGTTTAAAGGGGGGTGGAACTTGTTTGTTTTGATTCTGGTGTGAGGTAGTAGCATGCACTGAGCGTGGGTGTTGTTTTTGCTGTGTCCAACACTGGGCATCTGTGTGGGAAATGGTTCCATGAACTGAGCAAGGGATAGGGTGGTGTTGTACCTGCGTGTGTTGCTTTTGCTGTGTCCAACACTGAGCATCGGTGTGGGAAAAGGTTCCATGAACTGAGCAAGGGATAGAGTGGTGTTGTACCTGCGGGTATTGTTTTTGCTGTATGCAGTCTTTCGTGTTGTGATTGTTTGATGAATGGTAGGAGCACCACTTAGAAGGTTGTCCTTGATTGGTGGGAGGGGGTTGTTGTGAGTGAAGGCTATTTAGTCTGGGGAGATGGTTGGGGGTATCTAAGGATACATTGCAAGCATTCATGATATCTAAAATATAGGTATAAGCTAGAGGATTTCTAGTGTCTAGTTCCTTTTTGGAGGCTTCCTTTAAACACTTTGGAGGGAGTTGGGAGAGATAGGAAGCTATTTCAAGGAATGTTAGTAAGTGTTTTGTTGGCATTACATTTTGACCAAATTGATCAGTGTGAGTCCAAGGAGAGTTATTTTCTAGGTCTTCTCTGACCTCTTTCATTCCGTTTGCAACAAAATCCATTATGTTAGTAATGGAATGTGGTGGGACTCTAGTGTTATTGAGGAAGGTGATGAGGAAGGAAATGTTGTTAGGTTGTTTGTTATGAAAGACCTTAAGGAGGTGGCGTTTATATTCCTGATAAGTGATTCCAGATGCAACTAGGGTGTCTAGCATCCTTGCCTTTGAACGGCAAATGTCAGATGGGTTTATTTTCTGACGGCACAAATTTATTTTATCTGTCTCTGAGTATTGATTCTTGGAGAAAAACAGGTCACATGCTGTTAAGAAATCTGTAATGGATAGTCCGCTATCTTGGGAAAAGGTTGGGATTTCTGTGAGGGGGGTTATGGTTTGATAATTGTTAATTATTGTTGGTTGAGGTTGTGGGTAAGGATAATATTGTGGGTTTGGAGGAAGGTTAGGTGGTGGTTGGTGGTATGGTGTGGAGTGGGTTTGAACAGGTGGGGTATGGGGGGAAGGAAGGGGGAAGTTTTGGTACTGTTGCTGAATGGGAGGGGGGTTATTATGTGTTGGGATATGGGGGTTGGATGGATTATGGTTTATAGGAGGTTTTGTTTGCATATTTGGTTGGATGGGAGGAATGGGTGGTTGTGATTGTGAGGGGTGAAAGGGGTCTACTTGAGGAAGCTGGTTGAAAAAAGGTAAGACATCGTTCTCATAAAGGGGAGTTATAGGGGTATCTGCATTAGGATTAGTTTTGTCAGGTTTATTTAACTGGTCAGAGGTATTGTCATTGCCAATTAAGTCTTCTGTGTGTATTTCCTCTTTGTCACTGGATATGTCATTTTGGTGTTTTTCTTCTCTAGACTTTGAGAAGACGCTATGTAAACTTTTTAGTTTTGATCTGGTGGCAAAGGCCATGTTGTTAAATCATGTATTAGTTAATAGTTAGTTTTGATTTGTAATCTAAGAAAAAAGGAGCTGTTAAAATATGAATAATAGGTATATAGTAACTAAGGGTATTATGTTATGCTTAGATATGGGAAGGGGGATATAGTAATGGGATTACAAAAATCATAAAAATATATGTGTATATATAAAATAGTAATAAAATGTGGAATTAATATTATATAATAAGGAGTTAATTATTGTGATATTATTCTTATAATAGAATTAATTATGGTTGTTCATAAAAAAAATTACAGCAGTAAAGTAGGTTACATTGATAAAAATGTATAAGTTCTATGTAAATATTGAATTTTAAACATATAAGAGCTATTTGTTTAAACAAGAATTACTTAACTAGAAGAATGCATATGAATATTATATTATGTAATAATATTAACTGTTGAATATATATGTATATTTGTAATTGGCAGATTAAAGGGTATTACTTAATGATAATTTTTGGAGAGAAAAAAAAACTTCTAAATGACAATATGCTAATATAAGTGCGAGATTACATAGTTGTTATATGGCTAAGGTGTACGTGCGTTGAGCACGTGGGTATCTAAAGGCGTGTAGGTTACCTTAATACCGTGCTTGAAGCGATTTGTATTATGACGTGCAGCTGTGATAATTGCTGACGTTGTGGTTCTCGGTGGAACGCGACACTCGGGTGAGTGGTGAGGGTGAGCGGATGAGGTTTGTCCTCAAGCGATGGCTCGTTGATATTCTCGTAAAAAAAAAAAGGAAAGCAGTATCAGGGATTCAGAAATGGATAGGTAAGGTAATAGTAGTAATGATACTATTACGTATTTGAAAAGGGTGTTGGTTGGGTTACCTTATTTAGAGGCTGGTAATTATTGTTGAGTCGGCGATAACGTAGGTGTTGTGCATGGTGTGGTTTTGCTGCCACCAGGTGGTGAGAAATTTTCACCACCGCTTCTTTTGGAGGAACACAATTTGTGCAGAGGGGTGCGCAGGATGAGTCCTCGATAGTCTTTTTTTTTTCTGGTAGTTAGTTTGTTTCTTTAGAGACGTGGGCGCGGTCACCGCTTGCCACCAGTAATAATGTATCGTTCACTAGGTACGGGGTACTGGTATATGTAGATTCGTATTAAGTTTATACCATTTTATTCAAAGCTTTCAGGTTTTGCAGTTATGGTATATACACTGTCAACTGTTAAACAGAACGATACATTAATGTGGTTACATATATATAACTGTTTATCACACCACTTCTTGTTGCACAACACCTGTCATCGTCCCAACAACTCTCTCCGGCCAGTAATAATGTATCGTTCACTAGGTACGGGGTACTGGTATATGTAGATTCGTATTAAGTTTATACCATTTTATTCAAAGCTTTCAGGTTTTGCAGTTATGGTATATACACTGTCAACTGTTAAACAGAACGATACATTAATGTGGTTACATATATATAACTGTTTATCACACCACTTCTTGTTGCACAACACCTGTCATCGTCCCAACAGCTCTCTCCGGCCAGTAATAATGTATCGTTCACTAGGTACGGGGTACTGGTATATGTAGATTCGTATTAAGTTTATACCATTTTATTCAAAGCTTTCAGGTTTTGCAGTTATGGTATATACACTGTCAACTGTTAAACAGAACGATACATTAATGTGGTTACATATATATAACTGTTTATCACACCACTTCTTGTTGCACAACACCTGTCATCGTCCCAACTGCTCTCTCCGGCCACCTACCCTGGTGGTCATTCGCCGGAAGTTGACAATCTCAGCACTTATGACGCGTCATGCTCGCATAATCTTTTATTGTTTTATTTGAGCAAGATCACGGTCATCTCCTAAGGTTAGTATCCTGGGATTACAGGGTGTGATTTACTTAATAACTAAATATGTATATATATGTCCAGGGGGATCGTCAATATACTTAATTTGTGTTTTGTGTTTGTTTGGTTACTCAGATGTTCATGTGCGTTCGTATGTCTGTTTGGTGGTCGAGTTGTTGTTGCAGACCCGAAGGTTGCTGACTTAGTTTCTTAGTCAGCTAGAAGGGCCGGGCATTGAGTGAGTGAGTGAGTGAGGGAGTGAGTGAGGGAGTGATATTACTCATCATGTATATGGTGGCGTATACACAAGTACATGACCGGAAAAATGTTTGGGTGTCTTGATTAGCAGCGACATCAAGTCTTCAAAACACTGTATTGAAGTAGAATAGAAGAAAAAAAAACTATTATGTTACATCAGAAGACAATTTCGTTACCGGAATCAAGAAATCGTCTTGACACTTTACAAACTCTAGTTCGTCCCTATCTGGAATACGCCGTCCAGTTCTGGTCGTCGAACTTGTGGATGGACGTGCAGAAGCTAGACCGAGTTCAGGCACGAGCAACGAAACTTATTCCCACCATTGAACACATGGGCTAGCATTAGCGTCTCAAGACTTTGGGGCTCTTTTCTCTCGAAACCAGGAGATTGCGATGATAGTTGACAGAAGTTTTCAAAATACTTCAAGGATTTGATAATATTGTCTATCGAAATTCTTTAGCTTGAACATGAATACCCCTCACCATCATGGGTGGAAGCTCAAACCCTGTCGTTACTCTTCTGACAATCTTAGTGACTTTTTGACCCATAAAATCTGCAATAATTAAAATAAGCTGCCAAAAGACGGGGTAAACAGTTCTTCAGTTGAGCAGTTCAAAAGTCGGATACACAAGGTGTTACACATACGTGTAAATACTAGTGTGAATCACCGGTAACCTTTTAATGGTGCTTCCTCAGCATGTGTTGTATCTTTTTTTAAGGTACTGAGATTCCTTGTAACTCTTTGTAATTCTCTCTCACGCGCTCTCTCTCTCTCTCTCTCTCTCTCTATCTATCTATCTATCTATCTACCTATCTCTCTCTCAATCTATGTATCTATCTATTTCTCTCTCTATCTATCTACCTATCTATTTCTCAATCTATGTATCCATTTATTTCTCTCTCTCTCTCTCTCTCTCTCTCTCTCTCTCTCTCTCTCTCTCTCTATCTATCTATCTATCTATCTATCTATCTATCTATCTATCTATCTCTTCTATTTCTAAATAACATCAGCTGACCCCTGTATTACACAACCTTCTGTCATCAGACTATGACGTCACAATGTTTGGGGGTCACAATCTATGACGTCACAGTCGATGATGTCACCATCGAAATGATTTCTTCGGTACTGGGTGACTTTTTTCTTTTTTTTTTTTTTTTGCTACATCCCCGTGGTGACCGAAGAGGTCACTTGATCTCTTTAAATTCTTTTTGTTTTAGGAAGAGGCTACCCTTAAATTTTTCTTACCCAATTACATAAACTTTATTAATGCACTATTCCCTTTCATTTTACGAAAAAAGGCCAATTCGAAGAGTACATGTTATCTTCGGCAAAAATTGTTTATTCAGTAACTCATGGCAGAACAAGGAAATGACGCGTCATCATGCATTTCATTTATGGCTATCTATGTCCGTGCCAAAGAGCTCACGTTGACAATATTTATTTCCGTATTTATATTCAATTGCTCTGTTTTATGGATTACATTGTTTCAAAAGAAAAAATATTGTGATTTGTCTCAAGATAGATAAGTGGAAAATAAAAGATCTTTTCAACATATATCTAGCATTATGAGCCACGTCGCTAGGTAAGCAAGTAGGTTCATATAGTCACACACTTACACACACACACACACACACACACACACACACACACACACATTTACGGCCCGGTGGCGGATTGGTAAGGCACTGGCCTCACAAGCCGGAGAACCGGGGTTCGAGACAAGTTGGGTTTGTCTCCTTTCACGTGTAGCCCCTGTTCACCTAGCAGCGAGTAGGTACGGGACGTTAGTCAAGGAGTTGTGACCTTGCATTCCCGGTGTGTGGAGTGTGAGTGGTCTCAGACCTACCCAGAGATCTGCTAATAATGAGCTCTGAGCTCACTGCCGTAGGGTGGTGTCTGGCTGTCTCGAAAAGAGGCTGCAGCAGATCCGAGGTGAATACACACACACACACACAAACACACACACACACACGCGCGCAAAATTATGTCACAAATTTTTACATCTACCTTCTCACCCCCACTCAAGAACTTGGTGTCGATGGGGGAGAATCCATTCTGTGAGCGTTAGAAAGAAAGTAATCGGATTGTAGAGGAATGGGGTTGGATTTATAGTGGACAAAATGCACAATGGCCAGATGTTCCGAACGCATCTGAGATTGACAAAGGATCCTCGTCTTCCGGACTTTGCTGCAGGTCTCAGATAGTTGGATTCATAAAGATCAAACTCGTGCAAAATAACGGGACAATAAAGAGCTTATTGGAGGTAGCCTGCCGCCTGTTAGGATAAAAGGTAAATACATACACGTAAAGGCGCAAATCCTGTACAGTAACAGGGCAACAAAGACCTTAATGAAAGATATTGAATAAATATTAGGAAAGCTATAGTCGTAAATTGTTCTAACAAACTAGGAAACAAAGAAGTGAACAATATTATGTAAAAAGTATTTATTCAAAACGAAAGGTTTTCCTTCTGGCCATATAGTATATCTGTCTATCTATCTAGGTTTTCTCATTCCTGAATATAGAAAAATTAATCAAGCTTGCTTGCCCGTGGAACAATAGGTTCATAAGTACCAAAATCGTATGGTTTAACAAGGAAACAAAGACTCTTACGGAGAGAATTACAATATCCCATAGGGAAGTGGGATCCGTAAAGACGAGAATCGTATCTCACAACAGGGAAACTAAGCCTTATTGAAGCAACGACGCAACATACTTTACAAGTCCACGACTCCCAGCGAGATTCGAACCGGTTCTTCATGGATAGAGATGGTTTGTGGGGACACGCTCGGTTGAAAGTAATCAACTGGTGCAAACTATAATAGAAGTACAAGACCCATCAGGTACGGAAGGGAATAATCAAAATATAATTACATAGGTCTCTGATGAATAGTTCGGAGGTTATTACGCGAGACACAATCACCTCTACCCAATTTGTAGCGATCATTGTTGAATTCTAACCTGATATGGGTTATTTCCTTGACTAAATAGAATCATTTTGGGGTTGCAAGCAACTATATAAGAGATATTCTGTACTCTACAGCTTAATCAAGAAAAGTTTGTAAGGGATAATTGTTCTTTCGAATAAAATATCAAGTCGGCAGCCAAGAAAGAAGCATAGTTAGAAATGTAACCTTCGCCGGCTTTGGTTTAAGAGACAGATGGGCTTCCTGCAATTCGAATAAAGCTGTCTGGCTTTAGGAAAAAATGAGTGACCATATTTGGTCATTTGTCCCACAGATTTTCTAGTTAGAGATTACCACAGTGGGTCCCCAATTTTTTTTTTTTTTTTTTTTTTTTTTTTTTTTTTTTTTTAGCTTTACGTAAT
>NC_134783.1:57485106-57497606 GCF_046742065.1 Oratosquilla oratoria
TTTGAACGGAGCTTACCTTGTATTTGAAGACAGAGAGCTGTCTGGCACATTAAAGGAAAGAACAATCCCAGACTTCATTTTCTACCTAGTGTAGAAGTTAAACTTACATTGTACAGGAACAAGTTATATAACAAACACGGTAAACACTTCTTAGTGTCCCCTGAATGTTCCCCGAATGTCGCGTCTCTGGCTTGTTTTTATCTACTGTGATTTATCTTCAACATAAGACGATCACATTTATTTATTCTTTGTATGTATGTTTTTGTTGCAACATTCTTTTATTTCTTTTGTAAAGAAGATAAAAAACATTTTCCTCTACATCTAATGAAAGGATATGTATGTACTTTTAAATGTTTTATACAATATTGTATATAAGACTAAATAACTAAAGAATATAAGGATTACTGATATATATTGTATCTACATCACTTTGATAAATCAGAGCTGTAATAGAATTGACTTTGAATATTCTAGGTATTCTTTTGGGGAATACTACCAGCGTCTGCATTGAAGATTGAAGTGAGTGTACATTGCATTTATTTATTATTATTTATATTATTATATTTTTATTTATTTATGTATTTATTTATTTATCATTATTAATTTTTTTCCGCATCCGACCTAGTTATGGACCAAAAGGTCCCCTGTCGGTATGCTCCGCCTTTGTAATCCTTTGTGTTAATTTCAAGTGTGCTTAAGGGATACCAGACCGTAACAATTACAAGGTATGTTCTAATTCCACTTTGAATCCTTTCTATACCTTCTTCTTCCTTTTATTCGTTCCATGCTGGCAACATGGTAGCTAACTTCCCACCAAAAGCTACAGTTTCGTTGTGTTAATGACTCACTGGGTTGTCGACTTTTTAACATAAAGAAAACATAAGTGATGATGACAGATCTAAAAGGAGTTTATCTCCTTTATAAGAGGAATGGCCGAATCTAAGCATACTTTTGCCTTGTTACTTAGACAATTCGTGAAGATAGACAGAGAGAGAGAGAGAGAGAGAGAGAGAGAGAGAGAGAGAGAGAGAGAGAGAGAGAGAGAGAGAGAGAGAGAGAGAGAGAGAGAGAGAGAGAGAGAGAGAGAGAGAGAGAGAGAGAGAGAGAGAGAGGGAGAGAGAGAGAGAGGTGGAGGGCCTTCCCGAGTTCTCCTTGCTCCATCCTATTTAATAGTTTATTACGACACCAAATGCTGTAGCGACATTCATATCCCCCACCATTGTTCTAGAGGTGATGGTTATGGTGACAATAACCTTTCCAGCACCAAAGTCATTGTCTCATTGTCCATATCTATATTTATCTGTCGCTTTTCCTGGACCCCAAAGCTCCTTACTTAGTTACTGTTTGTTTCCATTCTCACATTCTCCCACTTTCCTTTGCTTTGTTGTCTTTCCTATTTGCTTCCTTCTCTTCGTACTTGCCAATCAGGTTGTGGGTCGGACGTCTTGCAATTTTTTTTTTTTTTTTTTTTTGGGGGGGGGGTCGCCTCCTCCACGTTCCCATTGCTTGTCCGCTCGTTGTGTTTGCTCGTTTGATCGCTCGTGTTTTTGCTTTCTTTTTTGTTTATTTATTTCTGTTTACCTGCTTACTTGTTTGGTTTCCGTGCCTATTAATGAGGACTTTGTTCCAATGGTGAGTCTGTTTGCTTCTGATCTGTTTTTTTTTTTTTTTTTTTTGTTTTTTTTTTTTTTATGATGAAGGCGAATTAAGTTACGAAGTTCTTCGGAGAGAACGGCCACCGGTCTTAAACACTGGGCACGGTCGATCGTAATTCTTTTAACGTTGGTGTGTTTACGTCGGGTGCACAAAATCACCTGTCCCCGATCAGATTACAACACTGGGTAACAGTAATATTGTTTCTTTAAATGTCTTTAGTGTCCACAAAATTATTTCCCCTCCTGCTTTTAAAAAGACCATCGAAAATTGCATAGCATCGATATTTCAAAAGAAAATTGATGCTTTATATACAAAGCAAACTATATATAGCTCCTATAGTACACTATATTTAGCATATTCACATTGTCTATAAAAAGTATCTGATATTTTGTCCTTGTAATCCCTTTTTAAACTAATGAGAAAATGTGAAAATAAAAGCATGTGATGAGAGTGATTTCTTACCGTGAGTTTCTTGATCTTTGCGATCCAATGACCATATAGAGTCCCCCATTATAGGAGTATCCCACCTTTCTTGGTATCTTTTCTGTATTGCAGTAATGTCCTGATGAAACCTTTCACCATGTTCCTCACTCACTTTTCCCTATTTTTCAAAAAAAAAAAAAAATGTGAATGCAAAAAGTGTACCTTTAATGACATACTTCATCCTAAGTTCTTATAACTTTCCAAAATTTTTGTTTCAAGCCACTTGTAGTTTGGGTTTTCATTATTACCAAGGAATCCATTAACTGTATCTCGAAATGCATACCACGCCTTTCTTTTGACATAACTCATTGCATTCTCAAATTACATTGACTTCAACATTTTCCTTACTTGCAGTCCAGTAGATATACCAACCTTAACTTTGGCCTCTGATAGTTTTGGAAAGAGTAGACGAATCGCTTGAAACGCTTTTGCAAACTGTTTGACCAAACCAAGCTCTATATGAAGTGGGGGTAGCAACACTTCGGCAGGCTCTACAAGAGCTTGTCTAATAATACTGAGTTTTCCTGGCAGCAAATCATCTCATGGTGCTTCCTGTATACTGTTGACTTGCAGTTCTCCCTCAACAGATTCCATTCACTCAGTCTGGATGCTAAAAGCTCAGCTCCTGACTTAGTGAGACCCAAGTCCTTGTTGACATCATCCAGTTCACAGTGATTTGGAAAGTGTGGGTGGGTACTCAGTCTTTGCTCAAAAGCTTCATCCACTTCTTCATTGTCACAACCTTCCCACTTTCCTGATGAAACCTTCTTTATTTCCTCTACCTGAAAACAACAAAAAAGAATGTATTTATTAGCCAGAACATACAATGAAAAAGAATGTATTTATTAGCCAGAACATACAATGAAAAAGAATGTATTTATTAGCCAGAACATACAATGAAAAAGAATGTATTTATTAGCCAGAACATACAATGAAAAAGAATGTATTTATTAGCCAGAACATACAATGAAAAAGAATGTATTTATTAGCCAGAACATACAATGAAAAAGAATGTATTTATTAGCCAGAACATACAATGAAAAAGAATGTATTTATTAGCCAGAACATACAATGAAAAAGAATGTATTTATTAGCCAGATCATATATATGAAAAAGAATGTATTTATTAGCCAGATCATATATATGAATTCAATGCGTAATCGCAGTTCAAGGTAGAATAGATGTTTGTCACATTTCAATATTGATTCTGTTACAAAGGATAGACTTAAATCTTTATAAGATCTACTTACATTTTGTGGTGACCGTGGAACCAGTAAGGTATCATTTTGTGGCACAGTTGCAATAGAGGATAAAATACTGGGATGTGGAAGGGATTTTCTTCCCTTAACTTTTTACCTCTCTGTAATTATATATTTCAATCATATAAAGAGAACAATCGCTGTGAAGATTTTTTGGCTCCCACCAAACTCTCGGCACAACAAATAGAATTACAGTTTTCGCATCTCTCAGCCATGCATCTAAATTTGATCGACACCTTAGTGACTATCGACCGATTAGCTTGCTATCAAATGTATACGAGTATAGAGGATTCTCCAAGATCCTTACAAATAGACTAAGTCATGTTTTAGATGGAAAACAAGGAAGAGAACAGGCAGGTTTTAGAAGCGGATATTCGACATTAGACCATTTTTACAAAGGATTACAAAGGCGGAGCATGCCGACAGGAGACCTTTTGATCCGATGAATCAACTAATCGCAAAAACGACAGAATACAACATACCTATTTGTTTTGTTTCTGTAGATTACGAGAAGGCCTTTGATATCATTCTTATTTCAAAAGGAGCAGGAAACTTGCAAGATATGCTAAGTGATCTGAACAAGGAAAGTCTCGAAATATGTTTGAAAAAGAATAAGCGTAAAATCAAACTCATGTTCAAGACGAAAGTTCAAAATAATTAGTTAATCGATGGTGAGAATCTTAAAGAAGTTGAAGATTCTAATTAATTATTTAGGCCAGATAGTGAAAGTTACTAAAGATCATTATAATGGTATCAAAAAGGCGTATCACAATTGATTGGAAAGTGTTTAGTTTTATAATTTTTTGAGAGGCTCTCTACTTTTATATCTGAAACGTAAAGTTTACAGTCAGTGTATTCTCCCAGCAATATTCTTCGGGTGTGAGACTAGGAAACTGACGAAGGCGATGGAGACAAAGTTAAGAAATATACAGAGCAGAATGGAGAAATCAACGGTGGGAATAACGTTGAGAGATCGAAAGAGATCAAGTTGGATAATGTGTTGGTGTGGTGTAGAATTGTATTTTGTTGTTTTGTTATTTATTGTATTATTTATATTATGTTATTATGTATTTATATTATAAGAGTTGGTTGTGTTGTATATCGCAGATGCGATGCGCGCCTTTGTTTTGGTGCGAATTGGAGAGCGTGGCGTTAGTATCTAAGCAGCCTTGTAAGCAGTTGCACGCATTTTGTGTTTGTGTTATTTTGTGTGTGTATCCAAATATAAACTATACGCCTTTATTTGCGCACTCATTAGCCACCCCGATACAATGACAAAGCAGACTAGAATGAAAGATATAATGGAGGTGGTGAACGAGAGTAAATGAGATTGGGCAGGTAAGTTAGCGCAAACGACTGATGACGATGGAGCGAGCGCGTTACTGAAAGGACGATGCGAGATGGGAAGCGTGGAAGACACACACACATACACACACCAGACAGAAGGTGGAGATATATATGTGTATATATGTATATATATATGTGTATATATGTGTATATATATTGTTACATCTGCGATGTATACTTGCCAAATATGTAATTGTTATAGTTTCGAGGAAATGTCATGTTACGTGTGTTCGTATTGTGCTGCTTTGGTTATGTCCAAATATGTCACCGTAAGGTATTTTCTTTATGTATTGTATGTATTTATTAATGTAACTATGGTATTAGTTTATAATGATATTGATTGTTTTTTTGGTAATATGTTGATTATTCAAGTGTCCATTGCGCAGGCGTCTCTGCTACGTCACAGGCCATGACGTAAAAATATTTCGTTTGTATTTCCCGCTTAAACAATGTAGGCTCGTCAGGCTAGGTAAATCCCGCCCCCCCTTGTAGTATCCAATGAGCTACGAGCGTATTGCCTCGTCACGCACCGGTCAACGAGTCTATAAGATTGTCCAGACCCTGCTTAGACCTACTACACGGGTTAGATTCAAAATGCCAGCCTTGAGGTTAGTACCCTTTTCCCTTGATATAGGAGCAAGCCAGATCTACTAGGACTTAGCTTTGTAGAGCCCTATATAAGTGAAGCGCGGAGTGAGTAGCATTGGGGCTTAGGATTAGCTTATATTTCATGACTGTTTGGTGATCTGTGACCCGGTCTTACGTCTATTCAATCCCGTTAAAATCTTCGAACTTGATTCTTTTGTGTAATGTCATATGTATGATCAGAAGTCAGATGTATTATGTAAAATCATGTTTGTCTAATTGTAATAGTGTCTTTGTTATATTATTTTCGTGTCATTTTACTTGTATTAACTTTCATACTTATATTTTATTTAATTATATTTCTTTAAGTAAGTTAGTTTGATTTTCTTTTCCCGGTGTCCGACCGGGTGGCGACCTTATTCAGTTCTTTTGACCGTTTGAACCCGTAATAGACATAGGGTCTAAAGGGTTCCCTTGATGTTACAAACTTCTGGCATTCACAAGGCCGGTGAACCTTTGGTACTTTAGAGAGGTTTGTAACATTAATTGGCGCCTCATTGCCAGGATTTAACGGTAAATTGGAAAGACGTTCGACGTGGATCAGTGATAATAGATTTAAGGTAGGAAGATGCGGTTAACCAACGAAACCGAGGTAGATGAATTTGTACAAGGAAAACCCACAGATAAGGAAATTCAAGGTCTCACCATACCGGAATTGAAATTGATAGCACATTATTTTGGAGCTAGTTCGACCCACGGGTTAAATAAAGGGGAGTTAGTACACATGGTGGTGGCAATGTTGCATGATCGAGACGAAAGTGTGCCGGCGAGAGATGAAGAGAGAGCGACAGAACAAGCTTCTGCCGGCTCAGCGAATTTAGATGATCGGGAAGGTAGTGACGCTGATGGTGAATCCCGGCACACAGAATCTCGATTAAGCGAGTTGCAGTTAAAATTAGAAATAGCTAAATTAGAAGCCCAATCTAGAAGGGAAGAAACTGAGAGGGCTAGATTAGAAATTGAGTGTCTTAAACTTAAATCTGAATTGCAAGAGAATGAACAAGTGCTACCAATTCCTCAAACCGTGAATGGGAGACCCGAGTTTGATGTAGTGCAGAATGCGAGGTTGCTTCCTGAGTTCGATGAATCCAATGTGGACCAGTACTTTAGAATTTTTGAAAGGATGGCTAAAGATTATTCATGGCCAAAGAAGTTTTGGCCTGCGCTGTTGCGGACTAACTTAAGAGGGAAGCCCTTGAGAGTATATGGCGCCCTAGAGGACGCACAGGCGAAGGACTATGACATGGTCAAGACGGCCATCCTTAGGGCATGTGAACTCGTTCCCGAGTTATATAGGATAAAGTTTAGGAACTTAAGGAAACAACCTAACATCTCGCACGTGGAGTTTAGTAGAGAAAAGCGTTTATTGTGGGACCAGTGGTTAAGATCTAACAAGATTAATAAAGATTTCGATAGACTGGCTGAACTGCTACTGGTAGAGGAGTATCTGAGATCCATCCCTAAAGAGGTATCATTGTATCTTCAGGAAAAAGAAGTCTCCAAATTGGAGGAGGCCGCAGTGTTAGCCGATAAGTATGAATTGATAAGACCTGCAGGGAAGTTCTCGGTTACTCACAAGGGAAAAGGAGACCTGGCAATAAATAGGCAGAGAATCTCGCTCTCATCAGGTGGGTCACCTACCAAATCCATAGAAGTCAAGAAAGATGACTGTAGTAAGTCATCAATGATTAAGTCATGTTTCTACTGCGGAAGGGTAGGCCACCAAATGAGAGATTGTTGGAAGAGACGAAGAGAGATGGAAGGTGTCAAGCCCGTATCTTTAACAAATAAGGTTGAGAGCACCTCCACTAAGGGCAAGGCCCAGGGAGAGAGTGAAGCCAAAGCCGTGGCATTGATGAGTTATATAGGTAACAGCCCATCAGAGATGGATGGGGGTAAAGTAGATGAATTGGAGGGTAAACTTAAACCTCACTTAAAGGGATATCAGCCATTTTTATTCCAAGGCTGGATATCCATAGGAGGAGACCGGAAACGAGTCACCATCCTATGTGACTCGGGAGCCCTCCAGTCCCTAATACTGAGTAGTCTGGTGAGAACTCCAGTGGTTGGAGGGAGTGTAACGGTAAGTTCCCTAGGGGGCCTAGCCAAGGTACCTCTAGTATCCATAGACCTACAGTCGCCTCTCTACGAGGGACAGGCTATGGTAGGGATGGTAGATGAGTTACCAGTTGTAGGTGTGGATGTTATATTAGGAAATGATTTGGTTGGTGGGAAGATGTGTCCCACACCCATAGTTTCGGAGGTGCCGGTTGTTTCGGAAGAGACCGAGCAACTTGAGAGACAGCACCCGGGGTTATTTCCGGTTTGCGCTGTTACGAGGGATATGGCAGCACAGAGGGAGTGGTCTAAGGACCAGGTGAGACCAGTAAGGGTCTCGAGTGGGGAAAACTGTGGAAAACCTGAATGTGAGGACAGTATGAACCCCGAGGAAGAACTCCCAAGTGAGGAAGCCCAGGTCGAAGCAGAGTTTGACCTGAAGCCTCTGTTCCAGGAGGAACAAGTAAGTGAAACCGATGTGTATGACTTGTCGCTTGTTTATGGAAAAGAAACGGGTGGACACAAGGTGTCTCAGTGACTTGCAGAGCGTCGTTCCGGACTTACGTGAACTATATGAAAGGGTAGAGAGTGGAAGTGAACTATCAGAGGAGTATTACTTGGACAAGGGAGTACTATTCCGCCGATGGGTGGAAAGTACTTGCCCCACTGATGATGCAGTGTGGTCCGAGAGACGGCAAGTTATGTTGCCGAGGGTCTACCGGAAAGAAGTTCTACGGCTAGGGCATGATAGTCCCCTTTCTGGACATTTGGGTGTACGCAAAACTTTAGACCGTATCTGGCAACATTTCTATTGGCCAGGGATTAGAAGGGATGTGGCACAGCACTGTCGTACTTGCCACACTTGCCAGTTGGTAGGAAAACCAAACCAACCTGTACCTGTAGCCCCTTTGAAACCAATCCCTGTAGGAGAGGAACCCTTTGCTAAGGTTATCGTGGATATAGTGGGACCGTTGCCTAAGACTGCTAGGGGACATGAGTATATTCTCACTTTGATGGATACATTTTCTAGGTACCCCGAGGCGATACCACTACGTAAAGTGCGCGCCAAAGTGGTGTTGCATGAGCTGATTAGCTTCTTTACGAAGTGGGGACTACCTCGCGAGTTACAGACAGACCAGGGGTCTGTGTTTTTATCTAGAGAGGTTATGCAGAGTTTGGGAGCACTGGGGATAACGAAAGTGACGTCAAGTGCTTACCATCCTCAGTCAAGGTGCCCTTGAACGGTACCATCAAACGTTAAAAACAATGTTGAGGAAATGGTGCTTAGAAAATGATACGGGGTGGGACCAAGCCTTACCATACCTGTTGTTTGCAGTGCGTGAGGTACCTAACGAATCGTTGGGCCTCTCGCCTTTTGCATTAGTTTTCGGGCACGAGGTTCGAGGACCTCTTAAAGTCCTGAAAGAATGTTTATTGAAAGGACATAGTTCTGCCTCTAAGGACATGTCGAAGTCGGTGACTGACATGAAAGGTAAGTTGGCCGCGTGTTGGAAAATGGCCAGAGAAAATTTAATGAGTGCTCAGGAAAGAATGAAGCGACATTATGACAGAAATGCCAAAATACGGGAATTTAATCCCGGTGATAGTGTGTTGGCCCTGCTGCCTTTTCAAGGTAACCCCTTAAGGGCAAAGTTCAGTGGACCCTATGAGGTAGTGAAACGAGTAGGGGAACTAAACTATATTGTTGCCACTCCAGATCGGAGACGGAGTCAACAATTATGCCATATAAATATGTTAAAGTTGTATCGAGAAAGGGAGCAGAACCCGGTGGGTGAAACTGTCACGAGTGTTTGTACGGTTTCTCTCATGCATGAAGTAGACGAGGACACTATTTCCCCCACCTTAGAGATGCCGTGGAAGGAGAATGCAGGAGGGTGGCCCCAGGTAGTGGATAAGCTGGACCACCTCACGGCTACACAACGGGAGGACTTAACTGCCTTATTAAGTAAGTATCAGGAGGTCTTTCGAGATACTCCTGGAAAGACTGACCTAATTCTGCATGATGTTGATGTAGGAGACGCGAAGCCTATTAAGCAGGCACAGTATCGTGTTAACCCGCAACGAGCAGCCATAATCAGGAAGGAAATAGACTATATGCTGGCCCACGGTTTAATTACGCCAGCACAAAGTGAGTGGAGCTCGCCAGTGATCTTAGTTCCGAAAGCAGATGGTACTCAGCGGTTTTGTGTCGATTTCCGACGCGTGAATACAGTGACCAAAAGGGACTCGTACCCCTTACCTAGGTTAGAAGAGTGTATAGATAGAGTAGGAGGGGCACATTTCATAACTAAATTAGATCTACTCCGTGGATATTGGCAAGTGCCCATGACACCCCGTGCCCAGTCTATCTCCTGTTTCGCCGCATTGGGAAAGACTTACCAATGTAAGGTTATGCCCTTTGGTATGACCAACGCCCCTGCCACGTTCCAACGGTTAATGAATAAAATCACCGAGGACATACCTAGTTGTGTCACCTACCTCGACGATGTCGTAGTGTATAGTGACACTTGGCAGGATCATTTGGATCGTCTAAGCTTACTCTTTGACAAGTTAGTGTCTGCCAATTTGGTGCTCAATCTAACAAAGTGTGAATTTGTTCAGGCCAAGGTGCATTATCTTGGTTATGTGATCGGACAAGGAGAATTGGCTCCTCCCCAGGCCAAAGTGGAAGCCATTCTCAGAATTCCAGTACCTCAGACCAAGAAGGAGATTCGTAGTTTTGTAGGAACCATTGCCTTTTATAGAATGTTCATCTATAATTTCTCTTCCTTAATAGCTCCTTTAACCGACCTGCTAAAGAAAGGAGCCAAGTTCCAGTGGACTGAGTCTTGCAACACCGCTTTTGTTCAAGCGAAGAGCCTTTTGTGTACAGCTCCAGTGTTGCAGGCCCCAGACTTCTCAAAACCATTTTCTCTGTATTGTGACGCCAGCAACATTGGTGTTGGTGCCGTACTATTACAAGCTAAAGACACTGTGGATCATCCTGTGAGTTACTTCAGCAGAAAACTGAATGTGGCTCAGAAAAAGTATTCCACAATTGAAAAGGAATTATTATCCATTATTTTGGCTTTGAAACATTTTGATGTATATATCCCTGTTGGCGCAAATGTAACTGTGTTCACTGACCACCATCCCTTAAAATATATTCAGAAGTTCAAGGAGAAGAACCTCCGCTTAACTAGGTGGAGTCTATTTTTACAAGAATATAATCTAGATGTAAAACATATTTCCGGGAGGGACAATGTGATAGCAGACTGTCTTTCTAGATCACAGCACGTATCTGCCGTAAAGAAAAAAATTCTTTTCAAGATTTTTTTTCTTTTGGTGGGGGAGGTGTTACATCTGCGATGTATACTTGCCAAATATGTAATTGTTATAGTTTCGAGGAAATGTCATGTTACGTGTGTTCGTATTGTGCTGCTTTGGTTATGTCCAAATATGTCACCGTAAGGTATTTTCTTTATGTATTGTATGTATTTATTAATGTAACTATGGTATTAGTTTATAATGATATTGATTGTTTTTTTGGTAATATGTTGATTATTCAAGTGTCCATTGCGCAGGCGTCTCTGCTACGTCACAGGCCATGACGTAAAAATATTTCGTTTGTATTTCCCGCTTAAACAATGTAGGCTCGTCAGGCTAGGTAAATCCCGCCCCCCCCTTGTAGTATCCAATGAGCTACGAGCGTATTGCCTCGTCACGCACCGGTCAACGAGTCTATAAGATTGTCCAGACCCTGCTTAGACCTACTACACGGGTCAGATTCAAAATGCCAGCCTTGAGGTTAGTACCCTTTTCCCTTGATATAGCAGCAAGCCAGATTTACTAGGACTTAGCTTTGTAGAGCCCTATATAAGTGAAGCGCGGAGTGAGTAGCATTGGGGCTTAGGATTAGCTTATATTTCATGACTGTTTGGTGATCTGTGACCCGGTCTTACGTCTATTCAATCCCGTTAAAATCTTCGAACTTGATTCTTTTGTGTAATGTCATATGTATGATCAGAAGTCAGATGTATTATGTAAAATCATGTTTGTCTAATTGTAATAGTGTCTTTGTTATATTATTTTCGTGTCATTTTACTTGTATTAACTTTCATACTTATATTTTATTTAATTATATTTCTTTAAGTAAGTTAGTTTGATTTTCTTTTCCCGGTGTCCGACCGGGTGGCGACCTTATTCAGTTCTTTTGACCGTTTGAACCCGTAATAGACATAGGGTCTAAGGGTTCCCTTGATGTTACGAACTTCTGGCATTCACAAGGCCGGTGAACCTTTGGTACTTTAAAGAGGTTTGTAACAATATATATATATATATATATACATATATATATATGAAAGTGATAGGTGGGGAAGGGTAAATGAAGATGGGCTTAAGAATACGTTTATTGTCCTAACGTTTCGGTCTATATAGAACAATAAACATATTCTTAAGCCCATCTTCGTTTGCCTTTCCCCACCTATCACTCTCTCATTTGTCTCAAACAATTTCTAGAAATATATATATATATATATATATATATATATATATATATATATATATATATACATATATATATATATGTATAGTCTAGTTTCAGGACCAGAGAAGAGTCTCTGAGCACACAGTTAAATATAAGCCGAGAAACGCGTTTGTATTGACACGAGGCACAGACGCGAAGGCTGTACATGGACAGACACTCAGGCCGTCGTCTGAAGCGTTTCCCAGTGACTGCTCAGGTGTTACGATTTTGCGACTCGTAAGACCTGAGGGAACGAGCGCCAGGGAGTCACGACAGGACAAGGCAAAGCAAGAGTACACAAGCCAAGACAAGACTAGACTAGACAAATCAAGACAAGGCAAAACGGGTCAATACAGTGGAAGTATAGACAGGACAAGACAAGACAAGACAAGACAAGACAAGACAAGACAAGACAAGACTAGACAAAACAAGACAAGGCAAAACGGGTCAATACAGTGGAAGTATAGACAAGACAAGACAAGACAAGACAAGACAAGACAAGACAAGACAAGACAAGACAAGACAAG